>NC_022030.1:462061-487485 GCF_000317375.1 Microtus ochrogaster
TATTTATTTATTTATTTATTTATTTATTTTGGCCATTGTTCTTGAGTTCTCAGTAGTTCTCATTGTCTACTATGTTCAGCGAGTCCGGTTTTATCCTATGCTTTTTCAGACCCAGTCCAGCTGGCCTTGGTGAGTTCCCGATAAGTTTAAAAATTTTGACAGAAAATAGCCCAGCATGGTGGCAAACACCTTTAATTCTAGCACTCAGGAGGCAGAAGCAGGCAGATCTTCATGAGTTTGGAATCAGCCTGATCTATATAATGAGTTTCAGTACAGCCAGGGCTGCAAAAAAAAAGAAATCCCCGTCTCTTCTCTCTCTAAATACACACACACACACACACACACACACACACACACACACACATATATAATAAAGAGGGAGATATAGATAGATTAGATAGCTCTAAATCGCAGATAGATAGATGATAGATAGATAGATAGATAGATAGATAGATAGATAGATAGATAGATAGATAGATAGATAGATAATCTCCTGGAGGAAATTTAGTAAACAAAACAAGGCTGTAAATACAACCACATTAATATTAAAACTCTCCATTCATCAAAAAGCATAAAATGTAAGCATCTATCTGAAAAGGTATTGTTAATATAACCTCAGAAAATCTAGTAAGCACAATATGAAGCAACTTTCAGAAAGTAAGAAGCAAGTGAAACATGTACAGTAATGAACAGCTCTGACCAGACATTCCACTGGAGAGAAAGCACGATGGATGCAAAAAAATTAATACTAATAATAATAATTAAATATTCAGATTTGTGGTGTCAGAAAAATGCATTTTCAATCCACACTAGATTTTATATCCATTGGAATGGTAAAACATTATGAAGTATAATATGACCAAGTGCTGGCAAGGCCTTTGTTAAAGGCAGTTCTTACTGCTGTGGACAGAAGAAATTGATACAGAGCTTTGGTGACTGCTTTGAATCCGTTCTATATGGTAGACCACGTGTGAATTCTACAAGCCAGCCTTTCCACCCCATGCACAGACCTGAACAATGGCAAGCATACACAATAAGTACAAAAAAAATCCCAAATGATTAGTTCTTATTTATAGTACATAAATGAAAAAGGACCCAAATATTTATCAACTGGAAAAGAGACCAGTAAAATAGTATTTTGGCTTAATGGTCTAGAAATCAGGAGTAGCAAGGGATAAATTACAATTTGACAAAACAAAACAGATAGATGAGAACTAAGTAGCAAAGAAGGTGCAGAACACATTCTGACATCACTTGCATAGGTTTCTGTATGAAGTATTGAGTATATTATTTACAAATAAATATGTAAGTCTTTGAAAATAATTTTTAAAACCCTGGGATAATAAATCACATAATAGTGGTACCCCTGAAGTGAGAAAACAGGAAGATGGATCAGTGCCGGGAGCCGTCCCCAATGTTGGACAGGTCTCAGCAGAGGGTATAAAGAGCTGGTAAAGGAGGATATAAGCCAAGCCATGATGGTCTGGAGAATCTTGCAGTCTGACTCACTAGCAGCCAGAGTGCTTCTTTATTTATACAGAATTTAGTAAGTAGGGATATGTTGTTCCAAAACATAGATCATATGTTCCCAAACATATCATTTTTGATTTGGGACATGTGTTTCATTTCCCTTTGCTTATCTTTCAGTCATCACTAATAAACTATGACAGAACAGAGTTATCATTTTTTCCAATCATTTTCCCTCAAGTTTTGACATCATTGATAAACAGGGTTATTATTTTTACTCATTAACCCCATAACCCAATTTTTAAGAATCTAGGGGGATATGAAAAGTTGTTCTCAGACTAGTTGCTTCTGTGGCTAAGAAATTTGACCAAAACAATCTTCTAGTCATCCCGGGCTTGCTGCCACTTCCCAAGAAGTGTATTATTAGCTCTTAATGGTCAGAGTGCCCAAGAAATATCCTCTGGTCAAAGCTGGTGCAGTTATTATTCAAATTCTGTCATAATACAATGTCTATATTTTATATTGTTATAGAATATAAAATACCATCTTTCTACATCATTTTTTGCCCATCAGTATAAGCCTCTGTGTAGGACAGAGGTTGCTTCAGCTAGTCTAACTTTATTGCTGTCTATGCCATGTAATTGCCTGGGTGTACAGTGGGAAGAGGCTTGTGATCTGAACTGGGGCCAACTCCTCTAGCCCACTGAATCTTCTTGACCTTTTTAAGTTTACTTTGTTTTGATTATTTTGTTCTTGAGTAAGTACAGGGACAGATGTTTCAAAAATGTCTCATAGCCTCATAAGGAGACCTCTTGCCTCTTTATGTATGTCACAACCTCCAAGGCATAAGGAAGACCTTCAAGTAGATAAGGATATCTCCCTAAAACAGAGTAGGGGGAAAATAGTATGTTCAGGACTGTCCTGGGGAAGTTTAGAAATAACATTCCTGGGAGAAGGCATAAATGATTTATAAGAAAATTTCCATCAATCCAATATTCCCAAAATGTAAAAATATTAAAAGTCTCCCAAGTATGCCACAGGTTGAGATGAAAACCAGTGGTGGTATGGTGGCCATCATGTGGCTCAGCTTTGCCGGATCTTTGTCAAATAGCTGTGCTGGCTTTATGACTTCTGCCATCCCCATCAGATATGGTTGGGTCATCTCCCCCTTTTTTGTTTGTGAACTTAAGCTCTGTCCTGAGATTAAAGAAGAGAGAGATTGTAAAACCTTTTTTTGTAACCCAGAAACCAAGGCAGGCTCCAATGGAGCTGTAATTTGTTGGTGCAAAGACTGCGTGTTTGTAGCTAGTTTAGAATTGTTTCATAGGCCATGGAGGTGGGGAAAACAGGCTGTTGATTCATAGTATTTGCCTGGGGTCCTTTACCTGTGAGAGGTGGAATCAAGCCAATTCCCTGACGTTTAAAGGAACCCTTTTTACCTTTACAAAACAGGAGGTAAAAAAAAAAAAAAAAAAAATCAAGATTCCTGATACTGTTTCCTTTGCATTGAGGAGTGTACCAAGGCCTGTCATTCACTTCGTAATCAAGGTTTTTCTTGTTTATACTAGCTCCATGTATTTTGAGGGAAAACCCCAAAACTTAATTATTCATAGTTTGTTTGTCAGCTTCTAAAATTTCCCTAAGATTTTCTTCTTAAATGATGTGTTTCAGATCCAATAGCTCATGCTCATTATTACCACGTATGTAATATTTTCTATAGAAGACTCAATTTCTTATACAGCTCATCCTCCCAGGAAATCATCCTAAGTTTTATTCTTAACATCAGCTTTCACAAGAATTGTTACACTGTCCCAGTTCTAGCCTTCGGTGAGTTGCCTCCAACAGCAAGGAGTTCAAACATTAGATCTGTCAAAGACATGCAAGAGTTGTGCAGCCACATCCAGCAACAGCAGTGAAGGGTCAGTCCAAGTCATCCAAGCATGGTGATCTTTGTCCAGCAGCAGCTCTAGGACGCTTGACACCACCATCTGAATAATCAGAATTCAGGGGTACAGTGAAGGGTTAGTCCAAGTCGTCCAAGCACTGCAATCTTTGTCAGATCAGTAAGAAGCTCAATGGATATGAAATTCTAGCCTTTTCAACTATATGGTAGATTACAGTTGATTTGACAAGAGAGCATAAGCATGCCTTTCAGCATTTCCATTGTGAGGACCACACCAGCTCTAATGAAACTTTCTCAAGGGGCTGGAGAAATGACACAAGGGTTAATAATGCCTGCTGTTCCTGCAGAAGACCCAAAGGATGGCTCAAAGCCACTTGTAACTCCTGCTCCAGAGGGCCGGCTGCCCTCTTCTTCTTACATGCTTCTGAACTTAGGCACAGACACACCTACAAACATAATTTAAAAATTTTAAAAACTTTTTAAAATATTTTTCTTGCCACATTGAGGAAGAAAAGTAATACTTATCTTCTCACTGAGAGGAATAATCATTGAGAAGATATAAAGAAGAGTGCCACCAAATCTTTATCTTCTAATTCTGAAAAATCAAATTCCTTTCTCATTTTTGCAAATGATACTCAAATTATATTGAGCACCAAACCAAACATTCTGAAATTTTCATCACATCCCCATGGCCACTGCCAATAATTAAACACCTGCCAGCTCCAAATTTCTTAGCACTGAATAAATGGATTAAATCACCAGATTTCAGGCAAATTTTTAAAATAGAGTGTGTTCCCATTAAGACAATTAACATACAAAGACAATAAGTACTGAAATACAAAGCACATCAGAAATGAAATTTTAATGCCCTGAACATTTAAGGAGAATGAATATCTAGCTTTTAAAATCTTCTAATATTTGTTATCTTATAAAGGAAACAGTGTTAAATTATTCAAATGGGCTTGAATCAGTGCTGTCTAAATGGACACATTTTATTTGTGAAAGCTAACAGTTGAAATATCCAGAAGGTTATGTGTGGTTGTGTTGTCCTACATGTGTGTTTGCTATCAAGCAATCAGTTAAAGTAGCTTTTGAGTAGGTAGCTTGTGGTGATCCCACTGAGGGGATGATGAGGGATAGTCTGCAGCACATTGTATATGGGACACGTAGCTACATAGATAACCTAGTGAATTATTGAAGGGATGGTAATGCTGATAGAAATAAAACATGTTAAACACTATCAGTTACTCACGGAGCACAGAACGGTCACTGCAGCAGCTGCCCTGGTACTACACAGGAGAGGCAGTGCCTTTAACACCAGCTTTGGATACAAGGATTGCATCCAATCTCCCTGGAGTTCATAATCAGATATCAACACCATACTGGTTGCCTTGGTAACACTGACAAGAAGAAAACAGGCATGTTTGTGGTTGGAAAATTGTCTTCCTTCTTTCTAAATGTGGGAGACAAGTTGCATGTTTGCGGCAGTGATCTATTCCACCAGCTTGGAGACAAATTAAAGTCTAAACGCTCAAATGCCACGAGATTGAGTCAGAACTCATTTCTAGAAATGAGCGGCCCACTTGGGAGTATAAAGGAAAATGATTTTGTTGACACCCTTTGATTCCTGACAGTTCCTGAAAGTTAGAGGACAGCTGTAAGCAGAGCTGTTAGGATGAGCATTAGAAACTTGTCAGACAACTGATATTACTGTATCTACCTGCTCCCTTACCCAAGAAGTAAAATAGTAATGGATTTTTAAAACAAATGACATTCCTATATCCTTATCAACTCTATTTAAGTAAATATTGAGATGCTAGGGAGATGGCCTAACGGGTAAGAACATTTGCTGTGGAAGCAGGAGGACGTGAACTCAAATCCCTTGAGTCTACAAAAGCAGTGAGATGTGGCTATATGTGACTAGATATAACACAGCCCAATGGGAGGGAAAACAACAGGATGTTCACCAGGGTTTGATGGATGCCAGCCTAGCTCCGGGTTCAGTGAGAAAGCCTATTCTAAGGGATGGAGGCAGAATGTTACAGTGGGACCTGACATCCTCCTTTGGCTTCTCTGTGATTGGAACAGAACATCAATCACTCCATCTGTCGCATATACAACTCCTACTTAATCCTCAATACCCATTTTTCGCTGCAGGCCTATTATGCCATATTCCTCAACAAGGGCCGTCTGGAAGTGCATCTCTCGTCGGGGACACGAACAATGAGGAAAATTGTCATCAGACCAGAGCCAAATCTGTTTCACGACGGGAGAGAACACTCAGTTCACATGGAAAGAACTAGAGGGTAACTAAGAACAGTGCACTTGCTGTTCCTCTATCCACTGTGAACTCCCTTTGCCAGCATAGCTCTTCGCCTGAGCCTCCATGAGTGGACAGACCACATACTCCGAACCGTGACAATGCACTGAGGTCCTCATTTTGTGTTTGGGCGCCTCATAGGCAAGGGCCTGGAAAGTTATATTACAAAAAATAATAATTCTCTGTGGTTCTTCTCACACGTTCACGCAGCGCATCTTCTCCAGCTGGAGATAAAGGAAAATCCCTCCCCCTGCACCTTGCAAGTAGTCACTTCTCTAATAAGGTAATCAGAGGAGAGCTGAGGTTGAGCCAGCAGCCTCTGACTTCTGCTAGTTCACTCGGGTTCCGAACCAGTTATGGCAGATGCTTAGAAACCCACCATCAATACTGTGGGCATGACAGTAGCCTATGAGACCACCTGTGCCTCTTATGAGTGTGCTTCATCTCTGTCTGTTCCTTAAAACAGCATGCAAGGCCCTGTAGTGGCTTTCTGAAAGAAGAGGGTCGAAGTAGAAAAGGGGAATGGTGGCCATCTCTAATCAAGTATAGTGACCATTTCTCTATAAATCTCCAAGGATACTTGTCCTTAGTCCTGAGCCAGGGAATCATCCTTGAAGCATATTAACTGATTTTTTTTTTTATTTCTGCACAATGCTTTGCCCTTACTTTATTGTGAAAGTAATCTGTGTTCTTCATCAAAATCTTATGAAACAATTCAGAGAGGTAATTAGTTCAGAAGGAGGGCGAGAGGAAAAGACAACAGAAGCCCAGAGACTTGGGGGCCTCAAACCTCCAGACCAACAATCCATTTATTAAACCAAAGGCAAAGAAAAGAACTAGAAATTCAATCTGATGAAATCTCAAAACACAGAGAGCACGTGGGAGGGTAGCAAGGCTATGAATGCAGAGTGATGCTCCAAAGAAGCAGGGTTATTGTACTTTGGAGGTCTATATTTTCTAATTGTCCTCTTGCATAGATAACAGTTTAGATAAGTGATGAGGTTTCTTATTTTCTGAGTAAATAATAAAGCCTTCTTTGGTTTGTTCTGTTATTGTGATACAGGGCATTTGTTTGTGAGCTGAATTAATTCTGAGCATCTGTGTTGTGTCTAGACCAGGAGATTTGGAAACCATGATTAAGAAAAATGAGTGATCAACATTCAGATAGCACATGACTTTTGCTGATTTAATAGCCAGGTATCATAGTTAGGGTATCTGGGGGAAAAGGCAGACCAGATTTTCTCACTTAAATCTTAGGGAGTACTTTAGAATATCAGTTTTGCTTGTCTTCTTGTATGCATTTTAGGCCATTTGCTAAACTTTAATCTTTCTCACGATGGGAAGGACATTTTACAAGTTCTGAAATCTCAAATAATTTCAACAAATGCAAGTTTGAGAAATATAGATGGCCAAAATTCAACAGCGGTATGCTATTTTCAAAAGAAAGAATTTCGAAATCCCATAATGTGTCACCATGTTATGTATACTAAGATGTCCTCTGAACAGGTGTTTCCTCAAGCAGGGCATTTTTATTATGCCGACTTCACAGCTGTTGGCCATCAATCCAAATTTGATTTGATTAAGTTCTGTATACAATGTATCCCTGAAAACTGGTCACCCGGTTAATCAGCCTTATAAACAAACAGGTTTGCCACTTACTCTTAGTTAAGAGATGATGTATTGGACATACGACTGTGTGGTTATCCTAATTCCATGCCAACACAGGAGCCCACTTACTACAGTGTCCTTCTCGGCACCCTAAGGTCAAAGCACAGTTATTGTCTACTCCGTAAGCAAACACATGAAGCTGGTTAACCAGACATCACTAAAGAGCCTTCCAGCGTTACTCAGAAACATTGTACTGCTTCATATAGCAATTCTAAGGAATACGCTGTGTTGAATTCTAGGCTGATTGTCTTTTAATCATTTTTAAACTACGTGCGAGAAGTGTATTAATATCCCTTCATCCCAAATGAGAAAACATGACATAATTTGCCTCAAATTGCATAGCAGAAACAAAAGCCAGGTTTAAAACTAGCCTTAATATCTCATTTATGCTTGGCCTGCTATTTGTTCTTACCCAGTGAAGACTTCAAACATTTATTATTGCTAGGTATTGAGTATGGTATGCTATTACTAGTTTGGAAATCTTGCTTTCTCTCAGTGCCTTTATACATCAGCTGCCAATCTTTTCTCTTACTAAACTTCAGAATATTGTGGTAACTGGAGTAACACTCTTAAATTATTTGAAATTTTAGCTTATTTGACAAACAAAGGTTGTTTGACAAAATTTCTCTCCTCTTTTGCTCCTTTTTTTTCACCCCCACCCCATATTCTCTCCTTTTCTATTTCTTCCCTTTAAAAATAAAAATAAACTCACATCAATGATCTTCTTATGTCAATTCTGGGCACTCAGGGACCCTTCCTTCTGTGACCAACTTCATTTTGAACTTTCCCCTGGAGCCTACCCTATGGACATCAGCTCTAACCGAACAAAAGCTTTGAAGCCCTAAGGCCTAAAATAGCATCTTGGGTGGCTGGGATAACGGACCAAATTGAGCGTGTCCTTTGAGAAAACAGTTCGCACACAGATACAAAATAGTGCTAAAGACCAGCAAGTTAGGAGGTTTTCAGAAGTTAGGACTTCCAGAGATCACAATACAGACAATCTAAGCTTTGTTTCCCATAGCATTCAATATATGTAATTAAAAAATACCATTTTATTTGTAATTTATTGTAAATTACAAATACTCCAGTTAATACCCACTTCCGCATACACAATTGCTGATGAGTTGAAAATTTAAAAAAAACATTTTGCAAATAAGGACAGACTAAAGCACAAGAAGAAAATAATTATAAGGCTGTGAGAATCAACCACTGAAATTATAAAAAAAAATGGTCAGCTGACCTATCACAGTACCGATGAGTGTTTACTGTAGAGTTTAACATAAAGTAGCCTATCAGTTAGAAGTTATAAATGAGGGGCTGGAAAGAGGGCTCAGTGGTTAAGAGTTCAAACTGCTCTTGTAGAAGACCAAAGTTTGGTTCCCAGCACCCATATCACATGAGTCACAAACTCCTACAACTCCAGTTCTGGGGCAGCCAGCGCCATCTTCTGGATTCCATAAAGCCCTGCCCTCACATTTGCATATATCTACACACACACACACACACACACACACACACACACACACACACCTAAAAAATAAAATAAATCTTTAAAAATAATAAAATGAGAACAGATTATCTCACCAGAATGGAAACGTTGTTAACATCCTTATCTAAAGAAGGGACAGAATCAATTATTTATATTTAATGTCTCTTGAATGTAAAATGCAAAAAAAAATTATATCAACTGTAGCCTTTCAGCATTGCCCTTATTATGTACCACAGCCTCGGGGCAATCTCTTAATTAATGTATTCCACTGTTTGAAGTAAGTGTTTGTAATCTCCATTTATAAATGAATAAAATGAAACTAAGCATGATTAAATAACTTGCCCAAGGTCACGCTACTAGGAAGATTCCACATTAATACTGAATTCCACTCTAGCCCTCCTAAAGGCTCACACTCCATCTGAGTTACAGCGGATTAAGGCCTGTTGTTGTGCTCCCTGGATGGAACAGGACAATTGGAGAGTCTACCTTAAAAAGACAAGGGCCCCTGGTCCCTTAACACCCTAATCAAGATCAGAAAGTTACCTCAATGGACATTCCTTAGTAGTCAATTAAATCCCCAGTTAAGTCTTAAATTCAATGCCTTAGAAGAAAAGCCAGTGCTTCAGCCTAGAGAACCCAGGCTGGGGGAAGGCACTCAGTGAGTCCTTCACACCTAGTGGCTGTCAGGTCTCAGAAATCCCCAGAGCTCTGAGAGGTGATGTTGAACCCCCTGGGCTTTGTCAACATATTCCTCCAGAGTCTATTACTTAAAACCAAGTTCCCCCTAGCTTCTTTCTGAAATAAAGTCTTGCTTGTGCCTCTAACACCTGGAACAGTGACATTTTTGAGCCATGACAAAGTTTATTCTGTTCTATTTTCTTTTTTTTTGTTTTTGTTTTTCGAGACAGGGTTTCTCTGTGGTTTTGGAGCCTGTCCTGGAACTAACTCTTGTAGACCAGGCTGGTCTCAAACTCACAGAGATCTGCCTGCCTCTGCCTCCCAAGTGCTGGGATTAAAGGCGTGTGCCACCACCGCCCGGCTCTGTTCTATTTTCTTATATTGGAATTGTGGATCCACTGCTCAGTTTCAAGTCCTAACTTGTCTTAATTTGTTATTTGCAGCTTGCTCACCTCTCCTTCCATCCCCCCACTCTCTTACCTCCCTCCCGCTCTTTCCTCCCACTGCTCCTTTAACAAAGGTAATATAGCATTTTAAGGCTGAGTTTCCACCTGGGCACTTAGGTCCCGTCTTCAGATAAGAACTAAGTTCTCTGTAATCCATCTACAATCTGTCCACGATGAGGAACAGCACTGTGATTACTGCTGGGACCAAGTTCAAAACCTGCTTGTACAAAGAAAAGTAGAAAAAAAATGCCTTGGATCGTTTTCATCATTAGAACTCCGTGTCTCGGTTCTTTGGCCCTGGATCCAAGGATTGTTGTGAATAAGTAGTGTGCGGTTCTCAATTAGCAGTGTGTGAGTAATCACTCATAAGCAAATTAGGGAAATTAATGAAACAGCCACTGAGGAAAATCACTGCAAGGAACAATTAGCTTGGTGTTCTGGCCTGCCTCTTCTATTCAACAGCCAGCAGCTACGTTCTTTATACAATGTACTGTAAGTGTTTGCTGTTGATTCCTACAATCTAAGCTCTCAGGAGGACAGTTTGTCCCCTAGCAAGAAGATAATAGCTAGCACAAACCAAGACATAAAGAGCCAAACAAAATGCAGCCCCTTGCTGTGCCAAACTCACAGATCCTTATCTGATTAGACGCTGCTGTACAGCCCTGCAGCTTCTGCGCTCACAGAATGTGTGCTGGGCTGCAAACCTGGGTTGCCACCTGCATCAGAGATGTGGATTGCAGCTGCGGGATTGCCTAGTTTCAATAAACTTTAAGTACAAGTTAATGAGCGAGGCATGAGGCAAAGTCCAAGGGAACAATGGTGTTTGTTAGTTGCTCGGTGTTTAGGTTCTAATCATCTCTTCTGGGCTACCTTAAAAGCTATGGGAGATCAGAGTGCCATGAAACATGCCTGCAAACTCCTAGCTGTCAATAGGCTGAGGCAGAAAGACCGTCAGTTCAAAGCCAGCTTAAGCTAGATAGCTAGATCTCTTTTCAACAATAGTAATAATAACAGCATAAGAGAAACTAAATTTCTGGGAGCAGAGAATAAGAGGTGATGGGAAAAGATGTTTCTAACTGTACTGGATGTCTGTTATCTTTAAATGTCTTTTCAGCATCTTCACTGTTCAGGTCGATGAAGACAGGAGACAGACACAAAACCTCACAGTGGAGCAGCCAATCGAAGTGAAGAAGCTCTTTGTCGGGGGTGCTCCTCCTGAATTTCAGCCTTCCCCACTCAGGAATATTCCTGCCTTCGAAGGCTGCGTGTGGAATCTTGTTATTAACTCTGTGTAAGTGGCTCTCATGTCTGCCGCCGTTTGCTTTGAATTTAATATGAGGGTCGCTGTAGCAACCACATTATCTAACACCACAGAAGATAATCCTTTAATGTAGACCTAGAATTCTATCCTGACCATTTCAAGTCAGAGTTGGGGTCTGCTTTAATTGCTCAGGAAGAAGACAGTGAAAAATAAGAAAAACTTTCATTTTGGTTGTATTTGATTAGCCCCATGGACTTTGCCCGGCCTGTCGCCTTCAAAAATGCTGACATCGGCCGCTGTGCTTATCAGAAGCCCCGGGAGGATGAAGACGCGGTTCCAGCTGAAGTGGTGGTCCAGCCACAACCAGTGCCTACCCCTGCCTACCCGTCACCTGCCCCTACCCTGGTGCATGTAAGTGTTCACGTGCACACTACTTTCAAACCTTCTATTCTGAGTCCTTTCCAGATCGGAAGTTGTTCAAGGTATCTAGTAGACTGTGGCTAGCTCTAGAGCACCAGAGACCTGTGTATAAAAACCTGGTCTCCTCACAGCTTCTTTGGATTACTTTTATCTTCATTATCTTTTCTGCTAATTCTGATGTTCATAAACTGGAACTGAATTTTCTTTGAAGGATTGAAGAGGACTGAAATTTTCAGAATCCAGATTCAAAGCCGTTTGAAATTCCAGTGCACAGAGATAACTGGACCAGTGTTCAGTCCCTTTGAATCTTACACATAGATCTCATATAATTTGGAGTCTTAACTTTTCAGACTGGTAGTACATAATTGCAACTGTGTAAATATCACATAGATGTATGTTTGTGTCTGACATAATTTTCTATTGTATACACACACACACATACACACAGAGGGTGTCACACAAAATAGGCCACATTATAAAATGAGGCTGTTAACCGCTCAGGTGTCAAATTCCATTAGAATTTTAGAAGACAATTTCTAACTGCCTGAAACATACTAAGCAAATACTAATGCTTCTATTTGGTGTTTTCAAGACTTACTGTGTACTCACCTCTAGCCAAACCAATTCCATCCAATGTGAAATACCAATTGATGTCCTGTTTTCAGTAGAATGGATAAGAATTGGCCATCTAAAGTAACTCACAATTCACTCAAACAACTGGCCAGCGACAGGATGGGGATGCTAATCTATTAGATCAGACCCTAAATTCTGGTTCCTAATGAGCACAGGGCTTTGCCTTTACTTGGCCGGCCCATTGAGGACTACTGGGGGAGGAGAGAGGTTCCAGTTGGCATTATTAGTAACTAAGAAACCAAGAACTTCTGAGAATTAAAGTCTTTCAACATCACTCATTATTGTACTGGAGTTCTATTAGGAAACTATGAAGCCAAAAAACAAAAGGGGGGGGGGTGCACCTAAGACTCGTGTGTGGATCAAAATGGCTTTTTCCAGAACTGACTACAGCTTACAGTCTCATCATTACTTCAGAGATGGTCTGTCTCACTGCACTCAGGAGCATAGGCATCGATCACAGTTGTGGTCCAGAGCTAAAGAATGATGTAGCACACATGGTCTTAAGTAAATATCGTGAAAACACTTGGACACAGCATTCTCTCCTTTAGTTTATTCTCTAACTGGTTCCTTTCCCTGGAGAGTCTTATTATATAGTAGGCCAAATAGTCATTGTTCAGAAAAAACTGCTATAACCAACATTTAAGCTTCTGAAAAAAATGTGTCTTACACTACTACAATTATTATAATGAAATTACAATAATGAATATATTACAATCACGATTCTTGTGAAGATATAATAATCAAAGGGCATGGTGTGTGTGTAACTTTGAAAATTAGGATTCTACTTTTATAAGATATTATTTTATTTTCCTTTTTTATTTTTATTATTAGAAGTATTGTTGTCCCAGTCCTTACAAAAAGAGATGCCTAGAGTCACCAGCAGACAACAGGAAGCCCATGGTCAAATAGGGTGATTTCCCCTGCTTTACCATTTCTACATGGGTGATTCCAACAGAAGCATCAATAGGATGTGTCCTATTTAGTTAGCATATTTGGTCAAGCAAAGCCTCTTGGACCTTCTTATCAGTAGGTCTTCAGCTTTGTGTATTGGTTTATTTGGGTAGAAAAGATTGCTGGTAGTCTCTACAGAGCCCCTCATTTTTCCTTATGAAATGGATAGCCCAGTCTGCGGTTAATACATTATCAGCCATCCAAAGTTAGAAAGCGTTTGCCTCATGTTATCTCACTTGACAAAGTGCCAGAGTCTAGCATCCTCTTGTGCTTCTCTCTTATTATACAACCTGTTCAGCTCTAGGATATTCCTGTAAATTCTTCAGACTTTGCTTTAAGGGATTCTTCAAGCACTCCAGTGGCTCTGGTTTTCAGAAACATGAAGAGTTTTACAAATGAGTTTTTTTGAAACCTCTTATTCTAATTAAGGTTTTCATTTTCTCTGAGCAAAAATGCTTTAACTTTTTCAAAAACACAACACTGCACTATAGACAAGACTGACGCCAAGGGCTTGAGGAGCAGCCCAACTTGTTGACCAAAAACGATCTGTATCATGGGTCGAAAAGATCTGAGAAATTCCAACTCTTTTGTAAAGCATTTATTTTAATGTGTATGAGTATATGTGTGCTCCATGCAATGCACACTAAGTTCAAAAGGAGGGTACCAGATCCTTAAGACTGGAGGTGTGGATGCTCGTGAACCTTCCTGTGAATGCTAGAGCAACAAGTGTTCCTAGCTTCTAATTCACTGCAGAACGAAATCCTAACTCTTAAAAGGCCCTGTGGGAAAAGTCACAGTGTGGTCTCAGATTATACAAACAATAGAGACCTGAAGCCCATCCGGTATTTCCTGTCCTACTCTTTGTATCCCTTTGTGACTCTAAGGTCAGAATTCTTTTAGGACTTTTCAACTTCATGCTTTTTGTTTCATTTTAAAATGAGGTCTTGCTCTGTAGATCAGGCTAGCCTCAAACTCACAGAAATTCACCTGCCTCTGCCTCCCAAGTGTTGAAATTAAAGGCGTGTATCACCACACCAAGCAGAATTGTGTTTTAGAGGCTCAGCTCCTGTTTCATATAGTATGTATCATCCATTTTAATTTCTTTCTTTCCCTTTGTGGAAAAGTGTCTCCATTTTTGCAGTGACTAAAAGTTAATAACTTGGTAATTTATCTTATAAAATACATTCATCAAAAGCCCAATGAATATAAGATTGATATCATCCTATCTAAGAGGAAGGAACAGAAAGGGGAAGGAGAGGCCACTTGCCATAGCTCAGTGAGCTCTGGAGTTGATACCCTCTTTGAGTATGGACACCTAGCTTTGAAGATCATTAGGCACAAAATTACATACTGTTCATAAACCTAGAAAAAGGTCTAGCCTGTGGTAACACCTCATCATACTGTGAATTCTTCTGTGAGAAGCAGTTGGTCTAACCTTTCACACTTCCAAGGTGGACACGCATACTGGGAACCCTTGGGTGCTGATGGCTGTTCTATTTGTAACAATTTCAAACTCAGGCGTGAAATGTTTTATGGATCTTTGTTTCTAGCTATTTTTAATTCTCAACATTTCTGAGTTTATATTTTTAAAATCAGCACAGGTCAATCTTGGAAGTGGGCACTAACTACTATCTACAAGTCTCATATTTCCTGACTGACAGGAATTCCCCTCCTTCATGACCATCGTTATCTTCCTTATACCTTGACAGCAGCTTATAGTGCAAAGAAAACATTCACTAGGCTTCAGGCTAGTTGACAAATACCCTGGGAAAGTCCTGCCCTGTGAAATGGATGAGTCGATCCTTTGGTTATTACATGGACAGCCACCCTAGATTAGACAGAATTTCCTTCATGTTATCTCATTTCTCAGTGTCAGAGCCTGGCAGCCCCTTGTAGTTTTTCTCTGATTATTTGGCCCATTAATATCTAGGGGAGGGGGAGACCCCTGTTGGTCTTATCTGTGGATATTTCTCATCTAGAATGACAGAGATGGGATGGATAAGCATCTCGATATTGAAATGTACTGATGTGTTCAAATGAGACAAGCGTCTACACTGTTGACTCCAAGCTCTCCTGAAAAGCCTGGCCCATGAGAATTGGCATACATCAAGTTGGTTGCATTTCTTATATTTGAATCTCGCTGGAGAGTTGAATGTAGCACTTCCAAGCTCTGGTAGAAATAAAGAGTTCTGATAAGGTCTCTTTGAGAATTGAAGAGAGGTGAGCTCAAAAGGAAAAAAATAACAAAATAAAACAGAGCTCTAGAAAGTGATTCCTGTAGCAACATCAGTGCTGCAACTTTAAAAGCTATGTACAGCCAAAGCCACAGGATAAATCAGTTGGGCACTGACACGTACTTAAAGGGAGAACACACATTCTACACACTCCAAGGAATCTGTCTTAAGGCGTGTCGCTGGCAAGGCCCAGTTCCCACCTAAGAGCTCACACACAAGGAGTTAAAGAGGTTCAGTGTCGCAACTGCTGCAGGCATTGTATTCATCGGGACATTGAAGTTGGTGCTGGAAAAGTGCCTAGTTAGTATTCACCCACAAAGATCATCAGAAGCAAGCATCAGATGGGATTTTAGCCCACACTTATTAGCGGGATCATTGACTCATGAAGGAAGAAAATTACACAATTTTTAGCATGAGTCATCATGTGGTGCCCATTTTGATACACGTGGTTGAGACCTCTGCATCATAGCTATCTGAAGTCAAAGGATGCTGACCAAGAAACCAAGTGCTGCCTTGGGTTTGATTATTCCCAACTGTCAACTCTGCACCGGGAATTATTCTGACCTGAAGTTTAACCAGTGGAAAGGTTTGCCAGGGAAAATAACCGTTTGCCTTGTGCCTGTGGCTCCAGGAAATATGGCTTCCTTCAGAATCCTCTCGAATCACTTCAGGCCCTCATCAACAAGTGCACTACTCCATTAGGCTCCCCACAACCCTTTGTCCCTAAGAAGTGTCACCTAAAGCAGAAACAAATCAATTTGTCCTTTACCTTTCCCCGGTGTGTTGCCTGCATTCTAAAGCATCGCCACCAGGTGGCAGAAGTGTAACACGCTGAGATTGATGAGCCTCTAGTGAGGCTGTTTTTTAAATTACTATTATTGTTGTTGTTTTAACACGTTTCAGAGATGAGTGTTTCCAAAACACAGAAAAAGCCCTTTCTCGGTTCTATGGAGGCCCGGCTTGAAAATGTCCTTGCTGACAAGATGGCTTCATTCTCTGAGAAGTACCATTTTCTAGTAGCCCTCAACTGTCCCCACTTAGCAGATTGGAAAGAGAAAAGAAACTGAAACTGCAGTAAGTGCGGTTCTACCCTCTGTCCAAGAGCAGGGAGAAAGGGAAGCTCCCACCCCTCATAGCAGGCAAATCTGTGGTGTGGAACCCGGACACATCCAAACCTCAGATCCCCCAGGGGATGGTGACTGGGCAGGATGCCATCAAGTCAGCAAGGGGATAGGTAAAGATTCATAGGGAAATATTGTATTGAAAGAAAATTTTGTTTTAACATTTGTATCCTAACTAAGGTAGATCCGTACATAATCCACTTCCTTGCACTTCTATCCTTTGCCAAGGGCCAGTTTTATGAAGGGCTGTAGATTATGAACATCTTACTGAAGTGATATGCAGGGTATGCATCCTCTTAGCAATTGGTGGTGAGAATCTGCCACCGTGATTATACGTGGGGTGACCTGTTAGAGAATGGGCGTGTTCCCCCTCTCTCCTGTGGCTCTGAGCATTCTGAGGAGGCTGCTGTAATCACAGCTCTTCCTGACTCTCAGATCCACCCCCCTTTCACAAACGTGAAGCTGGCCTCTCACAGGGTTTTCCTCTTGCCTAAGCAATTGTGCTATAAAATGATACCGGAGTCCAAGGACCTGGACGGAATCCCTTTCACTTGAAAGTGTGTTGAAATGACCGCCTAGAAAGTTGGATAACATTTTCAGGGTCAGCAAGACGGACTGCTCAGCTGAGGACCTGTTCCTTTGCCGAGAGGCAAAGTCAGGTTGTTCAACTACCATGTGACATTCAAAGACACAAGCTGTCCAATAGCACTAATAAAACACCTAAACTTTACAACTGCCATCCTGATCACTCAAAAAGCCATGTTTGAAAATGATATGTTATGATATTATTTGATGCTGTGGATAAGCGGCCGCAGCAGTAAACAGCAGCATTACCTACTACTGGATGGATTTCTGCAGGCTGGGCATCATTGGCATCCACTGGCTTTTTCAATGTCTGTTTTTAGAGCTCAAAGCTGAGAGATGTGTTGGTAAAATTCCCTTCCTAAGAACAACATATCCCTTCTCTCAGAGAATTCCAAGGAAGGCTACATACTACATTTGCTGAGAAGGTCTTCTGTACACAAAACACCCCGGAAGCCTGAAAAAATGATCCTTACTCTATTCGTAGCCTGTGTGGGAGAGGCCATGAAGCCATCAAAGGTGTTCCATGTGGGTTTCCTTTGTTGGACATGCAATAGGGAAAGTACTGCTCGGTGTCATGAATAGCATCGTCTTGCCCTACCCAGTGTGCATTCGCACAGCCGTATGAATTTCAGCTGGTCTTCTCTTCATAACCGACCATCTCCCGGGAGTCAAGAAAGGAACCACCTCCAGAAAGACCCAATTTTATAGCTTTCAAAACACTTTAAGCCCTTTTACCTGCTGTGGCATAACAGCGCCTTTGACTAAGCTCGAGAGAAAAGACAATAAGGCTTTTCCTTGCATAAGGATGTCCTAGGTGCCGATGAGTCACGTCTGAAATTCTCCTCTGGAGAAGAACGCCCCCTCGTCGAAAGCCTGCCCTGGGTTGTTTAGGAGCCCTGCTTCATCAGCCTTGGCTGGGGTGGCTGCCCTTTTGTAGCTATTAATCTCAGATCTGGAAAGCAGATGTGGGCGTGCAAGGGTGCATGTTGTTCTCATGGATCCTCCCATGAGCCCGGCCTCTAAACGACTTCGTCAGCCACCTGCATGTCAAAGCAGCCTGGGAAACGAGAAAACGAACGAGGAGAAGCCTTGTGGCTTTGTCATTTGAGGAGCCTTGCTTCCTGAGCTGTGTGTGAGAGTCCAAGTTGCCGGGATTGGTTTTGTGATTGGCGAGGCTGTGTACAAAAGGGAAATGCAGGTTCCCTTCATCAAAAATTATTATGAATTTCCAGGCGGTGACAGCATAGCATTAAAGCGAGTAACTGCACATACATACACCTAGCTGTCCCTCTCGAGCACCCTGGGAAGCTGATCTTTGAACAGCAGCAGTGGAAATGGTGTGTGGTGGGTTGCATTAAAAAAAAAAATGTGATGGTTGCCTAGCAACTGGCTAAGGCCCTGAATGGGCTGACTTGCAGGTTTAGATACACCATCTTGAAATTCTGAATTTCCGTTCTAGTGGACTGATAATTTTCATGGAAAAAAAAATACATGAGAAACGGAAATGGGGAGGGCAAAAAGGACCCCATTTTTCTACTCTCATAATTCACGTGGCATCCCATAGTCCTCCCTGTTCCGTCTTCTAAAAACAAAACTCCTCCCCAGTGACGTAAATGAGGAAAAGAAATTGCAATTTCCACAGAAATCTCAACCATGTTTTCCTTAGAGAGTGAGGAAAATAGGAATGTCTCGATACATTTTTAACACGTTCCTTTAGCAACTCTAGGATGCGGCTAAGGAAAACTAGTTCAAATTCACAGAGCACTCCCTAAGCTCCTGCATATGCTGCTGATTGCAGAGATGAGTAAGAAGTGCGTTTTATTCTTGAGGAATTCTGCATTGTTCAGTGTCATGAAGGGAATAGATGGAACCACGCAGTCTGCAGCATTGCCTGTTCGCAAACGGCTGTAATCTCACCTTCTGTCCTTGGTATTTCTCAGGGCCCTTGTGTTGCAGAATCAGAACCAGCTCTCCTGGCAGGGACCAAGCAGTTTGGGCTTTCCAAAAACAGTCACATCGCCATTGCCTTTGATGACACCAAAGTGAAAAACCGGTATGTATTATTCTAGAACATACCACAGGAACTAACTGATCATCGAAGCACTGAATATTCACATTTAATCAAGCCTAATCAACTACATGTAAAATCCCCAGAGACAGAGGTTTGTTTGTTTTTAATCCACTGAGGAGGAAACAGAATTCTGTTTGCTTTGAGCTCATATACAGGAGATTCACAGCCCTATAAATTCACCCGTTCCAGATTCTATATCCGTCATCAAAGTGCGTCTCTCATATGATACCACTTTCTCTTGGCCTAACAATGCTCTCGGTTTTCTGCCTCTTCTCCCCATTTGTATTTCATAGTCTCACCATTGAGTTGGAAGTGCGAACTGAGGCTGAATCAGGCTTGCTCTTTTACATGGCTCGGATCAATCATGCTGACTTTGCTACTGTTCAGCTGAGAAATGGATTCCCCTACTTCAGCTATGACTTGGGAAGTGGCAACACCAGCACCATGATCCCTACCAGGATCAATGATGGCCGGTGGCACAAGGTAATAGGCCCAGGTTGTGGGGGGTATTCTAGGAAGGGTCCTGGAGACAGCCAGGACCTTCCCCTGCTGGGGCTGTTTTGCCAAGGCTGACCCTAACCCCAGAGTAACAGAAATGTGTCAGAGACTGAACCAAATGGCCAGTGGCATGTAGAGTGGCCAGAGCCTTGGGAATGTGTTTAGACCCGAGAAGGTTTCTGCTTTACCACGTGAGCTGGTTATAATACTACAGAGTGCTATCATTGCTACATAACTGTGGTTCCCAAGCATCTGTCCACGAAACAGAGCCAGGCAGTTGAAGATGGTTGCATTGGCTCCAGTGAGAATCCGAGGACAAAAGAGGATGTTCATTATGATGCTTTTTTGTGTTCTCAGCTTCTAAGCTGAAATAATGTTTGTTCCAAGACTGCGCATTCCTCTCTAATAAGAAATAATATGTGGCCAAAGTAAAAGTTGGCAGCATTAAGACGGGCTAAGACCTGCCCCTCACCCTAGCACATTTTGATCTGAAGATCAAGGGACCAGAAATCTCTGCAATACCAAGTTTAAGGGACCCCGAGGTACCATTTCCACCAACAGTCATTTGCAACAACTTTAAACGTTGGCCTTACATGCAGAAAGTGGTGCTAGTGTAGGCACAGAGGGCTCGTTTGCCAACTTACTCCTCTTTGGCATGGCTGCAAGTAGCTAACATGTGGCCTGATTAAAACAAAAGCTCAAAATTTGTCTCTGCACCTGTGATAGTCTATTAAGCAAAGTTTCCCTAGGTAGACCAATAAACTGTTTAATTTTCAAAGTGCAATGTTATTAGATGTTGGATTTGATGTATTAACCTGCTTTGGCTTGTCATGTCAGAGAGAAAGCCAAAGAAAGGAAGAAAATAGAATTACAGTACAAACTGCAGGTCAATCAGCTTGTTATTCCCAGAAAGAAGCTATGAGATCTTTTTTGCTTGGGACCTTCAGAGTAGCAAGCATGGCTCCTGATGAGGGAGGTCTTGATACGATTTCTTCTATTCTCTGACTGTTGGAAGAATAAATAAACACTCGAGGAAAAAAACGACATATTGATAGACCAGCAAGTTGAGACTGGGAAAGGCAATTTACATAGCACAAATTCAGGTTGGTCTTATAATAAAAATATCCAGAGTCAGATATACGGGTGTAATGCTGAAGAATATCACTATAAATTTATGTAGAATAATTAGCCTTAATAGCCAGTAGAAATTTCATTTGTGAAAGTTAAAAAAAATTACTTCTCACATCAGAATAGATAATTAAAATGTGATATTACATTGTTCTAATCCTGCCTAAGCTGCTTTTGGAGCACTTTTGTGCACCAGCATTTAAAGGCCTACATCTTCCCTTGGCTAAATGCAGACTTCCCAGGCCTCACAGTCCTCCCGTTCTCTCATTCACTCCTGTCATGATATCAGCAGATCTCAGGGTTACATTTTCCTCCCTGACTTTAGACCAATCAGCTGCTACAGGAATAGCAACACCCCTCCTGCCCTGATCTTTCTTCCTAAAATTTTTCACAGGAAGGGCTTAGTAGGCATACATGAATTCGTATTAGGATCCCAGGCTTTGCTCATCCAAAGTAATGCACTACTAAAGGTAGACATGGAAACCGAGTGCAATAAACATGCCTATCACATCAGCACTGGGGGACTGGGGCAACAGGATCCTGAGTTCAGAGCCAGCCTAAGCTAAATAATGAGAGCTTGTTTCAATAATAGTGATAATGACAAAGAAATGCATTTTGCATCTCTCTTAGCTCGAGACAAAGCTGTTAGACTGCCAAGTTCTTTATGACACACTGATGTCTGAAGCATTTATCTCTCTTTATATTTCTGAAACTGTATCTGGTACTTACTCAGAAAGAAATTATACTCAAGGACAGCATTTGATATGCTCTATAAACACACTTACTTTCACCTGTATTATGGGCTTAGCACGTGAGTGGTATCATTTTCCCTTGGAAATTACCAGGAGAGTTCTTACGTCCTGTGTTTTTGTTAACGGCAAATGTTAACGATGCCTCCTCACTTCTGTAGATTAAGATTCTGAGAGTGAAACAAGAAGGGACTCTTTATGTAGATGATGCCTCCAACCAAACCGTCAGTCCCAAGAAAGCTGATATCCTGGACGTTGTGGGGATGCTGTATGTGGGTGGGTTGCCGATCAACTATACCACACGCAGAATTGGTCCAGTAAGTTTCTAATTCTTTGTTGTTTATTTGGTAGAGTCAATGGCTTGTGCATGTATATCTTTTTTTAAATTCTGAAGTCCCATATCTCATGATTACTTGCTAGTGTGTGGGAAATCATCTTATTAAAGAAATAAAGAAAGTCTTCTAGGTAGCCTTGACTATGAGAGAAACTACCACAGAATACTGAAGTGCACCCTGGTGTCCAACGTCCTTAGTTTGAATATCTACTTAACTATGTGTTCACACTAGTGTATGAGCTTGAGCAAATATTTTCACTTCTTTTTAAATGAACTGTTTTCAAAACATGGTAATGATAATGCCAACCAAATAAAGATTCTATAAAGATTAAAGGAGATGATACATGTAAGGTCTTTGGTAAAAGACTCGAGGTATAGAAAGCACTGGACAAGGAAGATGAAGGCGGTATTCATGCTGCTCTTTTAAAACTCTTTTTTTTTTTTTTTTTTGGTTTTTCGAGACAGGGTTTCTCTGTGGCTTTGGAACCTGTCCTGGAACTCGCTCTTAGACCAGGCTGGTCTCGAACTCACAGAGATCCGCCTGCCTCTGCCTCCCGAGTGCTGGGATTAAAGGCGTGCGCCACCATCACCCGGCCTCTTTTAGAACTCTTAAGAAATGCAAGTTTTTAATGAGTAGCTCCCAAATTTTGACTTTAAAATTTAAAATCTTAAAAATTGTACAAATTAATATTTACCAGTTAAGTTTTGCAAACTTGGCTTGTGTCATGAATTGGAAAGCACAATTCTGAGAAGTACATGGGATTAGGGATTTTAGTGACTGTAATACAAACAAGATTGAGACTCCACTCAATCAACAAGTGTCTATTTATGCATCAGAGCCCATCACTACTACAGTCACAATGCTCAGAACCTGGATATGTGTGTGGATATGTGTGTGACCAACACACATTACTTTTTATCATAACAATGCTACCTACCTATCTATCCAAAGCAAGCGTCTGGAGTGATGATAGCAAAAATGATCAACTGGAATTTCAAAACCCAATAGACTATAGTGGATCAAAGCATTATAGGATTAAGTTAGTTCTAAATTCCATCATCCCTAAAATATTTTATACAAACTTTTGCATTTTTTTGTATAGATCTTCTGAGGGAAGTGACCATTGCTTTTTCTGGGCTTTTGTTCTAAAGGAAGTGGAACTGATCCAAATGTGTCTTTTTCCACAGAAACTGAAACAGAACACAATCGAATGCATTGATAGTAAGGTTAACAAATTATCTATAGAAACTTGAAATCAAAAATATAAGAGACAAATCAAAAGTTACTGTTCTCATATTGAACTCACATCTCTGTCAAGTCAATGGTCACATAGTGTAACCTAGTCCTTAGATTATCACGGTTTTGTGGTCCTGATTAGATAGATCCCAGTGGACAAGTTATATTTTGGATTTTGGTCCAGTGTGCTGTCAAGTCTCGGGTATAGAAGTCTAGACCCAAGCAACTCTGACACATGCTCTAATAGCTAATGACTGCACATAGTGTAGCCCACAGTTGACTGTGCGGTGAAAACACAGCTAAATTTGGCATCTGTTTCCTCTGCCCTGACTGCTCAGGTAACCTACAGTCTTGATGGCTGCATTAGAAATCTTCGCATGGAGCAGGCCCCTGTTAACCTGGACCAGCCGACTTCCAGCTTCCACGTTGGGACATGCTTTGCGAATGCTCAAAGGGGAACTTACTTTGATGGAACAGGTTTTGCCAAAGCAGGTGAGGGACTTCCACATTCTTTCTGTTGGTATCCACGATGTATAAACACTGACTTCTTATTTATGCCAAGAAATAAAAATTCCCTAGGTCTTGAACTATATATTATTCTTCATTTAAACCAAAAATTAGTTTCTACAACTAACAAAAAAATACCTCTAAAACTTTCACATATGGTTTGTGGGGGTGGAGACGGTAGTTCAGTGGTAAAGCACTTGCCTCACTTGGGTGAGGCCCTGGGTTCAGTCTCTATGCCTGCCAAAGCAAACCAACAATGACAACAAAAATTCCCATGTGTGATTCTAATAAGAACTGATTAGAAAAAATAAATAATTGGGGTAAAAGGACACTTGGAAAGTCTGTTCCTTTTCCTTCACTAGAAGTCAGTGGCAACAAAGTAAAAGTAACTATGCAAGAAAGCTCTCTTGTGATGGTCTGCGTCTCAGTGCTCTCTGTCTAACTTTCTGGGCATGAGATACCCTCTTTTTTTCTTCCTTTAATACTCCTTTCAGGGTTCCATTTCATCACAACACACATGCATGTGCACAGAGGTACCTAGTCATCATTGACAATGACAAGAGATGTCATTTTGGCTGGCTTTAAGTAGTAATTTCCAACATAGGTTTGCATTACTGAAATTGAACATTGCATTGTAAAGGAAAATAGAACTAATCTGCATTTACATAGAACCCTTTATATTAGTTACTGTAGGAGAATATTTAGGATTATGGGCTTTTGAGTGACATAAATTTGTTCATTTAGGAGAAAAATAAGGAACATACAATGTGTGGGTGTTAATTCTAGGAAATGGGTAGAGATTGTAATTCCTGCCTTTAAAAGTATATTATCAATAATAAAAAAATGCAATTTTCTGAGAAATCACAATGAAAAAAAGAAAAATAATTTGCTGAAGACATACAGTGTTCTGCAGATTTACAAAAAAAGATTAGTTTTGTTTGGGAGTCAGAAAGGTTTTCTGGAGAAACAGATATGTTGTAGAAGGTTGCTTATTTGTTCCTGGCTGTTACATACCAAAATAATCACACAGAAACTATATTATTTGCAATAATGTTTGGCAAGTAGCTTAAGCATATTTCTGGCTAACTCATATCTTAGATTAACCCATCTCCATTAATCTATGTATCTCCACGAGGCAGTGGCTTACCGGGTAAAGTTCTGGCGTCTGTCACTGGCACTGCTATATGGCTTCTCCCTGACTCAGCCTTTTCTTTCTCCCAGCATTCAGTTTAGTTTTCCCTGCATAGCAAAATTCTGCCTTGCTATAGGCCAAAGTAGCTTCTTTATTCATTAACCAATAAAAACAACATATAGACAGAAGGACCTCCCACAGCACAGATATGTGAGAAAAGCTTTATTATATGAATTGAATACTTCCATGTAAAAGTTGTGCAAGTGGATATCAGAATGCTCCAACATGGTCTAGGGAGGAAACACTACCTTAGTAGAAACAGAATTCCAAAAAAGAGAAAATTTCTTAGGTGCTGAAACACTGGAGGATATGATGGAACCCAGAAGTCAAGTGCTCTGAAAGTCAAAAGCTTTCTCAAGATTTCTACAAATTCACAAGTGGCTACCAGACCACTCTCTTAGCCAGGTTTGATGCCAGGCTCTGACATCTATAGCTAATGGATTGACATGTCACCCTCCTACATATTTTTGGCACTGGATCAAACTGAACCGAAAGAAAGAAAGAAAGAAAGAAAGAAAGAAAGAAAGAAAGA
>NC_022030.1:487585-495948 GCF_000317375.1 Microtus ochrogaster
AGGAAGGAAGGAAGGAAGGAAGGAAGGAAGGAAGGAAGGAAGGAAGGAAGGAAGGAAGGAAGGAGTCATTTCTCCTATTTTCAACAACCTCTCCCGTCATGACAGCTCACAGCAGAATACAATACACAGAAGACTTGGGTGAACGGAGCTGAGGGTTACTTCAGTGGAAACCATATAAATTCAATACCTCCATTCTTAAAAGCTTGCCCATCGCTGGACGTTTTATGGGATACTTCACTACCTCTGTCTCCAGTTGAAGCGCCTTACATCATTCCTTTCTTCTTTTTACTTATCTCTTGCTGTTTTATTTTCCAGAACAATTCGGATCCTTCTGCCCTTTACTTGAAAAAAATTGCTTAAGATCCATCACCCTTTCCCTTGCAAACTCATCAAAATTCTCAGGAGAACAAAACATCTAGCACATCACAAGTGCCACCCTTCACTGGGGACGTGTGTGCTCGCACGTGATATTTATTGCTTGCACAGTGAATGAAAGGTGCAGCGAGGATTTTCTTGAGTGCTTTCCTAATATTCTGTGGACTTCATGTAGTCTTAACTGATCTTAGGAAATATGCCTAAGTGAAATATCTTAAATTCTTATTTAAAGGCTGAATAAATCCATGAACCAAATGTTTAAAAGTCCAGAGAAAAGAACTGGCTGGGTTAAATAGAAAAGATTATGTGTTAGAATCTTTCCATAAAAAAATTATATTTGCACCTCTTCTCTTCATTTAATAAAATATTTAAGACTGTTTAAACTCGCTTCAATCTGTAGGGCCACTTAGAATGTCTCAATAAAATTTTACTGAGTAATTGTTGAAATGCTGTTCATAACCCAGCAGACTTTTGAAATAATCATACCTGGCTGCCAGCGTCCTTAATTCATTCTTAGTGTGTGCTCAATCATTTGGTTATTCAGTGATGCAATCCCACTATGTGCTCACTCATTCACTTAACTCAACCATTAAAGTTCCACTGTTTGCTAGGTTCGTGGACAGTTCCAAGAGTAAAACTAGCAGCAGCCTAGATAAAGTCCTGCCTGTCACATCAGCAGCCAAGAAAAACAAGCAATAGAAAAGTGATAAAGTATACTATGGTGAGGATACAGAGTAAAATTATCGAACTCTAATAAATACTTTTTCCCCCCAGTTGGTGGGTTCAAAGTGGGATTGGACCTTCTTGTAGAATTTGAATTCCGTACCACAAGACCCACTGGCATTCTCTTGGGAATCAGCAGTCAGAAGATGGATGGACTGGGTATCGAAATGATTGACGAGAAGGTGAGTGGCCGTAGCCCAGATACAGCTCAAACTCTCAGCTCTCTTTTCAGGTCTTGCCAGTTTCTTCATTGCTGGGGCTTCACAATCCATGTTGCACTTTTACCACCAGCATCCTGTTCACCATCCTGTACTTTCCATGTGTCAGTTCACACCACAGTTGTGCTGACCAATTGTGGGCCAAGTGTTTAGGGTTACTCGGGTCTTAGTGCATACTCATACTCCAAGGACATCTGTTCTCTTTGTTCACCTAGTCTGTAAAACTACTGGTGCAAAAGGGGGGGGGGCATCTCCCCAGTGACACTGAGGCCAGCCACAGACCAGCTCCCGATTTTTACTTACAAGCACCCAGATACTTTTCCAAAAAAAAAAAAAAAAGCAAACGTAAATAAGCATTACTAGTTTGTGTACTACCAATAATCTAATTTCACAAATTTTCTAATTGACTCATACATAAGGATTGTACTTTTATTTTTAAATAATTTCATGCTTTCATTTCCCACCTTGGGTGCTTGTGTTGTCCAAGAAGAAACATGACAGGGTGGTCTAAAAACACACCTTCCTTGCCTCTCTCTCCTTTTTGTGTTCCTCAAATGATCCCACATTTGAAAATATATCCAGGAGTGTAGAGGCAAAAAGGATGGACAAATGAACAGATTGGTCAAACTTCAACGATTTGTCGGATTTTCAAAGCCTACATTCATGACATCGTTTTTCAAGTTTCTTTGCTTGCTTGTAACCTGTTACTGTTTATGTGGCACTAGGTAGTGTGATTTTTCACCATGCTCTTCAGAGATGCAAAATGTCATTTTTACAAACATCACTAAGTGTCCTAAACTCTAATATTTATGTTAGTATATGTTTTGCAAGGTTTTCACCTAGCCTTATTAATCTTTTTTAAACAAAATATTTCTTTCGTCTACCTTGTCAAGTCTTTTGCCAAGCTGAGTAATGTTTTTAATATTTCAGCATGTTCCTTTTCTTCATCAGCTTCAAAAGAATTCTGATGTCTCAAATTTCAGGGACTTTGCCATGTTACTAAAAACAGATTTTTCTCATTTAAACAAGAATTTCTAATCAAGTTCTTCCTTGTTGGGAATTTAACTGGCCTTCTGGCTCAGGTCTTTGGCACCCGTGACTTGAAACTTGCCCAAAAAAGTAATTTATGTAACTCTTAATCCTGTATATAAAATGAAAACCATGAAGGAGAAAGAAAAACACAATTAAAACACCAAAAGTTTAAATTTAAAAGCAATCCTTTAAAGTAAATTTGCAAGTCAATTAACGAGTTACTCTAAGCAATATCTCCTAAGAGAGTTTTGTGGGGTTCACCAAGAACCCTTACCCTCTGAAAAGATGTGTGGCAGAAGTTTTCTGTGTGGATTGGGTTCTTTGTTGTTGTTGAACTCTCTTCAGTGGTTTTTCTGAAATGAGAACCAAGAACACACACATTCTCTGATAACACTGGAAATACCTAAGAGCAAAGAACATGGTTTGTTACTGGTTCTCACGTCTTAAGTTTGCATTTCAACTTTCCTAATTTTCCTCGTGTGTGTGTGTGTGTGTGTGTGTGTGTATGCATGTATGCATATTTTCAAGTGTGCATATGCAGGCATACATGTACACGGGCACACATGCCTATAATGATGGTCAGAAGATGCTATGTAGTGCTATCCTGAAGAGCTACCCACCTTACTCTTTGAGGTACTATCTGTTGCTAATATGAAGCACACCAAGCAGTGTAGCCTGGCTGGCCAGTGAGCCCCAATCTGCTTCCCTTATGCTGAGATTCTGAGCCCATGTCTGCCACATCCGGATTTTTCACGAGAATTCCGGTGATCAAACTCAAGAACTGCACTTCAACTGTGCCTCTTATTTCCACCCTTTGTGCCGATGTTTCCGACCAAAAAAAAGTAATTTAAAATACATCATCATCCTTACCTCCCTCTTTTCCCCTTATTTCTCAAACCTTTGCATAAACAACAGAGTAAAACATCCAAGAACTCAGAGACAAGGGTAAGCATATGAACAGAGAAGCAGAACCGAATACCTACATAAACTAAGTGTTTTTAAGTGCATGTCAAGCACTTTACTCTCTGAGCTATTTCTCCTGGCTCAACTTTTGTCCAGATTAAAAAACAAAATTAAAAAGGCCTCAGTTGTGTTCACTCCAGACTCTAATTTCCACTGTGTGGGCTGTGGAGCTCGCGTCTGCTAAAGCCACCTGTGACTGCTCATTTTCCTACTTCCCAGCTTCTATTCCATGTGGATAACGGCGCTGGCCGATTCACCGCCGTCTATGATGCTGGGATCCCGGGCCATATGTGCAATGGACAGTGGCATAAAGTGACTGCTAAGAAGATCAAAAACCGCCTCGAGCTTGTTGTAGATGGAAACCAGGTGGATGCCCAGAGCCCAAACTCGGCGTCGACATCGGCCGATACAAACGACCCTGTTTTTGTTGGCGGGTTCCCAGGTGAGCGCTGGCTGCTCCAGCAAACATGTCCTTTGCTCCTTATGCTTGTGGTTTTAAACATTTATGTTTGGAGAGCCATGTCCAAGAATGTGTACTTAAGGGTGCTTGCTCCCCAGCTTTAGAATCTCCTCCCATAAATAACATTTGGCCTCAAATTTCCAGTCTGTAAAATGAGAGGACATTTATTTAAACCACATGGAACTGAAATTTTCATAATCACCCCCAAAGTTTCATCCAAGGGGAAGCTAAAGCTAAAGGAAATGAATCTGCCTTATAAAATATATAAAGCATTTAATAGCAGTTGAGGCCAGAATTGTGGGGCTGTTTTTTTCTGATTTTAAAATTAATGTATCAGAGGAATCATAAAATTCTGGTGAACTTAGTTCCTCCAGTTGTGGAATTCTCCAGGTTAAATGTAGCTAATTTCCCACAGAAGTTATTATAGAGTTTATATTTATATGGCAAAGAAGCCAAAGCAATAAATCTGTACTTAAAAAAAACCTCATTCAACACATTAAATATGGCATATGAACCGCATAGTTACCTAGAGTCCATGAACAAAAGTGGCAAACTGAGCAATGAAGCTACTACTTCTTCATGACCAATGTGCAGACAATACAGACACCTGAAACAAGCTGTCATCATTTTGAAAAGACAATTTTTTTTCTTTTATTTTTTTTTATTTATTTATTAAGGATTTCTGCCTCCTCCCCACCACTGCCTCCCATTTCCCTCCCCCTCCCCCTCCCCCGATCAAGTCCCTCTCCCTCATCAGCTTGAAGAGCAATCAGGGTTCCCTGACCTGTGGGAGGTCCAAGGACCGCCCACCTCCATCCAGATTTAGTAAGTTGAGCATCCAAACTGCCTAGGCTCCCCCAAAGCCAGTACATGCAGTAGGACCAAAAACCCATTGCCATTGTTCGTGAGTTCTCAGTAGTCCTCATTGTCCGCTATGTTCAGCAAGTCTGGTTTTATCCCATGTTTTTTTTTTTTTTGTTCTCCCTTATACAAAGCCTTTCTGCCTAGGAAGCAAGAAGAGAGTGCAGTATTTAGCACAGGTAGACAGAGCAAAGGACAGTAGAGGAGATTGACAGTGTCTCCTTCCAGGGTTTCTTTCGATTTTTCTCTTTTAAATTTTATTTCATGGGCATGGATGTTTGGCCTGCATGTGTGTCCATGGACCATGGACATGCCTGGTTCCAGAGAAAGATGGCATCAGATCCCCTGGGTCGGGGAGTTACAGACAATTGGGGCCCCCATGTGGGAGTAGGGATTGGACCAGTGGACAGTGACTGTCTAGTGTGCACAAGGTTTCTGGACTGAATCACGAGCACATGTAAGGAAGAAAAGGCAAACCTGAAATCTCTTGTTCTGTCTTTTCAGATGGCCTCAATCAGTTTGGCCTGACCACCAACATTCGGTTCCGAGGTTGCATCCGATCTCTGAGGCTCACTAAAGGCACTGGCAAGCCGCTTGAGGTTAATTTCTCCAAGGCCCTGGAATTGAGGGGTGTTCAACCTGTATCATGCCCAGCTACCTAATAAAGAGAAGTTCAAGCCCGTAAAGGGTCCATCAAGCGAGTGTATCAAGTTAAACAATATCCTTCCCTATGCATACTAATAAAACTAATGTGTGCGCATACATAGGATTCTTTCTGTTTTCAGGTGGTGATAATTCAGACCACAGATTGAACTTTAACTCAAGTTCTCTTTCAAACTTGTAATTATTAAAACAATTATTTCATTCTAAATAATTGCATGTTTTGTGTGATTTTTTTAAAGATGAAAGGCAACTAACCATAAAGTAAATTTGCAACATGCCCTGAAGTCATCATTTTAAAAATACAATTTGTGGAGGCAACTATAAAAAGAGACAACATCTATGAATACTTTTTTTCATCCTCTTCCATGGCTGTTGGCTTTGACTTTGTGTTCAAGCCACTGAAAACAAGTGGATTTTGTACTTGTGTTTGGGAGGTAATCAGGTCCTTCAGTCTCTGTGTTTGCAAAAGCATTAGCAAATCATTTCCCTAATCCAAGTTCATTATTAGAGCATTTATGTGGCCTTATGAGTGAATACCTTTTCATGCTGAAGGTTGATAGTATAGATCAGATTCAAGGCAGAGAGCTTAATTACTTGATTTTCTTGTTTGATAATGATTTATAGGCTTCGAAAAGAAGCCAGGGCCAAGAGGCAGAATGACAATGAAGCTCACAGCCTCTGGTACTGTAGTGAGATTGTGGACTCTTAGGTTAATAAGAGGGAGTTCACAACCTACACTCAGATGGAGAGAAAGCAAGGAAACAGCATTTGTATTTATCAGGAGGCAATGCACCAAAAGCTTCAAAGACATTTCCCCTTGAATCTTGCTGACACATAGTATTACCCAACAAACTCATTTCCTATAAACAAAACAAAACAACAAGCGTCTGGGTTGCTTCTTTTTTCTTTTCTGTATTTTTTTCTGTTCAGTCATCTTCAAAGGGGTATGGGAACCAAGACTAGCCTGGATTTTATTCATCAAGTTTTAAAAGGAAACATTTCATTTGCCGCCTTCAGAAGAAATGGCTGTGATTTGATAATTCAGAACATGTAAAGCAGTGGTTCTCAACCTTCCTAATGGTGTAACCCTTTAATACAGCTCCTCATGCTGTGCTTATTCCCATCCATAAAATTATTTCCTTGCTACTTTATAAACTGTAATTTTGCTGCTGTGATGAATTGTAACGTAAATATCAGATATGAGGGATATCTGATATACAGTCCCTGTGGAAGGGATCATGACCGAGGGGTTGAGAACCACTGATGTAAAAGAACAGGAATCTCACCCCACTAAAGAAATTTGAGCATCAGGAGAGTAATGGATTAGGACGGTGTTATCCACTAGAGGAACAAAGGCGCTGTTTCCATCTCTGTGATGGCAAATGTACACTTAGCATTTTACCATTAGACAGTGGTTCTGCACAATTTGTCCACATGTTTCTATTCTATTCTATTGAAAGCAATTCTCAACTTAAGCTTGGGTTTTAAATCTATTTCCTTGGAGGAAAAAAAGAAAAAAACCCTCTTGTGAGACAGCATTCAGTCTAGAGCAGAGGGCTTTTGGAATCTTCCCCTTGAAGAAAATCACCACTATTAAGAAATAATTATCCAAAAAAAGAAAAAAAATAATTATCCTCGGAACTTCTGGAGGCATCACAGTCCCTGACTTCACACTCTACTACAGAGCTACAGTACTAAAAACAGCCTGGTATTGGCACAAAAACAGGCAGAAGGACCAATGGAACTGAATAGAAAACCCAGATATCATTCCACAAATCTATGAACATCTGATTTTTGACAAAGAAGAAAAAATATAAAATGGAAAAAAGAAAGCATGTTCAACAAGTGGTGCTGACATAACTGGATATCAATATATATATATATATATATATATATATATATATAGGTCCATATCTATCACTATTCATAAAACTCAAGTCTAAATGGATCAAAGATCTCAATATAAAACCAACCACACTGAACCTCAGAAGAGAAAGTGGGAAGTACACTTGAATGCATTGTATTGAAACAGGAACCCACTTCCTAAATATAACCCCAGTAGCACAGACACTGAGAGAAACAATTTATAAATGGGACCTCCTGAAACTGAGAAGCTCTGTAAAGTAAAGAACACAGTCAGCAAGACAAAACGGTAGCTTATAGAATGGGAAAAGCTCTTCACCAGCTTCACATCAGACAGAGGGCTAATCTCCAAAATATACAAAGAACTCAAGAAATTGGTCATCAAAAAAACAAATAATCCAATAAAAGAAAATGGGGTACAGACCTAAACAGAGAACTCTCAACAGAGGAATATAAAATATCTAAAAATGTTCAACATCTTTAGCCATCAGAGAAATGCAAATCAAAAACAACTCTGAGATTCCATCTTATATCTGTAAAAATGGCCAAGATCAAAAACACTGGTGACAACTTATGCTGGAGAAGATGTGGGGTAAGGGAAACACTCCTCCATTGCTGGTGGGAGTGCAAACTGGTACAACCACTTTGGATTTCAGTATGGTGATTTCTCAAAAAATTAGGAAACAACCTTCCTCAAGACTTAGCAATACCACTTTGGGGCAAAAACCCAAAGGATGCTCAATCATACCACAAGGATATGTGCTCAACTATGTTCACATCAGCATTGTTTGCGGTGGCCAGAAGCTGGAAACAACCTAAATGTCCCTCCACCAAAGAATGAATAAGGATACACAATGGAGTACTACACAGCAGAAAAAAATAATTACATCTTGAAATTTGCAGGCAAATGGATGGATCTACAGAATATCATATTGAGTGAGGTAACCCAGACCCAGAAAGATAAATATCATATGTACTCACTCATAAGTGGCTTATAGACATAAAACAAAAAAAGTGGCCTAAAATTCAACAATCCCAGAGAACCTAGACAACAAAGAGAACCCTAAAATAGACATACATGGATCTAATGTACATGGGAAGTAGAAAAAGACAAGAAAGACCTCCTGAGTAAAATGGGAGCATGGGAACAATGGAAGATGGTAGGAGGGGAGGGGTAAGGACGTAGGGGGGGAAGCAGAAAAAAA
>NC_022030.1:496578-512559 GCF_000317375.1 Microtus ochrogaster
AAATTAAGGCCAGTTTTGTTATATGTATATTTCTGCTCTTAAGGTATTGTGTTTGAGCAGCTCATTTAAAAATGTAATGTGTAGTTAAGAAATATAGGTTAATAGAGAATCATCTATAATAGTTAAACTTGTAGTCATGTTAGGTGTTCTAAATGTACAGAGATGTATTTCAAGTGGATAGGCATTCTTCAAACCTTTCAAAGACTTCAGAACATGGCATTTAAAATGCTTTAAGAACTTGGGACTTTTCATGACAGTGAGACATCTGTCCTGGCAACACCAAGTTATTCCAAGAGGAAGATGGGCAACAAAGATGCTCATTATTGAGTTTGTTAGGCATTTGTGTAAGAAACTGCTCTTGCCTTGACTGCTTGTTGCTGTGATGTATGAATTGGTCATGCAGGACCCACAGAGAAATGACTGCTGAACTTGCCTACAGGTGAGACGGTCCTTCAGGGTTCCTGCTTCATTAAAGAGTCTGTGAGATATTCTGGAAGATACAGAAAAAAGTGACTGACTAACTACTAATATCGCAGAACTGTCTTTGAAATTTCCTGCTTTGGGGAAAAATCTATTAGATACTGTGGGCCTGTAGGCTGAAGATAGATGCCCCAATGGTACAGAAGAACTTTGGGTCCAAGCAATGAGATATCTCTGTCAATTCTAGAATTTTGAAAGTTGCGTACAATGCACTTTTTGTTTACTTAGGTAATATTATATCCTTCTGCAGTCTTTGATGGAATTGAAGAATATATAGTTATAGTTTTCCTTAGTTATGATAAAAGATAAAGTAGATATAAATTTTGTAACTATAGTTCTTTCTTGATACCTGTTTTGTTATATGTAATTTTACTATGTTAAAGTTAAAACCTTCCTTCATATTTAAACAGAAAAAGGAGCTGATGTGAAATTCCCCTCTGTATGTTGTGAATACCATTGGTAATAAAGAAACTGTCTTAGACCTGTGATAGGATAAAGTAGAGCTAGTCAGAGAAAACTAAACTGAATTCTGGAAGAAAGGAGTCAGAGTCAAAGGGAAGCCATGGAGCTGCCACGGGAGACAGACATGCTGAAACCTTGCCAGTAGGCCATGAGCCTCTTGATAAAATATAGAATAATGGAGATGAGTTAATTCTAGATGTACGAGCTAGTTAGCAATATACTTAAGTAATTGCCCAAGCAGTGATTTAATTAATACAGTTTCTGTGTGGTTATTTCTGGAGTCTGGGAAGCTGGGAAACGAACAAGTGGCCTCCCTACTACAACTATCCTGCATGTCAACTGAATTTTATAGCCATTTAAAATTTCTACTATTATCATGACCTTAGCTAATTCCAAACACATAAAAAAATCTGTATTGAATCTAGTTGCCTCTACATCAGCCTTTAAGCCATTAAACTATTTGAAATTCAATGTGTCTTGAAAATGCAACCATTACTTCTGCAGTAGGTTTATTCTGGATACTGGACAAGATAAACATGAATAAAGATGCTTTTCTTAAATTAAAAAAAGTCCCATTTTTTCCTCAAGTTCTGCTCAGGATGATACATAAATTGGAAAGCTAAGGTGTATGATTGACACTCCTATCAGAAGCAAGTCCTGCCAAAGTCAGTTCTAGATAAGTGCTTTGGAAGGGGAGGGCTCAAAATGTCCTGTGAGATGAATGCAGTGCCTCCTGATTCCAGGCAGACATTAAAAATTGCATAGGTACACTAACAAACAAAAGAATTATATATGAATTTTGTCCAATACCAATTAAAAATAACCCTTAGTAGGGTCCTTGCACACACACACACAAAAAAAAGTTTCCAACTGAGTCTAATGTATGATGGAGAACGAAAATCTCAAGCCTCTTGCCATCTCCATATTTCATTAGGAGGAACTGAAGGGTATCCTGAAGTGTGACAATCTGCTCAAAGTCCCACATTAGAAATATTTTCCAATGTGGTCCCGGAAGAGTTGTTTGAGGCAAAAATCCATTCTATCAGTCTTCTGGTAGATTTCTCTCGCTCTCGCCTTCTACCAAAGGGTAGACCCTTCACTATGCATGAGCAGAGCGTATCTAGATGTTAAAATCAAAACTACATTTTATGAAAAACAGAAGCTTCCCTACCATACTTTAATTTCTCACCTCAAACATCAAATTAATATTTATCCCAAGATAAGTTAAATTTTTTTTCCCTTTCAGTCCTTCTCAGCAATTTCCTCACCCCTGTCATAATCAGCAATCATGAAGAAAGGTGAAGAGTCTTCATTTCTTTTCCAGATATCCACTCCTACTAGATTGCCAGTCTTTCTTTTCTCAAGATGCTCGGTACTTTAAAAGAAAAAATAAAAACATTTGTGAGGATCTTTTATGGAAGTTACCATGGTAAAAATTTGCACCAAGAACAGAAAAATACAAACAAGAGCAGACAGACCTCAACCCTAAATCACCAGCGCACTGACAAACTCTCAGAGCTTCAATTAGCAGCTGGAAAAATTGTAACTATTTTCTCCCACTTTCATTTAGTCTATTGTCCCCAACTACAAAGCCCTTCTAGATTTTCTACTTCACAAAAGAAAAGACCATTTTAATAAATTGAAATCTTCTGATTTTTATGGAGATTTTATTGGACGTTATGGATAAAACAGATAAATATTATTAACATAAATATAAGACAAATCATAAAGTTTCGCAAGTGTGGAGTCATTTTTACAACCACCTGCAAATGTCATGGTGCTGGAAAAGTTTTCTTATCTTGTTTCTTTTTATTTTTTTCTGTTTAGTCAGTAGAGATAATGTGAACACATTCAAATCCAGTTTCCTCATTTGCTTGTCCAAAAGGCACCCAAAAGAAAAGGCTACCAGGCCTACCAGGCCTGGGTGCTGAACTGAAGCGTTATTTTAGAATCTGGGTAGTGAGAAGACTTGTTGTTTAACACTGTTTAATATTTGCACTAGTTACCTAAGTGGGAATGTCATCTGTGCCCATTAGTGAGATGGGAATATTAGGGGGTGGAGCTGTGTTTTCACAAAATCCATGTGCAACCCTAATGCCCAACTCTAGACATGACTAATTTTGGAGATAGACCCTATGATGTGATTCCCTTTTATATGCTGTGAATACCATTGGTCAATAAAGAAGCTGTTTGGGGCCTGTGATAGGGTAAAACAGAGCTAGGCACAGAAAACTAAACTGAATTCTGGGAGAAAGAAGGCAGAGTCAAGGAGAAACCATGTAGCCCTGCCGGAGACAGACATCAGAACTTTACCCAGTAAGCCATAGCCTCATGCCAATACACAGATTAATGGAGATTGGTTAATTTAAGATATATTTTAGCCAGAAATTGCTTAAACTATTGACCAAACAGTATTGCAAATAATATGGTTTCTGTGTGATTATTTTGGGAGAAATATAAAACATTCAGTCAAGCTGGGCGGTGTGGCGCACACCTTTAATGCCAGCACTCGGGAGGCAGAGGCAGGCGGATCTCTGTGAGTTTGAGGCCAGCCTGGTCTACAAAAACTAGTTCCAGGACAGGAACCAAAAGCTACGGAGAAACCCTGTCTTGAAAAATCCAAAACAAAAAGAAAAGAAAAAAAAAACATTCAGTCAATAAATAGTTCAATTAACTGAACAGAAAGCTGAAGTGTTCAACATTTTCAGCTATCAGAGAAATGTAAATTAAAATGCTTTGAAATTTTATCTCTCCCCAGGCAGAACAGCTATCATCAAGAAAACAGATGAGATCTTCTCCTACAATCCCAATGTCCCAGTTTCATCTTCAATCCTATAGCAGACAAGTTGCTGTGGTCTCCAATTCCTCTCTTCACCTATTTCCAACAGACAACCCATATCATCTCCTACACTGTTTCTCCGTTGCCCGATTCCTTGTGATAGCTACTAACTTCTGTAGTCACTACCTGGAAACTCATGGCCTTGCGGGTCAGGGAATTAGGTAGAGTATCTACATTCTCCTTTCTCTCCTCTAGCTCCAGTTACCCAGTCTTTTCCCAACTTTGTAGCAGGCCACCTGATATGATCCCTATTTCCTCTTTTCCCCCATTCCCAGGGGTCTGCAAAGATCCTAAAAGCATATTCTGTCTTCTGTCCTCCTGTGGACCCTCTCAACTTTCCTCTTCCAAACCATCCATATTCCTAAGTATCAGCTCCCAATAGCTAGAAACATGATCTACCTGCAGCCTCCTGGGGTTACGCCTGGCAGGATCTCAGAAGCATTCCCATCAAGGCAACACATTCTTCTAAGAACCACAGCGGGCAACTGCTGTGGAATAATCCTCTTGGACACTGTAAAGATTTGTTACTTGAATTGGCTTAATAAAACAGTGACTGGCCAGTAGCCAGGTAGGAAGTATAGGCATGGCGACCAAACTAAGGATGACAAAAAAGAGAAGGGCAGAGTGAAGTGATGCCTGCCAGACCCAGAGAGAACAAAATGGGCATGCTATACTGAGAAAAGTTACTTACACGTGGCAGAATTAAATAGGGAATATTAATTAACTTAAAATGTAAGATCTAGTTAATGAAAAGCCTGAGTTATGGGCCAAGCATTTTTAAGTAATATTAGCCCCGGAGTCAGTTACTTTGGGAGCTGCCAGTTACTGGGAATGAGCAGCTCCAAGACAGGAAACTTCCACTTAAGGGCAACAGAAACCAAGGATTGGAATACCCAGCAGACAAAGACAAGACCAGATATCATCACCTAGAATTAAAATCAGTCCAACCCTACCCAGATGCACAGATTCTAGAATAAGAACACAATAGTCAAGATAATATGTCTGCACTAGCACCCAGCAAAACTACTACAATAGACCCTGAGAAATGCATATAGCTGCAACACAAGACAAGGACTTTAAAATAGTTATCGTGATTATGCTCAAAGACCTTAAACAGGATATGAATTACTCCATTAATGAAAACGCAAACAGTAGAATGAAATGAAGAAAACAATTCAAGACATGAAATTGGAAGCATAATAAATAAATAAAACACAAAGTGAGGCAAAACTGAAATGATAACATAGGAACTCAAAAAACAAACTCAGAAGCAAGCTTCACAAACAGAATACAACAGATGGAAGAGAGAATCTCAGGCATTAGAGACAAAATAGAAGAAAATGCTATTCTAAAAAAAGAAAAATTAGAGAGATCTAGTGTTAGTAACTAGCATACCTGAGAGCTCTAGAACCAAAAGAAGCAATTACATACAAAAAAGAGTAGATTGAAAGAAATAATTAAATTCAGAGCTAAAATCATTAAAGTATAAAGAAACAAATTTAAAAAAACAATAAAAATATCAATGAAACAAAGATTTGGTTCTTTGAGAAAATCAGTAATACTGACAAACCCTTAGCTAAATAACAAGAGGGCTGAAAGAAAGATGGTTTTAATTTTACAGAAGTAATGGGGGACATAAAAGAGACACAAAGAAAATCCAGAGAATCATAAAGACATAATTTAAAAGCCTGTATTCCCCAAATTGGAAAATATAAAAGAAATAGATAATTTTCTCTATATATACCACTTACTAAAATCAAATCAAGATCAAATAAGCAATTTAAACAGACCTATAATCTCTAGTGAAATATAAGCAGTAATTAAAAGTCTACCAACCAAAAAAGGCCAGGGCCAGATGGTTTAAGTAAAAAATTCTACCACACTTTCAAAGAAGAGTTAATGCCAATACTCTTGAAATTATTCTTTAAAAATAGAAACAGGGAACATTGCCCAATTATTTTTAAGAGGCCACAGTTTCCCTGATGCCTAAAGCATATAAAGACCATCCACCCAAAAGAAAGTGTATTAGATCAATATCCCTTATGAACATAGATATAAAAATTCTCAACAAATTACTTTCAAGTAGAATCTAAGAACACAACAAAAAAGATCATCCACTATGATCAATGAACCTTCATTCCAAGGATGCAAAGATGGTTTAACTTACATAAATCAATAAGTGTAATCTAACATATAAACAGACTGAAAGCCAACAATCATATGATTGTCTCATTAGATGGAGAAAAAGTCTTTGACAAAACCCAACAATCCTTCATGAAAAATCTTGGAAGTATTAAGGATATAAAGGGGATATTTCAAAAAAAAAAATAGAGGCAATTCACAGCAAGCCCACAGCCAACATTAACTGAACAGAGAGAAACTCAAAGGGTTTCACCAAAATTTCAAACAAGTCAAGGTAGTCCACTTTCTCCATATCTATTCAATACAGTACTTGAAGTCTTAGAGAGATAAGACAACAGAAGGAGATCAAGAAGATGCAAATAGAAAGGGAAGACATCAAAGTATCTCAAATTGCAGATGATATGATTGTGTTTGCATGGAAGACCCTAAAAATTCTACTGAAAATCACCTACAGAAGATTAACATTTTCAAGAAAGTAGATGGATACAAAATTAACAAATGAAAGTCAGTACCATTCCTATATACAAAAGACAAATGGACTGAAAAAAGATCAGAGAAACAATACCTTAACAATAGTCTCCAAAAAAAAAAATGTACTTTAGGGTATCTCTAACAAAGCAAATGAAAGACTTGTATGATTAAAAATTTCAAAACATTGCAGAAATTGAAAGAGGTGTCAGAAGATGGAAGGATCTCCCATGCTCATGCATGAGTAGAATTGATCTAGTGAAAATGACCCTCCTACCAAAAGCAAGCTACAGATTCAATGCAATTCACATCAAAATTCCAACATAATTCCTCACAGAACTTGGGGTTGGTGACAATCTTTTCCCATTCTGTAGGTTGTCGTTTTGCTTGTTGACCATGTCCTTTGCTTTACAGATGCTTTTTAGTATCAAGAGGTTCCACTTAGTAATTGTTTCTCTTAGTGTCTGTGCTACTGGGGTAATATTTAGGAAGTGGTCTCCTGTGCCAATGCATTCAAGTGTACTTCCCACTTTCTCTTCTATGAGGTTCAATGTGGCTGGCTTTATGTTGATGTCTTTAATCTATTTGGACTTGTGCATAGTTTTGTACATAGTGATAGATATGGATCTATTTTAATTCTTCTACATGTTGATATCCAGTTATGCCCACACTATTTGTTAAATATTCTTTCTTTTTTCCTTTTGATACTTTTTGCTTCCTTGTCAAAAATCAGGTGTTCAAAGGTGTGTGGGTTAATATCTGGGTCTTCGATTCAGTTCCATTGGTCCTCCTGTCTGTTTTCAGTACTTTGGCTCTGTAGTAGAGTTTGAAGTTAAGGATTGTGATGCCTCCAGAAGTTCTTTTATTACACAGGATTGTTTTTGGCTATCCTGGTTTTTTTGCTTTTCCATATGAAGTTGACTACCATTCTTTTGAGGTCTGTGAAGAATTTTGTTAGGGTTTTGATGGGCATTAAATTGAATCTATAGATTGCTTTTGATAAGATTGCCATTTTTACTATGTTAATTCTAACTACTCAAGAGCATGGGAGATCTTTCCACTTTCTAGTGTCTTCTTCAATTTCTTTCTTCAAATATTTAAAGTTCTTGTCATACAAGTCTTCCACTTGCTTGGTTAGAGTTACTCTGAGATATGTTATGCTATTTGTGGCTATCGTGAAGGGTGATGTTTCTCTGATTTCTTTCATAGCCCATTTATCATCTGTCTTCACAGAATGTAAAAGTACAATTTTCAGCATTTATGGAAACACACACACAGTCACAAAGCCCAGGATAATTAAAACACTCCTGAATAATAAAAGAACTGCTAGAGATATCACTGCCCCCAAACTAAAATTGTACTACAGAGCTATAGTACTAATAAATACTATGATAGTGGTGCAAAAACAGATGAACTGATCAATGGAATAGCACTGGAACCTAGACATAAATCCACACTTTTATGGACACATGATTTTGGATAAAAAAGGCAGAACTACATACTGGTGGAAAAATAAAAAAAGATCTTCAACAAATGGTGTTGTCCAAACTGGATGACTGCATGTAGAAGAACACAAATTGACCATACTTAATCACTCTGCACAAAACTTGACTCCAAATGGATCAAAGTCATCAGCATAAATTCAGAGGCAATGAATCTGATAGAACAGAAAGTATAGGGATCAACCTTGAATTCATTTGCACAAATAACGAGTTTCTTAAAAGAACACCATTAGCACAGGCACTACAGAACAAAAATTAGTAAAAGAAACCTCATGAAACTGAACATTTTCTGTGTGGCAAAGGACACCATCATTCAAACAAAGTGGCAGAGTACTGAATGGAAAAGATAAAGAAAGGAGGCCACTTGTTCATTTCACAGCTTCACAGACTCCTGAACTAACAACATAGAAACTGTATTAATTAAATCACTGCTTGGCCAATTACTTAAGCATATTGCTAGCAAGATCTTACATCTAGAATTAACCTATCTTCCTAATTTTATATTTTACCATGAGGCTCATAGCCTACAGCATGTCTGTCTCAGGTAGTGGCTCCATGGCTTCTTTCCTGACTCCTCCTTCCTTCTCCCAGCATTCAGTTTAGTTTTCCCCACCTAGCTCTGTTCTACCTTATTAGGCCAAGCCAGTTTATTTATTAAACAAAGTATTCACAGCATACATAGGGTAATCCCACATCTAAAAGGATTTTGCCAACTACACATCTGATAAAAGAAAAATATCCAAAATGTATAAAATAATAAAAAAACTGGACATCAAAAAAAACCATAACTGTTGACTGAATTTTCTGTCCTTTGTGGTACCTGCAGTCATTAACTTCCATTAGCTCAGACTCATTATTAACTCTTATAACTTATATTAGTACATTATTCTTGACTATGTTAGCCATGTGGCTTGGTACATTTTTTGGTGAGGCAGTCACATATTGCTTGTTCTGTGGCTGGATCAGGACTGCAGACTTACCTTTTCTCCTTGACCCACCTCTACTTCCTGTCTGGTTGTCCTGTCTATATTTCCTGCCTGGCTACTGACCAATCAGCATTTATTTAAAATATAATTGACAGAATATAGACCATTGTCCCACACCACATAACCCAATTAAAAACTGGATTACAGGTCTAAGCAAAATCCTCAAAAGTTGAAACTCAAATGGCTGGAAACACTTAAATATTCAATATCAGGGAAATGCAATCAAAACTACTTTGAAATTTTCTTATATCAGTCAGAATGACCAAGATCAATAAAATAAATAACAGCTCATGGTGGTTAATATGTGGAGTAGAAGAAACACTCATCTCTTGCTGGTAGGACTGAAAACTTTACAACCATTATGAAAATTAGTGTGACAGTTCCACAGGAAGATGGAAATCAATTTATATCAAGATCAAGCTATGCCATTCTTGGATATGTACCCAAAGGAAGTGTCATACTACTAAAGAAACATTTCTTCCATCATGTTCCTTGCTTCTCTATTACCCAGAAATCAAAAACAACCTAAACTCCATTAGCAGATAAATGGCTTCCAAAATTCATGCAATCTCTTAACTGTAATCCCCTGTAAAATCAACATCAAAGACCAGATCACATACTTCCCACATATAATGGCACAAGATGTACTTTACTGTTTCAAAATGGAGAACAGGAAGAATGGTGAGGAAATACTGAACCAAAGCAAGCCCAAAAATAATCTAAGCAAACTCCAAACTCTGCATCTCCATGTCTAATATCAATGTGCTCTTCCGATCTCCAACTCCTTTCAGTTTTGTTGACTATAACGTAATTTTTTCTCTTGGGCTGGTTCCATTCCCAGTTAGCAGTTTTCCTCATGGCAGGAAATCTCATGATTCTGATATCTACGAAATTTTGAGGTCTCCAAGGCAATCTAGGTTTCACCTCCATAGCTTCACACAATGGCCCCCTAGGCATCCATTTAGGGACACTTCTGACATATGCCTGGCCTCAGTGGCATTCCTTAGTCTTGGAGGGAGATTTCATAATCCCTTTCTTCTGTCCTTAGTTCTAAAGTCACAGCCATGTGACTGAAACTGTCATGTTCTGCTGTTTGCTGGTGCTGGAACGTGCATCTCTTGTTAAATTATATCTTCCCCAACTTCCTGTTAGTTTCCTTCACTATGTAAGCTTGTCTATCCTGAAATTGAATATATTGACCAGGCTGGCCTCAAACTCAGAGATTTGCCTGTCTCTGCCTTCTGAGTACTGGGATTAAAGATGTCTACCACCACACCTGAACCTAAGATGTTCTTTAATTCATTTTCACAAGTTGGAAGTTTATCTGTGAGGGGTCTTGCCATGAGGTTAGCATTCCCATTATTCCATATTTCCTTTATTCCATTTTCTGCTTGTCAGGGGATTTAGCTCCTTTCTACTTCCTTGTGTCTTTTTTCCACTCAAAATGTACATTTTGTATTTTTCCTTGTTCTGTTTATTTCTTAAATTATAGATCTATATAAGAATGACTACTAATAACTCTATGACAGAGTCAATACTAGGCTGTTTTGACATTTTTTTCTGCCACAGAAATGAATCCAAAATATCACAAGAACAATTTCTAAGCAACATAGTAAACTCTCTCCTCTGAAATATCTTGTCCAGGGCTTCACAGTTCAAATCATCCTCAACACCACTGTTTTCAATGCTCCTACTAGGATGGCCCAAACCATTACACCACATAAACACAGAGGTTATATGTAAAGTGAGGGACTTTGAAAGAGGCATGACTCCCCCTGGAAAGAGGAAATAGAATAAATAGTTATGGATGGTCAGGGAGCAGTAAGGACTGCAATGGGAAGATCAAGATGAGGAGGGGGAATAGAAAATGAGGGAGGGAGTACAGTGATGGGCAGCTAAAACAAAGGGCAATTGCAGGGGTTTATGGATACTTAATACAGTAACAACTACTCTCAGCCTGTGGGTTTCAACCCACTGATGAGTCAAATGACCCTTTCACAGGATTTGCATAACAGATATCCTGTATATCAGATATTTGCATTATGATTCAAATAGAAGCAAAGTTAGAGATATGAAGTAGCAACAAAGTAATTTTATGGTTGGGGTCACTACAACATGAGGTACTGTATTAAAAGGCCACAGCATTGGGAAGGTTGAAAACCAGAACCATAGATGCTTTCTAAAATATATACAAATATGAAGGGAATCTAAATTAAATCACCAAATAAGAGGTGAGACAGAGTCCAACTGGATATCTCTCATCATCAAACAAAGCTTCCATTACCAAAAACTGGAAACATCTAATCTAGTTGTTTCCTAAACGGGTCAATGAGAACCCTCAAACAACTGAGACTACTGGCAAAGCTACTAGTTGCTCTCCACAAACTGACAGCAAGACCCTACTTCTGAAGAGAACACCTAAACCACTCATTGAACATGGAGAAGTCAAGCTGGTTCATATCTAGATCCATCACCCCTACATACTAGTGTTTCATGGTACTAGAATATACTCTACATTGCCACCAAAGGAGAAAGACAAAACCAGCCCAGATACAAACTCTTCAACCAAAAGGGTGTCCTGGATGAAATACTGGTACAAATCTTGCAGGAGTAACCAAACAATATATAATCTGATTGAAGGCTCACTCAGTGAGATGGTGTTGCAGGAAGAGCTGCTTGTTCATCCCAGCCACCCAGAACAAAAATAAGCATGTAGAAACTGTATTAATTAAATCACTGCTTGGCCCATTAGCTCTAGCTTCTTATTGGCTCACCCTTACATCTTAATTTAATCCATCTCCATTAATCTGTGCATTACCACGAGGTCATGGCTTACCAGCGAAGTTTCAGCACATCTATCTCCAGTGGCAGATCCATGGTGTCCCCTAACTCTGCCTTCTTCTTCCCAGCATTCAGTTCCATCTTCCCTGCCTACCTAACTTCTGCCCTATCAATAGGCCAAGGCAGTTTCTTTATTCATTAACCAATAAAAGCAACACAGAGACAGAAGGACCTCTGACCCTAAGATAATACTCATTTCTGGCAATGATCCTTGTTGGGTGGCCAAGAACCTAAGACTACATAGGCCATAGACCTAGGAGAAAACCAAATACTATTGCTCTGCTAAACCATAAAGAAAAAATTACTCCTAATAACATTCTCCTATACTCATAGATCAGTGCCTTGCTTGGGCATCATTCAAAAAGCTTCTTCCTGCAGTAGATGAGAACAAAAAAATAGAGATCCGTAGCTAGATAAGTTACAGAGAGTGAGATACCTTGGAGCATGTAGCCCTAAATGTAAAGTTTTCATCAAATCCCTCTCTTCAGGGGCTCAGAGAAGCCTGGAAAAGAGGAGGCGGAAATATTCTAATAGCCATAGAGGACAGAGAATATCAAATAAGCAAGGCCTTCTAAACACAGCAAAACAACACATATGTGAACCTACAGAAATTGTGTCAATGTGCTCAGGGCTGCACAGATCTACACCAAATGGGGTCCCAGCACTGAATGGAAAAGTGGACACAAGCCCTCATCCCTAACCTAGAATCTATCTCCAATTGGTAACCACTTGCAAATAAAAAATTAGTTTTCTCCAATGGAGTCTTACTGGCTGTACAGACCATTCTTAAGGACAGACACCATGCCCAGCTGTAGATGACAAACACAAAACAAACTCAAAGGCATCTGGAGGTTCTTTTCTCATGTTTTGTCAGGGAATTTTTTTTTACCCTTTCAGATCATTTTCATATGTGTTATGACTTTCTGTTTTGTTTTTTATGGGGAACCTATATGTGTGAACATGTGTATCTCTTCATCTATATGTTTTTCTTGTACTTTTTCTGTGGCTCATTTTCTCCTGTTTATTTTGTCTTATTTCAGTTTGTTTTGTTTTGCTTTTTATTTTCTTATTATTCTTCAGATGCCTATTTGTTTTCTAATGAGAGACAGAAGAGGTTTGGATCTTTATGGGAGGAGAGGTGGAGAGAAACTCAGAGGATAGGGAAAAAGGGAAATCATAATCAGATGTATTTTTAAAATCCATTTTTAATAAAAGAAAAATGACAACAAATACTAGGGGGGAATTTGTGTGGCCTGTATGCACATGAGTTTGCAAACTTGTAAAAATCTAAAAACAAAACTACCATATGAACCAATTATTCCATTACTGGGTATCTTAGTCACTGTTCTATTTCTGTTGGTATCTCCATGACCAAAGCAATTCTTTTTTAAAAAATTATTTGAGAGCTTGCTTACAGTTCCAGAGGATTAGCCCATGAGCATCGTGATAGGAAGCATGACAACAGGCAGGCAGACATAGTGGGGACAGGATGAAGAGTTTATATTCTGGCATGCAGGCAGGTATCTAGGCAAAAAGAAACAAAGAGACTTACCTTGTTTGGACTTTTGAAACCTCAAATTCCACCCCCAGTTACACACCTTCTCCAAGAGGCTATACCCCCTCCAACAAGTTCCCACATCCAAATCCTTCCCAAATAGACCAAGCATTCAAACAAAAAAGGCTATGGAAGGGCTGGAGAGATGGCTCAGCAGTTAAGAGCACTGGCTGTTCTTCCAGAGGTCCTGAGTTCAATTCTCAGCAACCACACAGTGGCTCACAACCATCTTGGTGCCCTCTTCTGGCCTTCAGGTGTACAGGCAGGCAGAAAGCTGTATACTAAATAAAAAATAAATTAAAAAAAAAAGGCTATGGAATCCATTCTCATCCAAACTATCACATTCTGTTCCCTGGCCCCTACAGGCTCAATTCCATATCATAATGCAAAAGTCCCCACACTCTTTCACAACCTCAATACGATTTAAAGGTCCAAAGTATCTTCAGAGATGCAAGGCAATCTCTTAACTGTAAACACCATGAAATGAAAAGTGAAAAAGCAGATCACATATTTACAGCATACAATGGCACAGAATATACATTGCCATTCAAAAAGGAAGGAAGAGGAACATAATGAGGCAATATTGAACAAAAACAGAATGGAACACAACAGGGAAAACTCCCGCTTCTACAGCTTTCTATCCAATGTCCAAGGTCTTAGTGAGTTTTCATATCTCCTACTTCTTCCAGCTTAGTTGACACACATCTCTACCCTGGACTTGTTCCACATACTGGCTACAGCTCTCCTTGATAGGTATTCCCATAGCTCTGTCATCTCCAACATACTGGGCTCTCCAAAGCAATCCAGGCTTCACTCTCGCAGCTTCAAACAACGTCCTCTCTGATCTTGCCAAGAAACTGGCCTTGACCAATTTCCTTGATCTCAGACAGAGATTCCACAACCCTCCCCCCCTTTTTAATTCTTCTTAACTCTAAATCCAGCATCACAAAACTGCCAAGCTCTTCTGACTGTCAGTACTGGAACCTGGCCCCTTCTTGCATTGCATTGGCATCAGGGTCCTGTGGTTGATGGTTCCTTGAGCTTTCCTTGAATTCTTTTCACAAGTTAGCTGGTGGGGTCTCGCCCAGAGGGTACTAAGTCATTTATTCTATAAAGCATCAGGTCTTTCTTTAAACTTCTTATCTCCTTTAGCACAAGACTTGGCTCCAACATTACATCTCCTGGTGTTCTTTTTCCCAACAAACTGCACATTTTGTATTTCTTTTTGTCCCACTTGCTCCTTTTCATTGCAGACCTGTGCAAGAGTGCTCACTAATAACCATATGATACGATCAGTACTAGGCAATCTTGAAATTTTCTCTGCCGATGACATCAATCTAAAATCTCTCCAATTTATCCTCAGACAGAGAGTCTTAGGAAAGAGCAAAACAGACACATTCTTTTCCAAAATATCAGAATAATGCTTTCAGGGCACTTACTAATATTCTTCCCCTCTGAAACTTCTTGAGCTAGAGCTCCAATGTCCACATTGCCATCAATACTACTAGTTTCCATGCCCCTGCTAAGAGGTCCATTAGGTCCTGCTTAAACCATTCAACCACTTTAATAGTCCAGAGTCCCAAAGTCTTCCAAATTCCTCCAAACAATAGCACGGTCAGGCCTATCACTGCAAAATGCCACTTCCTGATACCAACTGTGTCTTAGTTACTAACTGTTGTGCAACTTGGAAGAGACACCGTCACCAATGCAACTCTTACTGTAAAAGCAATATTGGGGACTCATTAATGTTTTCAAAGGATTGGCCTTTATCATCATAGCAGGAAGCTTGGCAGCAGGCAGGAAAGCATGGGACTGAGAATTTACATCTGGATCAACGAACAGGCAGAAAGAAAGGCTAAGCCTGGCATGAAATTTTGAAACCTCAAAGCCCACTTTCAGTAATGAACTTCCTCCAACAAGGTTACACCTATTCCAGTAAAGTCATACCTCCTAATCCCTCCCAAACAGGCCCACTAAATGGGGACAAAACTTTCAAATATATAAGTTTATGTGTGTGTGTGGGGGGGGTACTTTCATTCAGACCAGCACACGGGCATGTACCCAAAGAACTCTGTACTACACAACAGAGAAATCTGTACAAGGGAAGTGGAATCAATCTAGGTTGCCATTAGCAGATGAATGGAAAATGAAGATGTGGCAAACATACACAATGTAATTTTACTCTGCTGTGAAGAAAAATGAATTCATGAAACTTGAACACCAGCAAACATTATATTAAGCAAAGTAATCTAGGCTGAGAAAAAATAAGTACCTCCCCACCCACATATTCTCTCATATGTGGATCCAGCTTCAAACTGTCAAATATGTGTATCTACATGAGAGTAACTGGGCAAAGTCCAGGAACCTAAAAAGGGCCATGCAAGAGGGATGAGAAAGACCTCCTACCGTATCATGGTAGCTTTGTTTTGTTTTAATTTTTTATTTTATTATTATTCTTTATATGCCTGTTTATTTTATAATAAGAGACTGAAACATTAAAGAGCGATTACTGTGAGGTAAAAAGCCACAGTGGAGAATGGAAAGGCTGTGAGTTGAGGAAAGGAGAGATAGAACATAAGGATGTTTTAAAGAGAATCAATCAAAATGAAGTATGCATGAAAATATTTTGTAGAGTAACTTAAAATAATATAATAAAATAATATTCATTCACATTTTAAATGTTTTTGATTTGAAATAAAGTGCCAC
>NC_022030.1:512910-528949 GCF_000317375.1 Microtus ochrogaster
CCTGTCTCGAAAAACAAAAACAAAACAAATCAGATAACTAACGTTCCACATAATACCAACTTCTTGAACTGTTCAGTAGAGGGGGCTGTTCTGAGAGCTCATCTGAGTTTGAAGAACCAAGTGCTAACTCTTTGGTGCCTCTAAGTGCTGCTGTGTTTCCCACATCCTCCTGGAGTTCAAAATCTCTGTGGCAGCACACCTGATAAGGTAAGAGACCAGAACACTGGTCATGGTGACCAGTGATCACTGTTATGTTCAGAGGGTAGATTGCTATTTCCTGGAAAAATCCCCACAGAGTGTAAGAAAATAAGGGTTAGACTTATGATGACCTGACAGAGGTCCCATAGGTAGGAGCAGTGGTCTTTCATGGAAAAGAAAAGTCAGAAATTAAATTTAGACTTGGTGAATTTCAATTGTGTATCAGACTTGTTAGGGCATGGTGCTGTGAACAGCTGGATGGAGAGACTGGAGGTCAAGAAAGATATTTGAAACACTGATGACAGTTTATGCTGGAGAGGATGTGGGGTAAAGGGAGCACTCTTGCATTGCTGCTGGGAGTGAAAACTGGTACAACTGCTTTGGAAATCAGTGACTATTTCTCAAAAAATTAGGAAAGAACCTACCTCAAGACTCAGCAATACCACTTTTAGGTATATACCAAAAGGATGCTCAATCATACCACAAAAACATGTGCTCAACTGTGTTCATAGCTGCATTGTTTGTCATAGCCAAAACATGAAAACAAGCTAAATGTCCCTCAACCAAAGAATGGATAAGGAAAATGTGGTACATTTGCACAATGGAGTACTACACAGTGGGAAAAAATAATGGCATCTTGAAATTTGCAGGCAAATGAATGGATCTAGAAAACATCATATTGAGTGAGGTAACACAGTACCAGAAAGACAAACATTATACGTATTCACTCACAAGTGGTTTTTAGATACAAAGCAAAGAAAAAACAGCCTACAATTCATAACCCCAAACAACCTATACAACAAAGAGGATACATGGATCTAAATACATGGGAAGTACAAAAACACAAGATCTCCTGAGTAAATTTGGTAGTGTGGGGATCATGGGTAGAAAGGGGGGAGGGAGGAAGGGACAGAAGTTGAGAAAAATACATAGCTCAATAAAAACAATAAAAAAGAAAGTGATTTAAACTATCCTCATAGTCATCAGGATTTAACATTGTTTATACAGGACTGAGTGAGACCGTAAGGAGAGCGTAGGACTCTGCAAACAATAATGTTAAGAGTGTCCAGAGCAGAGGTATCAAAAAACTGTACAGAGTCAGGAAGCAGGTACAGGAAGTTTCTAGACGCTCCCTTCAGTGTACTACTAGGCTCAACTTCTACCTGGGCTATCGTAGAACTCCATGGGACAAATAATTTTTGTAGCTTTTGCCTGGAAGACACAACTATGCAAACCAGATAACCCCTAAAGTCACAACAGCCTGTATTTTACTGAATAACCCCATTCTCATGTTTCATTGAGAAATTGAATGCATGTACATGACATCTTACCAAGCTCTGAGACCTTTAAAAATTACCATTTCCCTCATTAGTTGATGAGTTAGAAATCATTGGTGTTTTTACATTATATTTTTTCTGCTTGTCATAAATTTTCATCTTTGCAAACCATACTGTAACAGAGAATGGAGAAAAAAGAAATTTGCTCGGGTTAATTCAAAACTAAACAACAGTTCACACAATTTCCTTATTTATGATTGAATTTTCTCAGCCTTTCTGACCTCTTGTTTCTATTCCTGTGTTTCTTGTGAAGTAAATGTGATTTGTAGCAGTTTCTATAATGTATTTTTTTAAGCACAGAGAAAGAATTATAACTCTTTATATTTCTTAATATTCTCTCTCAATTGACTTTTAGACTTTTAGAGAGAGAAGGAAAGAGAGAGAGAAAGAGAAAGAGATTATTCTTATCAATTATCTTTGGATAATATAATTGGAGCCAGAAAACAAATTCTTTGTAGTAAAATATGTTTATTTTCTTTCCTTGTTTTCATTTCTTTCTTTTCCTTTTTCCAGACAGGGTCTTATGCAGACCAGGCTACATTCAAACTGGTTATATAGCCAAGGATGACCTTGAACTTCTGATCCATTAACATCTACATAAAGAGTACTAGGATCCAAGACTTGTGCCCCACTCAGTTTATGCAGTGTGGGGGATCAAACTCAGGGCTTTGTGCGTGCTCGGCAAGTACTTGAATAACTCATCTGTTCCTCCATCCCAACATTGATGTTTCTTTACAAAAGTCAGACCTGTTGGCATTCAGAATCCAGGCTAACATACAGTCTCAAAAACATACATAGAATTTTCTAAAGTTATTTTGTAACTTTGCATTACAGAGAATAGTGACTTTTTAAATATAAAAATTAGATAATTGCGCTACTTAAGATGATCATATTTACTTGATTTACTTAACATTTTCTAGCAAAGTCCATAATCATGCATAGAGCCAAAATAAAATCATTGATTGTTAAAAGTCACAAAAAGAGCTCTCTGAACACATTATTGCCAGTTTTAGAGAGACAGTTTTGAGTTTACCAAGTTACAATGCTGCAATCCTTGTAGTCTTCACAGAATTCATCCAAGAAACCCTGGTGGGAACCCCAGGGAACTGGGCAATCATATCTCAAAAACTGAAGTGTTAGCTTTAGAGACTCTTGATTGCTTAAGGAGAAAGACAGTATACACATACAAAGCCACGGTGAAAGGGACAAAGGGACACTACCAAGACGAGAGGTAAATCACACCCACAAAAGGGGGATGGAAAGTGTAGGCACTGCTGTGTCTGTGAGCTGTATTTTACTGGTGGATTATCTACAACAATCCAATTCCAGGCTTAGAACCCCTTAGGATCATTTAAATAAAGAAATTAAAATCATATGGATTCTAGAAGATGTAGCAGATGAGGGTAAAGAAACAGGGAGAGCAGGATTTAGGAAAGAAGGAAGGAAGGGACGGAGGAAGAGGGGATGAGATAGGAAGGAGAATGGGAAGGTAGAAGAAAGGGATGATGGGGGAAAAGAAAAAAATTAGTTTTAGAATGTCCACTTTTAATTTGAAAGTGTAAATAAGAGCCAATTTTTTGAACGATGTCTATGTTTCAACTTATGGTAAATAAATATTAATATTTAAAAATTCAAGGATATTATGTGGAATAAAAGATGGATCAAAATAAACTTTATAATCTCAATTCTTAAATTGCAATTCTTGCAATTCTTAAATTTTTATACTTTAAAGTGTCAGTCGCTTCATTTAAATTGGGGTGGGGGTTTCTCTATAACAGAGGGGGATATTTTGCACCACTACATGTAGAAAGAATACCTTGCTATGAATAGGTTAGCTCCAGTAAAAGTAAAAACTGGATGCTTTCTTTTTTGCCTCTTTGTCGCTGGTATTACAGGTGATCGTAGTGTCGGATTCAGAATATAAAATATAGCTCTTATGAGACAAAGGTGGATCTTTTTAAAATAATATTTATAGAAAGGCATCTAGCATCGTGTGTGAGTTAGTCACTGTGTGACCAAGTCGTGGTGTCTTCATCTGACTTTTATTAGTTGGTTAGTGTTAGCCAGGGTTCTCTAGAAGAGAAGAACTGACAGAATAAGCTTATATTACTAAGGGGGGTTGCCAGACTGGCTAGCATGATACGGACTGAGTAGTCCAACAATGGCCGCCAACAAGCTGGAGGGGCTGTGAATCCTGTCGCTGCTCAGTGCGTGGGACAGGACTCAGAAATTAGAATCTAGCACTGAAGGCCTCGAGGATTCCTGCAGAGCCCGCGGTTTGGCCTCCATGCTGGAAGGTTAAAAAGACTGAGCTCTGCTGGCAGAGAAGGATGCTGGGAGCCTTGTTGGCAGCCAGGGTAGATACAGTCACAAGCAGGAAGTGAAAACAGAGAGGCAGAAAGCAGTAAGCTTTCCACGGGCCTTCTTAGAGCTGGGTCATATTGAAGGCACCTCCCATATTGAAGGAGGGTCTTTGGGTGTCGGTTAATTCTTCCAGAAACTCCCTTATAGATTCACCCAGATACAGATTGACAAGATTAATACCAAGGCAGCCATGCTTACTTGGTCTGCTGCAGTGGTTTCTCAACTGTGAGTAGTCAGGAGAACAATTTCATATTACTTTAAATTATATAATGCTTTTGAAAAGAGAAGCACCAATATTAATCACCTCTGTATTACAAAGATAAGAACTACTTTTGACACATATAATTATTCAGGAGAAAGTAAAGCTTTAGCAAGAATATACAAATTGTACTCCGGAGACACATCAGTGGGTCGTAACATCAAATTACAGGATTGCAAATGGGTGATTTATAGAAGAAAGTTGAATGAAAGGGAAAAACACAGAATAGTGACATGAAATCACATCAGACAGAGTGAGACTGCTTTATGTACAAATCTTTGTGAGTGTACATGCTGGGTTATTATAGAAAGCGTATTTAAAAATATATGTTAATGCAGTTACTTCTGTAGATTATAGTTTTAAAAGGCTGAAGTAAATATTAGAAGAAATAGGGTTATAGGAAAATGCAGGAAAAAAGAAAGGAATCAGTAAGTCAATGCTATTCTTTGAATAAGGTCCCCCGGTGATGTATTTAGCACCTGGTCTCCAGTAGGTGGTGCTGTTTGTGAAGGTTCTGCAACCTTTAGGAGGTAGAGAGTTCCCATGGGAATTACATCATGGGGATGGGGGGTGGGGGGAGTATGGTAGGGGGAAAGGGAGGGTAGGGGGAGGAAGGGGGGCTGACTTGAAGGTTTATAGCCTTGTCCCACTTCCTGTTCAATCTCTCTGCTTCTTGTGTGTGGGTAAAAATGTGATCATCCAGCCTCCTACTCCCATAGTCATGTTTTTTTCTGACAGTTCTCGTGCCTTCTCCATCAGGATGGACTCTACCCTGGAATCACATGTCAAAGTACACCTTCCTGAAGTTGCTTTTGACCTTGTTCTTTTATTATATCAAGAAAAGTAACTAATACAAGTGACTTTTTTGTATTTTGGGGAAAAACTAAAAATAACAACAGAATAATCTTATTATACTAAAAAATGTATCCAATCCATCCACTAAACCAAATGACATTTATTTCCCTAGATATTGCATAACCATTAAACTAATATTCTAGAAATATTACATTTAAAAGTGTGGCTTAGCCAGGCTTGGTTGCTCAGGTATATTTCTTCTGACAGCGGAATATGAGACTGAAGATTTGATGTGAGTTCATGCCAGCCTAGACTATAGAATGAGACCCATTGTCTAAAAACAAAAACAACTCAAGAAAGTATACATAACCAATAGCTTTTTTAGTAATAACTATTTTAATTGCAATAGATATGAAGGCTTCTGTCCTGTCCAGAAACTTACCACTAAAATGATCATGAGTCCTGAGAACAGACTTCTGACAAAGTTATGGAGATGAAGGCAGAGTTAACACAATGTTGTTTGAAATGCTGTCTTTGAATTAAAACATTGCAAAATTATCTCTTTGCTGTGAAAACTCAAAGAGCAGATCTCCATAAAAGGAAAGGGGGAAACAAATAAAAGACAAAGAACAATTTGTGCTAATCAAATTTCAATGAAGAATAATGTATTTCTCAGGACCCGTTTCTAAAATTCTCATCAACACAAAACTAATGAAGGTTATGCAGAGCTCATGTATAATTGCATTGTGAAGAAAACAATAAACTCCATTTTGTGTGGGATGCTTTTAAAACTATGTCCGAGGCAAAGGAATGATACATCCATTGCACTTAGGGAATGAGAGAAAACTTCTCCCCCACATCCAATTTCCACTGGAGATTTGTCCAGCCCATGAATTACTTTCCATAAATAGTGATAACTCAGCAAGTGAACCTTATCCCACCCCCTGCCCACAACCCCTGGGAGATAAGGATGCTAGTTAAGACCATGTGTTTCCAGTGGAAGCAGTGCCCTCCCCTCCTGAGTGATTGATTGAATGTGGAAGTAAGGTTGTGATAGCTGGGATGTTGACACCTGCGTGGGGAGGCCCGGTGTGCAAAGGAACCAAGGGATGAACGGGGGCAGAGATGTCGCTCTGAAGGTAGACTAGGGAAACACTATATTCTGGAACCTACTGCCCCTCTGGCATTTCCAGTTCGTGACCAGCATGGTTCCTGTGTTTCAGGCTGGCCATGGGGTTTCCTCACAGTTGCACAGTGACTTCTGATTGCTAGAGATACGAACGACACGGAAGGCACTGTGATTTCCTAGCCACTCTTCACAGCAGTCGCTTGTGATGGCACCATCCTCTCCCTCTACATCTTAGCTAGGAAACAAGAGAGACCGAAACTGCGTCTGCGTTCATCCCACAATCCCCAAGCCAGGAAGTCCAGAAGCCACGGATCCTAACTTTAGAACATTCTCACCTCCCCAGGGTCAATGCTCTCTGAAAGTAAAACTAATTTTCCCCCTTAGACTTCAAATGCTTTTTTAAAGACGAAACTTGCAAGATTAAAGTGGAAGAGAATTGAAAGGTATCGGTCCTGACCATTCTTCCCACATACGATTTCAGTACTACCGCATGCAGTCACTATTGAGATAACGCACTAATGCTCTTACTTACATTTCCTTAGTTTGTAAGTAAAGATGGGAAAGTAGCCAGAGTGTTCATTAGCAGAGATGGGGGGTTTTCATGGAACTTGAAGACAAACAGTAACCTGAGCAACCTGAGCAGGCTGGAGATACAGGGTCCTGCCGCAGCTCTCTACATCCATTTCTGCTTCCGCCCAACTTCAGTATATTCTCTTCCCAGATGCTATCTCAGCATTGGTTGCTGTGAGGAAGCCACCCCCACTTAAGTCAGTTATTTTTCACAGGGCCCTTTGAGAAGCTCTATCTGGGCCTGATCTCAATTCTAAAGCCCCTAACACCGTGGCAGGTTTGGAGTGGGCATGAATCAACTGTTGCTATCAGTGGTTCAGTCTGTGGGGTCCCTGAATAACAAACCTAAATGCATAGAACAAGCCCTTGCCCCTAAGGTGAGGCGGCATCCTACAGAGGTGGGAGATTGGCTATAGCACAGACAAGTTAAGAGTTGAGTTCATAGTGCAGGCAACTCAGAGGAAGCTTTGAGTCCTGGTGAGACTTGGTAATTAGGAGGTGTGGGCCTCACAGAAAGAGGATGCCTGAATTCAGATCACACAGAGAGCTGATGAATGAATATATCAGGGTTTTTGTTTTGTTTTGAAAAATATGCAAAAGTAGAAATTGATATTTTAAAACAACAAATTGACATTTTGAAAGCAGAGTTTTTGATAACCCAAAAGAGTTTGTAAGAGTGATGAGGTCTCTCCAAATCCTTTCAAAAAGACAAGATGATAAATGACATTCGCAGTTAAGTACTATCTCACAATGAAAGCCATAACACCACAACTAAGGAATATTCAGCCACTGATTAAATGATAATGAGTTTTTAAAGTCTGTCTTCTTCCTCCTGGTTTTTCTAAACAACCCACCAGTCTGATAAATCAATCTAAATTGCTCCATAATTTAAAGCCCTAGTTGTCTACTCAAAGTGTTTGGTTTGTATGTTTATTGTAGTTCATGTACTTCACACATGAAAAAAGTCTAATTTTCTTAATGGAAGATCTATAATTGATTCAATCTAATGTATTTCTGCAAGACTAATAAAGCAACTTTTCTTTGTGGTTATAAGACAGGCATTCAAAATAAAATTCCTCAAGCAAACAGTGATCAAAACTCCTTCTTTCTCTCCACATCAAATGCCTTCTGAACACAAACAAGCAGGTGGAATATGGCTGCTGGATCCATGGTTTTCCCTTCTGCTAAACAGATTGTTTCTCACTTGAGTGGAATAAAACCTGGAAAGCTAAACTAACATGACCTACATAACTTTCTAGATCAAACAATACAGTTCTCAGAAGTGACATTTTCCATTAATTAGCCTGCGGTGCTAATGTTTGGAACTTAAAAAATTTAAAATTAAAAATGCCTCTTCCATTCTCTCCCTACTGTTAGCTCCTCTGTTGTTTATTTTTGTACAATGCCACTCTAATTTTTAAAAAAGGGAAAAATCCTTAATTTTATTTGTCAAATTGAGATTAGTTGTTAGTACTATCAAAAATGAGAAAATGGGAGCCTTTGAGAATGGAGGACATCAACGATATACTAATAACTAATCTCAATCTGAATCCAGAAGCTATCTCCATTATACAACTGCTCACAAAGAAAAAAGCAGTTTTCCCCAACAGAGAAACCTGGGTACACAAACCCACAGTAGATGGTCAACACAAAATGAACTCAAAGGTGGTTTGTTTTATTTTGTTTGATGGTTTTTCTTTTTTTCTTTTCTTTTCCTCTCACAATGCTTTGTCTGGGCATTTTTTCCCTTACAAATCTTTTGCTTATGTATTAGAGTTTCCAGATTTTTTATGGGTTTTCTATGTGGGAGAATCTCTGTGCTTCAGTATTTATGTGTGTTTCTTGCATCTTTTCTTTGGTTCTTGTTTGTTTTGTTTGCTTATTTGGGTGTTTTTGGTACTGTTCTATTTTTTTATTTTATTTGTTTGTTGATTTTATCTTATTTTATTTTAGATGTCTGTATACTAATGAGAGAGAGAAAGGGTGTGGATTTGGGTAGGAGGAGAAGCTAGGATGAGCTGGGAGGAGTGGAAGAAGGAAAAGCCATAATCAGAATATATTGTAAGAATAAACACATTTTCAAGTAAAAAAAAAAAAGACAAAAAAAAAAATAGCCTTCATCTGACACCTGTGAATTCTGCCTGTAGCAATAAATCAGCTGGGTGCTAGAGACAAAAGTTGAATGGAAATTTACCCACTCTCCCCTTTCTCTTTGGTAGAAATGAAACAAAACCCTGTAATAATTGCCAGGAACAAAACAAAACAGAGAGGTGCAAGGCTAGGTACATGTTTCAGTGGTAGCACTCTTGCTTTGCCAATAAAAGGCTCTGACCAGCTCTGCAGAAACATCTACAAAAACAGAGGGAACCAATTTTAGGGTGAGTCTTCCCTGGTTGTCTGAAATGGTAACCCTTATGCTGATACTATGTGAGAAAATCTAATTATGTTAAAAATATGTTCATGTGTGTACAAGGCAGAGGGTGCAGCCGTTAAGAGGACATCAATCAAAAGAACGAGAATTTGCAGACTGAGGCAGGGCAGAACAGATGTCGTCTACAAAGAGGAAGTCACCAATGTGGGTAGAAACTAGCAAACCAGAGGAAGGCTGATGTGAACTCAATTTGACTTGACAGAAAGGTAGGGTTATTTTTAAAGAGGGGCTGTTCTATCTGGCTTCTAAAGATAGAGCTCTTTTTCTCATGCTAGGCTTGTTGCTTGGTTCTTCTCAAGTTTACCCATCATTGTTTGGGTGGGAGCGGCAGTGACTGACCTATCTCACCCTTCTGATAGGATGCCTTATTTTACTGTGCATTTTCTACCTCTATTTCCTTTGTTGGCTAAGCATGTTTGTTTTTTCAAGAATTCAGTAGATTCAGCTTGAAATGGTTATTCAACAAAGATGTCTCCCGTGTATCCCAGAAGACATCCCAAATTCATTCTCTACACTGGATTGCTAATGCAATCAATGATCACATTGGCAGTAACACTGAATTGATTTTAAGCAAAGTATAAAAGATATGAATCTAATTTTATTCTACAAGCGGATATCCAGGGTTGTCAGCACTATTTATTGCACAAGTCATCTTTTTCCCATTGTTTTTTTTGTCTCGTTTGTCAAAAATTATGTGGGCATAGCTTTGTGGGTTTCTCTCTGGCTTCTCTTTTCTCTTCCACTGGTCCCTGTTTATTTGTATGCCATTTTAATCAATTTTTAAAAGAAAAATAAGTAAGAGTATTGGATTCAGGGACTGTGGCATGTGTTTCTGATGATAAAAGCAGAAGGCTGTTACTGGATAGACAACGTAGTTACCTTGACAAGAGCAATTCTGTAAAGGTTGGAGCCCTGAATGGGAAATGAGAATTAAAGAGGGCTTACTGTAGATGAGCAAATGTGGGTTTTTTGTTTTGTTTTGTTTTTATAAAGGGATTATTTTGTGTCAGTCCATTCCTTGCATATAAATCTCTCTCTTTCTCACCAGGGAATAAAATGAAATGAGAACATTAAATCATTCAAACATATGTGTATCCACATGACTCTGATAAAAGATGCTAGCCCATTGGAGAAGCTAATACAGTTTTCTGAAGGGCTCTGCCTCTCAGCAAGATGCAGCTCCCATAGCTGAGAGGCCATCAACTAGTCAGATCACATCTGCCTGCTCACCAAAGCCCTTTTAGACAGATTTTAGAATTGAAGAAAGGCAGTGTCTTTCTAGATGCCTATCTTTTAAATAATCTACTTAAATAAATCAATCAGTCCATCAACTGTTAATATATCTACTTGATAGAGTATACTAAAAACAGAAAAAAGGCAAAAGACAAAATAATCTATTAGACTGCAGTATCAAAAAGATGACAGGAAATATAGAGCAAGCCTCAGTGTTTCTAGACACGAGCACCCCTGCCCTCATCCCGCTACCCAGGCAACCACACATATACACACAATTCAAGAGGTCTCTTGGTGGTGGCTGAATAGCAGGAGGCACATCATGGACACTGTTCTGTTCCTACTGTAAAAGACATCAGATACTTGTTTTCAGGACTAGGGTCCATTCTTAAAATATTGACCAAAATTCCTTCAAAATCCCTATGGGTTAACTTCAAGAAATAGCACAGTAAATTTGAGGGCAGCTTGGCATATTTAAATCTTTACTGTTCTACTTCAAAGTCAAAGTGTTGTACTGAGGCTTTGAGAGTAGTTATATCAATTTGCTCCCATCAATATGTAGAATTCAGGAGACTGGGCAAAGAGTAACCAGTAGAGCTATGTTTAGATGATTGTGTAGAAAAAAAATGTTTGGAAGAAAATATCACTTGCAGGGTCAATAAATAAAACCATGTGTAAGACATACAGAGATGGAGCTCCTCTTATGAGTGAAAGGGGTATTGTGATATAATAAGAGAAAACTACCTATTCCTAAGACTAAAGTCTAGAGATTACTTCTACCACCTGGATAACTATTGGTAAAATGCATATAACCAGATAGCTAAGTAGTAAAATCTGAACCTCATTTTTAGGCAAAAATATCTTTTTCTCTGCCTCACTTAAAACATTTGTTATGAGAATTCCTTCCACCAAGAGCTGTAAACAACACTTAGCCTAGCCTAACAAGGTACCAATGCAAAACACGATGATTCCATTAAAGATGACCCTGGCAAGCCAATGAGTTCACCAGGCTTACTTACAGAGAGTGGGGGAGGGCTTACTTGTAGAGTGTGGGAAATTTCAATGCAACTGAACCAGAAACATTTCACTCAGCATGGATGATGACTTCCCCGTGCCTGCATAGATGGAGCCTTGCCTCAATTAACCATCCTTAACCTATGTCTTGGTCCATGTTCTATTGCTGTGAAGAGGCACCATAACCACAGCAACTCTTATAAAGGCAAATATTTAATTGGTGCTGGCTTACAGTTCCAGAAATTTAGCCCATTATCATTACGGCAGGAAACATGGTAACATGCAGGCAGACATAATGCTGGAGAAGTAACTGAGAGTTCTCCTTCTGGATCCTGGGGCAGCAGAAAGAGAAAGAGCCACTAGGCCTGATTTGGGCTTTTGAAACTTCAAAGCCCACCTCTAATGACAACTTCCTCCACCAAGGCCACAATGACTCCATTAAGGCCACACCACCTATTCATTCTCAAGTTGTGCTATCCTCTGATGACCAAGTACTCAAGTATATGAGCCTATGGGGTTTGTTCTTATTCAAACCACCAGTCTATTTACTGTAGTCCTCCAGAGAATCTAGGTGACATGCAGTTAAGGCAGAATTACAAGCTCCTTCTATGAAGCAATGTCAATACTCCATAGACCCCTTAGCAATGGATTACTGCATTTAAACATAGTTGATCTCATGAAGATGAAAGCTATTTTTCCCTGAGGACACAGTCTACAAAAACCTTCAGTTTTGTGCTTGCTTTTCATATGTTGAGTAAAATAATTCGTCCTTCCTTAAACACATAAATCTCTACTGGTTTTGGAGTTTGATTTTTCACTTTTGTTTCTTTGAATTTTCTTAATTTAAGCGTAATCCTTAAAGTGGAATTTTGATTTGGGGTAAAAACTGAAAGAACTTCCATCCTGTGTCAGTGTGTGTGTGTGAGTGTGCCTGCTTGTTTGTCTGTCCGTCTATCTGTTCCAGTGTTTTGGTTGGTTTAAACTCTCCAAAATTGGTTGCTATTGATTTTTGGCTTGCTTTTAGACAATATTTATTGTTATTTAACAACATTTTTAGTTTATTACCAGTTCCTGGATTTTCTCTTTCTTCCAGATTCCTTTATTCTGTTGCTAAAGATTTCACATTGTTTTGTTTATTTTATTTGTATTTTTTTTATTGAGCTATATATTTTTTTCCATTCCCTTCACTGCCTCCTCTCTTCCCTTTAACCTCTCTCATGACCCACATGCTCCCAATTTACTCAGGAGATCCTATTTTTTTTCACCTTCCTATGTAGATCCATGTAAGTCATGTAAGTCTCTCTTAGGGCTCTCTTTATTGTCTAGGTTCTCTGGGATTGTGAATTGTAGGCTGGTTTTTCTTTGCTTTATGTCTAAAAGTCACTTATGAGGGAGTACATATTATATTTGTCTTTCTGGCTCTGGGTTAACTCACTCAATATGGTTTTCTCTAGATCCATCTATTTGCCTGCAAATTTCAATATGGCATTACTTTTTACCAATGTGTAGTACTCCATCATGTAAATGTATCAAATTTTCTTTATTCATTCTTTGGTTGAGGGTAAGCTAGATTGTTTCCAGCTTCTGGCTGCTATGAAGAATACTACTCTGAACATAGTTGGGCATATGTCCTTGTGGTATGATTGAACATCCTTGGAGTATATACCCCAAAGCATTATTGAGGCCTTGAGATAGATTTTTCCCTAATTTTCTGAGAAATTGCTGTATTGATTTTCAAAGTGGCTGTACAAGTTTGCATTCACACTAGCAATAGAGGAACATTCCCCTTACCCCACATCCTCTCTAGCATAAGCTGTCATCAGTGTTTTTGATCTTGGCCATTCTTACAGGTATGAGATGGAATCTCAGAGACGTTTTGATTTGCATTTCTCTGATGGTTAAGGGATGTTGAGCATTTAAATGGTACTGGCAGAGGCAATGAACTCTACAGAAGGAGGATTGAACCAGCAACCTAGGCCAGAGCAGGCCTGATGCAGCAAATTTCACAAGAGCAGGACTGAGCCAGCAACCTGGGCCAAAGCGGATCTGGGATGGTGAACTCCATGGGAGCAAGAGCAGATCCAGACCAGAGACATTTGCAGAAGCAAGACTGGGCCAGCAACCTAGGCTAGAGCAGGTTGGAGGTGAGAAACTCCACAGGAGCAGGACTGAGCAGGCAACCTAGGCTGGAGTGGGCCTGAGATGATCTGCTCTGTGGGGAGTGGGAGTGGATCCAGACCAGAGACATTTACGGAAGCAGGGCTGAGCTAGCAACCTGGGCTGGAGCAGACCTGAGAAAGCGAACTCCACAGGAGCAGGTACAGTGGAACAACTGCTGAGTGAGTGGGCCAGAGCCAGAGAGCTCTATGGGTCTGAGCATAAATATGGGACCACTGAGGGACTACACCTGAGCCAGGATCCTGTGGGTCCAAGAGTGAATCTGAGACCTCCAAGGAACTAGGCCTGAACTAGGACCTCTGAGGGTCTAGGCATGCGTCTGGGATCTCTGAGTGAGTAGGTAGGAACCAGAGAACTCTGCAGGTCCAGAAGTGAGTCTCAGACCTCTTAGGGAATAGGCCTGAGCCAGGTCCTCTGCAGGTCTGGGCAAAGCAGAGCTGGAGACCTCCAAGGGAATAGATCTGAGCCAGAGTCCTTTACAGGACCAACTCCAAGCCAGGGGCTTCCACAGGAGCAGATCCAGACCAGGGACAGTTACAGAAACAGGTCTGAGCTGGCAAACTAGGCCAGAGCTGGTTTGAGACAGTGAAATCCATGGGAGTGAAGCAAACCCTGGGAGTGCTGAGCAACCTCCAGGAACATGGAATGACCAAAGGCATAAACGGAACTGTGGCACTGACTGCAACCGTCTGAGCCTTGGATCCATTGACACCTGGAAGATTAATCACCAGACGCACAGACAGCCCCAACACAGCAATTAGAGGAAAAGATGAGTAGACAAGATAAAAACACATGCAATACCACAAAAAAGCAACATGACACCAATAAAATCTAATGATTTTAAAGTAGCAACACTTGAACAACCAAATATAGATGAAGCAGAAGAAAATGACCTAAAAATAGTTTCAGGAGAATGTTTGAGACTCTTAAAGAGAAAATGAAAAATTTCCTCAAAGAAATGGAAGAAAATATAGACAAAAAATTGGAAGACATCAACAAATCCCTCAAAGAAAACCAAGAAAAAGCAATCAAATATATGAAAAAAACTATTCAAGACTTGAAAATTGAAATAGAGACAATGAAGAAAACACAAGCTAGGGGATTATGGAAACATTAATCATAAAAAACAACCAAGAACCACAAATGCAAGCATAAACAGCAGAATACAAGAGATGGAAGAGAGAATCTCAAGCACTGAAGATACAATAGAGAAAATAGACTCATCAGTCAAAGAAAACATTAAATCTAATAAAAGCTTAACACAAAATGTCCAGAAAATATGGGATACTATGAAAAGACAAAACATAAGAGTAATAGGTATAGAAGAAGGAGAAGTTCAACTCAAAAGCACAGAAAATATATTTAACAAAATCATAGAAGAAAACTTTCCCAATCTAAAGAAACATATGCCTATGAAGATACAAGAAGCTTAAAGACACCAAATTGTCTGGATCAAAAAAAAGTCACCTCACCACATAATAATCAAAACACTAAACATACAGAATAAAGAAAGAATATTAAAAGCTGCAAAGGAAAAAGGCCAAGTAACATAAAGGCAGACCTATCAGAATTACACCTGACTTCGCTATGGAGACAATGAAAGCCAGAAGGTCCTGGTCAAGCGTTATGAAGACATTAAGAGACCATGAATGCCAGCCAAGACAACTATACCCAGCAAAACTTTCAATCACCATAGAAGGACTAAGCAAGATAGTCCATGACAAAACCAGATTTGACCAATAACTTGCCACAAACCCAACCCTACACAAGGAAGTTGGCACATCAACAAAAACACAGACAATTGATGATCTCACAGCAGCAAATCCCAAAGAAGGAAAAAAAACACACATTAACATCACCAACAACAAAAGCTAAATTAACAAGAAATAGCAATCATTGGTCATTAATATTCCTTAATATAAATGGGATCAACTCACCTATAAAAAGTCACAGGCTAACAGATTGGATACAAAAAGAGAATCCATTTTTCTTCTGCATGCAAGAAACACACCTCAACCTTAAAGACAGACATTGTCTCAGAGTGAAGGGTTAGAAAAAAATTTCAATCAAATGGACCTAAAAGAAAAAAAGCAGGTGTTACTATCCTAATATTTAACAAAATAGACATCAAATGAAAATCAATTAAAAGAGACAAAGAAGGACATTTCATATTAGTCACAGGGAAATCCAACAAGAGGAAATCTCAATACTGAATTCCTATGCCCCAAATATAAGAGCACCCTCATATGTAAAGGAAACACTTCTAAAGCTTAAATCATACATTAAAACCCACACATTAATAGTGGGAGACATCAACACTCTACTTTCACCACTGGACAGGTCAGGCAAACAAAAAATTAACAGAGAGAGAAGGGAACTAGAGATGTTATGACTCAAATGGACTTAACAGACATCTATAGAATATTTCATCCAAACATAAAAGAATATACCTTCTTCTCAGCACCTCATAGAATCTTCTCAAAAATTGACCACATATTCAGTAACAAAACAAACCTCAACAGATAAAAAAA
>NC_022030.1:529630-531195 GCF_000317375.1 Microtus ochrogaster
GAAACAGTCATCAAAAGTGTTCCAACTAAAAAAAAAAAAGTCCAGGACCAGATGGTTTCATCTCAGAATTCTACAAGATTTTTAAAGAACTAATACTCCTCAAATTGATCCACACAATAAAAACATAAGAAACATTGCCAGACTCTTTTTATAAGACTACAATTACCCTGATACCCAAACCACAGAAAGACATTACTAAGAAAGAGAATTACAGACCAATCCCACTCATGAACACTGATGTAAAAATATAAATAAAATACTGGCAAATCAAATCCAAGAACACATCAAAACCATCATCCACCATGATCAAGTCAGCTTCATTCCAGAGATACAGGCATGGTTCAACATATGAATATCTGTCAACGTAATCCACCATATAAACAAACTGAAAAATAAAAACCACATGATCATCTCATTAGATGCCAAGAAATCTTTTGACTAAATATAACATCTCTTCATGATAAAGGTCTTAGAGAAAGCAGGGATACAAGGGACATACTTAAACATAATGAAAGCAATATACAACAAGCCAACAGCCAACATCAAACTAAATGATGAGAAACTCCCAGCAATCCCACTGAAATCAGGAACAAAGGTTGTCCACTCTCTACATATCTATTCAGTATAGTTCTTGAGGTCCTAGCTAGAGCAATAAGACACCAAAAGGAGATCAAGATGATACAATTCAGAAAAGAAGTCAAACTCACTATTTGCTGATGATATGATAGTTTACATAAGCAACTCCAAAAATAATACCAAGGAACTTCTACAACTCATAAACACTTTCAGTAATGTAGTGGGATACAATATTAACTCAAAAAAAACTCAGTAGCCCTCCTTTACACAGATGAAAATGGGCTGAGAAAGAAATCAGTGAAACATCACCCTTCACAATAGCCACAAATAGCATAAAATATCTCAGAGTAACTCTAACCAAACAAGAACTTTAAATCTTTTAAGAAAGAAATTGAAGAAGACACCAGAAAGTAGAAAGATCTCCCATGGTTTGGGGGAGTTAGAATGAATATAGTAAAAATGGCAATCTTACCAAAAGCAATCTATAGACTCAATGTAATGCCCATCAAAATCCCAGCAAGATTCTTCACAGACCTCAAAAGAACAACAGTAGTCAACTTTATATGGAAAAGCAAAAAAAAAAAAAACCCACCACAGAATAGCCAAAACAATCCTGTACAATAAAAGAACTTCTGGAGGCATCACAATCCCTGACTTCTGAAGATGGACACTTAAAAGAAATCCCACACTAACTCACAATTGAGAATAATAGATGGTTATTTACTTAGAGGTAGACTCACAAAAAGAATCCTCTGCTGGAACACAGAACAGAAACTGAATCCTGTAGCCAGAAAAGAGGCCAGATGCATGCTTTACATCAGCATAAATAGTATAAGAGGCCAGGCGCTGGTGGTGCACACCTTTAATCCCAGCACTCGGGAGGCAGAGGCAGGCGGAACTCACCTGTGAGTTCGAGGCCAGCCTGGTCTACAAGAGCTAGTTCCAGGACAGGATCCAAAAGCTACAGAAAACCATGTCTTGAAAAAATA
>NC_022030.1:547218-548167 GCF_000317375.1 Microtus ochrogaster
ACTGAATGCTTGTTTGTTTTCAGCAGTAGCAGGAAAAAAGTTGTGCTGTTTTAAAATGCTGGCTTTCTGGGCCGTCTTGCCAGGACAAACTCTAACTCTTTCAGGCAGATGGTCCAGTCTGACTGAGTGTGGTCTATGAGCAGAATGCTGCAGCTTACTTGCTGGCAGGGACCTTGAAATGCCATAGACTTGTGGCAATAAACATGGCTACAGCCGGTACCTCCGCCATGAGGCTGGAAAGCTAAGGAATGGACTGAATCTAGCCCTCAAAGCCAAGGCTTTAATCCTACCCATATTGCTCAGTAATTTAAAGGCTCACGTGGTCAGAAGGAGAGAGACAGATACAGTAAAGAGAGATTCAAAAGAAAAAAAAGAAAAAAGAAAACTTTTAAATGATTTACAGTGTGTTAAAAGTATATGCAGGCTAAAAGTTAAAGTTCTTAAAGTAAAAAACAAAAAAAAAAGGAAGAAAGAGAGTAGTTGGGTGTGGTAGTACACACCTTTAATCCCAATACTTGGGAGGCAGAGGTAGGTTGACCTTAAAGTTGAACTCTGTGACTTCAAGGTATGGTAGGACACACCTTTAATATCAGTGCCTGGGAGGCAGAGACAGAAGGATCTCTGAGAGTTTAAGGACAGCCTGGTCTACAGAGTTATTCCAGGACAAAGATATAAAGAGAATGTAAAATAAAAGTAAAAATAAACAAAATAGAGGTTAAAATAAAGCTGCACAAAATGGAAAATACACAGAGAATCTTGATACTGTATGCTATTATGCTCTCTTTGAATTGTTTGAATGCTGGGGAAGAACAACAGATGTTAAAAGATATTTGTTTATAAATGCTGCTGAACTAATCCAAAATAGATATTTTGAAAATACCTTGACTTCAGAATTTGGATCTAAGGATATGATACTTTGGAAAAGAGATTCTTCTTTTGTTTTCACAGA
>NC_022030.1:549339-561080 GCF_000317375.1 Microtus ochrogaster
AAATAAAGAAACTGCCTTGGCCCTGATAGGTTAAAATCTAGATAGGTGGAGTAAACAGAACAGAATGCTGGGAGGAAGAGGAAGTGTGCTCAGATGCCATGCAGCTCTCTCCAGGGCAGATGCGATGCAGCCAACCACCATGTCAGACATGCTAAATCTTTCCTGGTAAGTGCACCTCATGGTGCTACATAGATTATTAGATATGGGTTAAGAGGCTGAAACTAATGGGCCAGGCATTGTTTAAAAGAATACAATTTGTGTGTTGTTATTTCGGGGTATAAGTTAGCCATCAGTTCTCTCAACAGTTAAATCTCAAATGGCTGAAAGACACTTAAGGAAAGGATTCCCTTTGAGAGAATAAACCTCTTGATTTTAAATTTCTGGAAAAGTGTTTGTCTAGATTTCATTCTGAAGTAATAGTTTGAGGCAGAGAATTCTGCCTCATTTTCAGTCGGCACTTTGAAGGCATGAGTCTATCGTCTTTGGTGTCATTACTAAGGCTCTCTAACAGTCCCTGCATAGCACTCTGGGATGTGTTTTCTTCTCTCCTTGATGACAAGGTTCTGTTCTCAGTCGATGGGAGTCTAGTCTTTGTAGTGCATCAGGTGAAGGTTTGTTTTGCTTTGTGCTGTTAAGATTCTAATGTGCATTTTTGAGCTTAAGTTTGGAGTTTTCTTGTAATTCAAGAGTCTCCATCAGCATCTCTTTGCACATTGTTTTTTACAAACTCCATTTTCTCTTCATTTGAATCTCAATTAAATTGGAGCTTTTCATTCTGTCTTCTCTGTGCCAAATATGTCTTTCATATTTCCAGGGACAGATCCAGGATTTTTGGAATATGCAATTTATGCAATCTGGAACTCATTTTAGGGATGATATTAAAAAAGGTGAATATAAAATTAAATATAAAAATATGTCTTTAGAATGTGAAGAAAAAATTACTCAGACTGAAATAAAAAATATATATCAAGGTCTGAAGAAATGGCTCAGTTGTTAAAAGCTCTCCTGCTTTTGCAGAGGACCTGAACTCAAGTCAATTTTAAGAACTCATGTTGAGGCAGCTCACAACTGACTGTAACTCCACTCTGAGTGTGTATGGGGGTATGCTGGATGCCTTCTTCTGGGCACTATATTCACTTGCAAAAACCCACACACAAACCTCTTCACATAATTTAAAAATAAAATCTTAAAAAAAATCAGTATACCTAGCTGGGAGGTGGTTGCACACACCTTTAATCTCAGCACATGGGAGACAAAGGCAAGCAGATCTCGATAAGTTCAAGTCCATCCTGGTGTACAAGAGCTACTTCCAGGACAGGGTCCAAAGCTAAAGAGAAATCATGTCTTGATAAAAATAAATAAACAAAAATTCAGTATACCAAACATAATTCCCATAGATGCCATAATGTGTATATTAACTACCACACTACTTCCACAATGCTTTTTTTACTCCTTTACATTTGGGTATACATTCCTCTGTGATAATAGTATGAGGTCTTTTCCAGTTCAAATCTATATCCCAGTGTCTCCTATAGTGTGTTTCTATCATTCTCTATTAAATGGATAGAGCTGTGTTTTGTTTTTTAGTTATTGTCAATTGTGGAGAAAAACCTCTATGTGGTTCTTTTATATGAATTTTAGTTTCTCTTTCTGATGCTATGACTACACACCCTGGCAAAGGCAACTGGAGGGTGAGAAGTTTATTTTAGGTCAGTCCAGAGGAGCAATCCATCCCACCAGGGAAATCAAAGCAGACTTGAAGTAGCTGGTCGCACCTCGTCTACAGTCAGGAGAGTGGGAGGAGGAAATGTACAGGCCAGAACATACATACAGGCCAGAAGCCCTGTCGTGAAAATGGTCCCACCTACATCAGTGAACCTAATCAAGAGAATTTCTCACGGGTATGCCCAGAGGCCCACCTCCCAGGTAAGTCTAGGTTGTGTCTAGTTTACAATTAGCACTCTGCTACCATAGACTATAAATATGATGACTTTGTGACTGCATCCATCTCAAACTTCACTGATTCTTCATTCTCCTTACCATTTCAGTGACAAGCGCTGAGAGACATTTTCCTATTATAAAGAAATCTTAGATCTTAATGTCTTTCAAAATTGGGCTGGAGAGATGGCTCAGCCGTTAAAGGCTAGGCTCTCAACCAAAAATATAAAATGCCTGTCATTCAGGCATTGTGGCATAGTAACTATTCCTGGAACCTGTTGATGTGGGAGTGTCTAATATCTATCTGTTGCTTTCATTGGTTAATAAAGAAACTGCTTGGCCTGATAGGTCAGAACATAGGTGGGTGGGGTAGACAGAAAAGAATTCTGGGAAGAAGGGAAGTGACTTAGACGCCATGCCTCTCCTCTCCAGGGCGGACATGATGGAGCCAGTCGCCAGGTCGGACATGCTGAATCTTTCCCGGTAAGCCGTCACCTCGTGGTGCTACACAGATTATCAGAAATGGGTTAATCAAGATGTGAGAACTAGCCAATAAGAGGTTAGAACTAATGGGCCAAGCAGTGTTTAAATGAATACAATTTGTGTGTTGTTATTTCTGGGGCAAAGCTAGCCTGCCCACAGCTCCTTCTACAACCTGTTCCTAGGTGGGGATGTCTTCAGTAACAAATATAGGAAGAATTAACAAATATAAGAAGTTACTATAGTTACAAATTCAAACACAGGCTGCATAGCCCCATTTCAAGCTTACATAAAATGTACAAGGCCCCTCCAAAACCTTCACTTGAAGAATGTGTAAACGAAATGAAATAAAATAAAAAGATTTAGTAGTTGTGGCCAGTTGCACTTAAAAATTTCACTTTTGCACACTGTAGAAGCATAAAATATGAGGCAGAGGCAAGCAGATCTCTAAGAGTTTGAGGACAACTTGTTCTACAAAGTGAGTTCCAAGACAGCTAGTACTGTTACACAGAGAACCCTGTCTCCAAAAAGCACCACATCACCCCCCCCCAAAAAAAAAGAGAGAGAAAAAAGAAAGAAAGAAGCATAAAATATGAACACATGGCTAAGGGGATTTTATTCTTGGTTGGAACCTAATGTGAGCAACTAAAGCTTACAGACACTAATTTCAAGAAGCATGTTTTAAATCTGTCTCTATCTGTCACATGGGATTCCATTGTTTTGTGATTTCTTCACATCTATTTTCCATTTCTCTATGATCTCTTCAACACAGTCTACTAGTTGGTCCATCTTCTGACATTTTCATTGAATGACTTGAATTTGTGAATTTTTTATTATTTCATATTTCCATATAGGTCTCATTTAAAATATCTTCTTTGTTTCCTCAATTTCTTATGAGTCATCATCATTGATCATAATACATCACTGAACATTTTAAACTCTTATATCTTTTTTTATTCTAAGTTGTCCTATTATCTATAATTCTTTTAATGGTAATGTTTCTGACTGTTATCTGCATCTGCTAACAGTCTCAGAATAGGAGTGTCTTGTACATTTTTAAACTTGGTATATGCTTATCATGAGAGTCTTAGATGCACCCTAGCTGATGGAGGTAACCTATGCAGCACTTTCTTCCTTACTTTCATGAACAGACTGTAGATTTAGTATTCAGCAACTTGTGGGATTTAGTCCTGATACCACTAATATTAAAATTCCAACCCCTGTTGCAAACAGATGTAAGGTAATTTGGCCATTTAGCAAGCAGCAGATTAAGGAGTAAATATTATGGTAACACTCACTAGCACAAGTGCATGTATGCCACACATATTTAACCTCAATAGCAGATGGTATACTACAAAGAAATAAACTCCTGAACCACATTTAGTTTTCAATTTTTAACAAAAGAAACCAAACCTTATTAGCAAGAAAGTATAAGAAACAGGTGCATTAAAAGCCTCGTGGCAGAACGGCCTCCTTCTATAGTTCTAGGCAAAGCCACCTGGATAAAAACAGGCAGTATAGTCACTCTCAAGCTCTCCAACACTACTACAGCTATGGAACTCTTCTAAGGTCCCTAGACCTTATTTACACTTTATATTACTCTGAATCAAGCACTTTTTTAATAGACTATTTCATCATCTAACCCTGTTTTTTTCACTATTATTACATCTATTAACAAGACCCTCTGATGAATATTGTCATAAATTTTGAGATATACAGCACCTGTCTGTAAAAGTATTGAATTCTTAGTAAGGATTCTTCAAATGCCAAACAATACCACCTACCACTATGTTTTTCAGATTTGGTCTTTAATAATGTGGGAGATTTTTGTTTCATTTTTGGCTTTTGGGTTTTTTTAATCTATCCAACTGAAAAGATGGTCAGTCACCAGCAGCTTCCAGAATTAGACTCTAGCAGCCCCTTCACCAGGGTGGGATGGGATGCATGTTTATCTTCCGTTTCTATTTCGAAAACTGGAATTTTGAGGTAAATTGCCTAATGTGAGTTAGATATCATCAAGGAAAATATGTATCGTGCAGCAGAAATCAATTTCTGACTGTTACATGAAGACAAAACATTTTTTCAGATCAATGTTTTAATCACCTGTTATATTTCACATATGCATGCAAATTCTCAGCAGGGGAATCGTGCACTCTGTAATTGAATGATTTCCATTTACAGCTAAAGTTTGGGTTTTTAGGTGTACTATATACATTCAATCTTACACATTGTTTAATTTTTTTTTGTTTAGAGTATTGGTTTGCTATCTAGGTAAACAGAAAGATGAAGGAGGATGAGTGGATGGATGGATGGATGGATGGATGGATGGATGGATGGATGGATGGGTGTGTGTGGATGGATGGATGGATGGATGGATGGATGGATGGATGGATGGATGGACGGACAAATTCTCTAGCATTTGTAGGTCACTTTTCACATACAATAATGCTTTCCCAAAATTGTTTCAAGTTCTGCATCTGGCTTCTATTATCTTCATGGCATTTCCCCATGACCCCACTCTTTTGGAAACTGCAAGCAGTCACTACTAGCAACTAAAAATTTGCAATGGGAGAGAAAAATCTTATCATGAATAGTAATTTTTGAAGTAGTACCCCTGTGGCCTGCACTATTAAAATCTCCCAATGAGCTTAACTCCCCTTGGTGGAGCAATTTATATGACAACAGAAGCTGATTCAACACATTTCTAACTCTGTGTCCTTTCTTGGTGCTGGCTGGGCTCTAACTGACTCTTCTAAGAGATCAAATTTCATGGCACATGTAATCATCGCACAGCAGGACTTCAGTAAACAACAAACATTAGGGGTAGCGAGGGAAAGCAAACAATTATGGAAGAGAAAAGTTAAGGATTGGGGAGAGGCAACTCCTAAGACAGAAAATCCCTCCTCACTCTGCCTTGAGTCTAGGGAAAAATAAATCCAATGGTGGATTGCACAATTATCCAACAGTAATGGGCTTGGGTCACTACCAGCCTGGAAATGTTCAGGCAGGCAATCTTCAAAGTAATGGGCTCAATTATGAGTCCCCAGTGCCATGCTGCCATTCTATGTTAAACAATCGCTGTAGTAATAATAACTCTAAAAGTCTCACAGAAAATGAGTCTTGAAAGCTCAGCTTGCTGTGACTCTGGGCAGATGATGATGTGACATGACGTGCGACCTCAGATTACTCAACCCCCAGAAGCTTTGGGGACGTGGTGTTATTGGGAATCTGTTTGTAACTGGAGGCTTTGCTAAATGAATTATCTCCCCAGGGACAAGTTTAATGGCACAAAAGAGGAGATTCATTCAATGATTTTTTTTCCCTGAATTTTAAGATCCCTGGTGTATGTATTTAAAGCCTGGAATTTGTTGTATTTCCCTTTCTGTAGTTGCCCTAAGGAAAAGTACACCCAGAAACTCAGCAACCGTTCACCTTTTCACATCTCTCCTCTTGCTGATGTTGCCGTAGCAACTCCAGAGCCTGCCTCCCTTATTTCAAATCTCCCTTTCATCCCATCTTTATGTTCTTATTCATAGAAGGAAAAGACTTTTGTTTTCTGGTAGTCCTTAACCTATAGTTTTATTAAGTAAATATTTAAAATGAAAAAAAAAATGGTATCATTACAGAATTTAAAATGCCAACTCTGGGACAAAGTCAAAAAAAATAACACCAATATGATCTTTATATTGTAAAATATACACAAGAAAAACCTTACCTTCTTCTGGGTGCCAGAAACGCCTGCTTACAGTTTACCATGTGCCGATTAGTTTGAAAAGCTCCCTCACAGGTTTGTATTTGAAGACGCTAACCCAAATCCTTTCTACCTAAAGAGAAAAGTCTGCTTCCATCTTGACCTGGATTATCATCTCCATCTGCCTTGGGAATAAAGGAGGCAGGAGACACCAGACTGTAGTGCAGAAGCCGTTCCCATCTTAGGCCCAGGAGGAGACTTCAGGTATTTCCTGAGGGTTAGCTCAGCTAATACCCACCCCTACTGGTGAGTGCAGTTAAAATCAAAACATGGACTCTCCCATCAAAACTGTCACTCTCGGTAAAGTATGTTGAACCAAGACACAGGCAAGAGGGAGTTTTCTTTAGAAAATAACACGCTGGCTTATATACAAAAGACATAAGTCTTTCCCCCATAAAGTACCAAGGAAAATGCAGATTCTGTTGTAATTTCTAGTGGTTTGAATCCTCTCTGAAAAGCAGGCTTTCCATTTTTGTGTGTTAAAATCCTGGGCCTTTTCCCCTTATGTTGTTTGTTGGGTCTGAAAAAGCATGGGATAAAACCGGACTTGCTGAGCGGACAATGAGGACTACTGAGAACTCAAGAACAATGGCAGTGGTTTTTTTATCCTTCTGCATATACTGGCTTTGGGGGAGCCTAGGCAGTTTGGATGCTCACCTTACTAAACCTGGATGGAGGTGGGCGGTCCTTGGACTTCCCACAGGTCAGGGAACCCTGATTGCTCTTTGAGCTGATGAGGGAGGGGGATTTGATCGGGGGAGGGGGGAAGTGGGAGGTGGTGATGGGGAGGAGGCAGAAATCCTTAATAAATAAATAAATTTTAAAAAAAAGGAAAAAAAAGAAAGAAAAACATGCAGAAAATAAATACACACAAAAACTCCATTGACCTAAATAACTGTTTGCCTTGGCTGATAAAGAAAGCAGGGGCTCCATAGAAGCTGCTTACAAAGGGAACACTCCAGAAAACTGTAGTAGCAAATAGATTAAAGGTAATTCCCAGTGACTGATTCTGGCCACCACCATCCATTTCATTATTCCTTCTCTGAGTTGCTTTCTTGCTTTTCTTGACCCAAGCCTCAAATCAATCTGTAGATATTGTTGGGAAGGCTTGCTCAGCATGATGACATCTGGCTCTGAGCTGCAATCATCTTCAATGTAGGGCACGTTCCATTCTGAACTAAGTCCCTTTCTTCATTAAGAGACAATGAATCTCATAACGGGCTGTAAGCACAGAATAGGGCACCTGACAGCAAATGCTGCCATTAAAATCAAATTTCTCCAAGAAGTTAGAAGCCGGGGGTCAGCAGCATTCAGGGAGGGGCAGGCGGACAGCCCACATCAGGAGCACAGAGGCAGCTGTCCACATCCAGCTCTCTGTTTCCAGAGAGTGTAAGTGAGCTCTGTAAAGCTCTCTTCACTGCTAGCTGATCCACTGTTTACTTGTTAAGAGAGTAGTCAGTCAGAATGCTTTGTTTCTCTGTCTGCAGTGATCACCCCTGTGGCTTCTTATTGTTCATCTTTTACTCTTTACCTCTTTGTTCTTTGAGGGGACCCCCCCCCGCTGCTCCGTAGTTCATCCCTGGTGGCTTCTTATTACTTATAAATGCCCAGCCTTAGCTTGCCTTGTTTCTTGCAAGCTTTTCTTAACTTAAATTATCCTAACTACCTTTAGCCTCTGGACTTTTTCCTTCTCTTACTTCTGTATATCTTACTTTCATTCTTACTCTGTGACTGGCTGGGTAACCTGGCTGGTCCCTGAAATCTCCCTCTCCTTGTTCTATCTCTTTTATCCCCTTTTGTTTCTTCTTCTTTTTAATTCTCTCTGCCTGCCACTTCTGCCTATCCTTTTTCCTATTTCTCCTATTTCCTATCCTATTTCTCCTGCCTTGCTATTGGCTGTTCTGCTCTTTATTAGGCCATCAGGTATTTTAGACAAAGTATCACAGCTTCACAGAGTTAAACAAATGCAACATAAAAGAGTGCACCACATCTTTGCATCATTAAATAAATGTTCCACAGCATAAACAAATATAACACACTTTAATATTCCATAATATTGACTTTGTTTGGTGTGAATGGGTGGATAATCTCTTCAACAATGTCTGGGAGCCAGATGCAAGGGGCTGTTTTTGGGGCAGCTTCCCCAGAACCACCTCACAGTTTTCACGGTGGTGAAGTGTCCCCATGTAGCCAGCTTTTAAGCTAACTATCCCCATTCAGTTTCGATAGGAAGAGCACTCTAAATAATTTTCTGGCAGCCCAGCCCCAAGAGTCTTCTAAGCTGAGTGTGACCCTGGTTCCTGCCCTGCTTCTCCAGCTTCTCACAGCCATGCGGGGTCCTGTGGCATAGCAATTGATGTCAACCTTATCCCGGGATGCCAGAAGACAGACTTCCCTTGAATCTCCCCAGAATAGCATCACAACAAACTCGGCATTGCTGTGCACACAACAGTGCTTTCCAAGGTGAGCACAGCCTTTTTCTAGGTGCTTCATCTCGAGCTCAATGGTGATATTTGCTCCAGGACTATGTCAGGATGTGTCAGCATCCTGTGGGCTTATCATAGATAGCCAACGCCTCATTTTTAACATCTGTTCGTAGGACTGTGTTTTTTTTTTAAGTGGTATCACATTCTGTAGCCCAGGCTGGCCTCATTAATGGAAGCAATCCTGATTCAGTCTCCCAATTTCAGGATCACAGATGAAAGCCAACAAGCTTTGATGGCCATTTATATTTAACTTTCTTTACTCAGTTTTTCTTTTGTGGTTCTTGGGTTCAGGTCTCCCATGTGCAGCACAAAAATTGTTCTATCAATGAGTTATTTACTCCTTGATTTATTTTCTGCCTTATGCTAGACCATAAATAATAATCACTCAAACAAGAGAAGAGATAAGTTCTTCACATGTAGAAACATTGCTTTGCCTTTGATAATGCTTGCCCCCCTCACTCATCTTCTAAACACCATTACATGCTAACTACATATGATCATCAGCTTGCTCCCACTGGACACCTGCTCGACCAAAGCGCCTATCTCCATCATGCCAAGATCATCCCTCCCCACATTCCATACCTTTTCATGTAAGGGACAAATAATAAGAGTCTTTCAGATTTCTACACAAAATACTCTAAGGTACACCTCTGCTTCGACCTTTATTTTTTTTTAAAAAATCTCAATTTACGATTTTATGATAGTTACTTGGCCAGGAGTCTGAATCAATCACAGTTCTAAATTGCCAAGTTAGTGGAAGTCCCTGAAATCATGCTGAGAAGCGGGATATATGTGTTTTCAATGTGAAGGTCAGTCAGGAGTTTCTCGATTGCACTGGACGGTATTGGAGGCAGAGCAACCTGGTTTTGACAGTGAAAAACCTCTGGTTGGCACATAGATAACCAGTATTCATTATATAATCTTCTATCCATAACCACAGGGGTGACAAACTAATTTCTGTGGTGATTATAAATAAAAGAAAGGCTTGAGGAGACTCTTTCCAGTGTTTTGGATAGAAGCCCACAGTTAAAGATGGAATTTTTATTAATCAATACAACCCTCTCTTTGATATGAAAAACCTTCTACAGGTTTTTATCTTCCTCAGTCCAGGCAGAAATATATTTGCCCTAGTTATCCTTCTAGATATGAGACTTTTAATCTGAGCTTGAAAAATACATGTCTCCCTAAAGAATTAATATCTAAGCATAAGATATAACATAACCAATAAACTTTTACCAAATAGCAGAAACACATGGCAAGGTTCTGTTTTTCACACAAGCTCTAAAAGGTATAGAGCTATTGGTTTTCTGTCTGCAATTAACTAACTCATTGAGAAGTTGTCATTGGCATACCTTCTGAAGTCTGCACAGACACTGTACTGAGGACCAGTCTAGATCTTACTTAGAAATGCAGGCTTATTTTATACATCCCCTATATCCTTGGGTTTTTGAGTTTTTGGGTTTTTTTTTTCTCTTTTGAGACAGAGTCTCATCATGTATCCCTGATAGCATCTCCACCTTGGCCTCCACCTGGACCAGGATTAAAGGCATGCACCGCCACACCTGGCTTTTGACTGCATTTTTTTTTTTGTTGACTTCATTCATTAGCTCTGGAGGCTAAAGACTTGGGGAATGTTGTATTTGAAGCACCACAAAACACTTTGGAAAATAGAAGAATGAGAAAGAGATGAACCTGAAGCCAGAATAGGGGATTCCACAGAGCCTTGTATGGATTGGAGTCCTGGAACTAAAGATGGCCTTGAACTGGAGCATCTTGAGTAAATCAGAATCCACAGAGAGAAAGGATATCCCTCAGATTAACCCTAGTGCACACTAGGCAAGTAGTTCTGTTGTTGTTTCATTGAGATAGGGTCAACCTATATAGCTCTGGCTGGCCTGGCACTAGCTATATAGACCAAGTTGGGCTCAAATTCAGAAAGATTTCCCTGCCTCTGATTCCAAGAACTGGAACTAAAAGCATGTGCCACCATGCTCAGCTGGCAGTGTTTGAAGAATGGTCAGTGTATGTCAAGTTGGTTGTACTCAATTACTTCCCAATATGTATTATTTCTTTTTTTTTCTACCTGCTCTCATCAGCATTTGTAATTGTGAGGAAGGTTGATGAAGGCGATTCTGATATTAGATGATAACTAATGAAATTTTCTATTTGTATTTCCATGACGACTAATGATATTGAACATTTTTTCATGTTGGTAGATTATTGATATTCTTTCTTTAAAAATGTCTACTCAGATAATTTTCCAATTTAATTATATTGCCTACTGTTTTTGGTTTTTAAGTTTTTTTCTTTTATTGTAAAGATTAAGTTTGTCAAATAAATGCTTAATAAAAATTTCCTCACATTCTGTAAGTCATCTCCACTGATAGTCTTAATGCTTTCCAGAGCCATTTCAGTTAATATCATCTTGTTTGTCAATTTCTATTTTGTTTTCTATGCTTATAGAGTCCTAGATAGTGTCAATGTCTCCAATAGTACTCCCATGTTATCTGCTTCAGTTTTAGAGTTTCTGGTCCTACAAACCTCTGTGGTTTGTTTTCTATGCTATTTTTAATCATGTTCCTTTACTAAAAATGGTAATTAGCTCTTAGAATCTTCTGGTGGAGTCATTAGCATATTTTAACTATAGGACAATGTCATGGACAGCCAGGGATAATTAGCTTTCTTCCTGCTTGTTTTTATCCCTTTTACTTTTTTCTCTTGCCTTTTTCTCTTTATTAAAATCTCAAATCTTATTTACTTGACTCTGTTCTTTCTTTGTTGGTGAATCCAGCTAAAAGTCTATCAATTTTTCTTAAATTCTCAAAAGAATCAACACATTGAATTCCTTTGTAATATTTACATTTTGCTTCATATATTTCTGCTCTAATCTTTGTTATTTTTTCCCCTCTACTAACTTGGGTTTGCTTTGTCTTCTAAATCCTTGACATAAATTGCTTGTTTGTTTGAAAACTTATATTTTTATGTAGCATTTATTGTTACTTTTTTGTTTTGTTTTGATTGTTTTTTGTTTATTAAAGATTTCTGCCTCCTCCCCATCACCGCCTCTTATTTCCCTCCCCCTCCCC
>NC_022030.1:561975-567167 GCF_000317375.1 Microtus ochrogaster
CCAGCAAAGGCTATCATTGGTGTTTTTGATTTTAGCCATTCTGACAGGTGTAAGATGGTATCTTAAAGTTGTTTTGATTTGCATTTCCCTGATCACTAAGGAAGTTGAGCATGACCTTAAGTGTCTTTATTGTTACTTTTATGTTATTTATTTATGCATATAAAGCATCCCTTTTAGTACCATTGCACTTGTTGTCTCATAAATCTCTAATAGTTTTGTTTCCATTTTTCATGTGTTTTTGAGAAATTTGATACTTTACGCATTAATTACATTGGTTACTCTTATAACAGAAAACATTTACTTGAGGCTGGCTTATAGGTTTAGAGGTTTAGTCTACTATTTTTCTGGTCAGAACCATGGAGGCATGTAGGCAGACATGGTGCTGGAGAGGAGCCAAAGGTTCTAAATCTTGATGGGAAGAAAGTAGGAAGAGAGAGTGACACTGTGCCTGGCTTATGCATTTGAAACCTCAAAGCCCAACCCCTAGTGATACACTTCCTCCAGCAAGGCCATACCTACTCTAACAAGGTCACTCCCTATGATTCTATGGGGGGCAGTTTTCATTCAAACCACCACACTTTCCTTGTTCTTTCCTCAGGATTGCCCTCCATCTCCTGGCCCAACATAAAGATGCCCCCACGGGGGTGTTGTTTTTAATCCATTCAGTCAATCTATATTTTCTCTATGTGTATGCATGTTTAATATGCATATGTGAGTATCTATGTATATGTATGCATATGTACCCTTACATATGTGCATTGTGAAGATCCCAACTTGAAGTCAGGTAGGTGTCTTCCTCTTTTGCTGAACTTGGAGCTCATCTTTTCAGCTGGGCTGGCTAACCAGTGCACTCCAAAAATCCTCCTGTCTCTGCCTCACTCATATCTCACTCCCTGCTGGGGTTACAGATGCGCCATTGTGCTCTCACTCCCTGCTGGGGATATAGATGCACCATTGTGCTGTCTTATGTGGGTCCTGGGAATCTGAACCTGGGTCCTCATGTATGCATAATAAGCATATTACCAACTCAGATGTTTTCTCAACCCTGGTTTGGAAGTTTTTATTTTTTAAATGGAGAGTGTCCTTTTGTAGTACAGACTCTTACTGATCATAAGGACTTACTCCTTCTTAGCTATTTTTAATGTGTTTTGTCTTATCTGTGTTTGATGGTGTAGTGTATTGGAGTTTTTGATTTTTTTCTTCTTTGGTACATCTGCTCTTCTTGTATGATTGGCATTACCCCATGCTGTCATCTTATTGGTTGTCTGCCTCACCCTTGAATGTCGGACTCCCTTAATAAGCATATTTTGTAAGGCAGGTCGTAAATTCTCACTTTTGTTTGTCTTGGAGGTCTATATTCTGGCTTCTTTCTGAGTAATGCCTTTGAGTATAGTATTTCTGGTTGTAATTTATTTTTTCAGAAATTGGAACACATAATTACTTTCCCTACTAACTGGAAAGTTTGCTTATGACAAATCTGTTGGGGGTGGTCAAGGCATGTCTTCACATGTAATTTGTTGCCATCCTGTTGTAGATTTCATCTCAGATACTTAAATATAATATTCCATTGCAAATCTTTCCCAGTTAGGACCATTTAGGGTCTTATACATAAATGGCCAGAGATGTTAATGTCATTTCCAATATTAGGCTCACATTCTCTTATTATTTCACTGACTGTTTTCTATACTCTACCATTCTTCTTTTCTTAGTTGAGCATTTCAGAAACCTGAATTTTATTCAATTGTTTCAAAAATTAGAAATGCTTGTTACAAGGAGGGAGCATGCTTGTTCTTCCTGGCCAACCAGCTAGCTTACACCTGAAATAATCACACAGAAACTGTATTTATTAAATCACTGCTTGGCCCATTAGCTCTAACTTTCTACATATTAATTTAACCCATTTCTATTAATCTGTGTATTGCCACGTGGCATGGCTTACCGGGTGAAATTCCCAGCGTCTGTCTCTGACGGATCCATGGAGTCTCTCTGCTCTGCCCTTCTTTCTCCCAGTGTTCAGTTCTGTCTTCCCTGCCTACCCAAGTTCTGACCTACCACAGTCCCAAAGCAGGTTCTTTATTAACCAATGAAAATAGCACAAAAACAGAATGGCATCCTACACCAAATGTTCTCTTTAGCAAAGCAAAGAAAAAAAAAGGCTTCTCAGGCTCAGATAGTCTTCTCCTCACTTGGTCCATCTGCCATAGCTTTCAACAGAATTGATCTGAACACTTTTCATTTCCAAGATTTGTATTCTGGGGTTGTTTTTTAGATCTCTATGTCTCTGTTGAATAATTTATTCCTATCATACATAGTCTTTCAAATTTTATTCAACTGTCTGCTTGCATACTATAGGATCTCACTGAGGTTTCTTTTATATTCATTTGTGTGTGAGAGAGCACACACATGCTATGGCACACATGTGGAGGACAGAGGGCAAATTTTAGGTTTGCTCTCTCTTGCCACCTTTAGGGATTTGAGGGTTAAACTCAGTCAGACTCATCTACAAGCACAGCTACCAGCTGGCCCAGCAACAGCACCAATGCTGAACTTTCTACACGTTTTCCCAGCCATTTGGCTCACACTGATTTCTTCAAGATCTGTTGCTAGAGCATTACTGTATCCTTTGGAGGCATCCTGTTACCTGTGTTTTCACACTTTCTTGTCAGGTTCAAATTTGCTCATCTATTAAATCAGTTAGCATTTTCCCTTTCATGGGATGGCATTAGGCAGGTTTTTCCTACAGGTGTGAAATGTTGGCTTCATTTCTTCTTAGGCATAATAAGAGAGTCTCCCTACAAGTTGTTTGGCTGTCATCAATGACCTTTGGCACACTGACTACTGCGGCAGAGTCAGAGAAACCTCTGTCTCTACGGGCCATGCAAAAGAGGGAACACTAGCAGTTCAGGCAGGTATGGGGCAGACATTGCATGAGGAGTGCTCACTCTGCACTTAATTGGGAGTAGTGGCCCCATGAGATGATGGAGAGTTCCTTAGATGTTAATGATGCTAGCCCTGCTACTTCTTAGGGCCTCTGGTCTGTCATCTGCAGCAGCAATGAAGGGACGGAAACACATGTTTTCCACTTACCAGCAGTACAGGCCCACACACTGAAGGAAAAGAAGTGAGGGTGGGAACTATGATCCCTGCTCTGTCCCTCACACCCAGCTTTGGAGAAGCCCTGAGTCACACACAGAATAGAGGTGGGGTGGCAGCAGGAACCCGAGTGTTCCTCTCTGCTGCTCTGATCCTGGTTCAAGACTGGGATTGTAGCAGCTGCTGGAGGTGGGGTTTTTCTTTCAGCTCATTTAGCTGTCACACATGTTCCAGAGACAGGCACAGAATTTCTCTCAGCCCCTTTGGCTGTGCATGTCTGCAATGGGGCAAAAGTTTTCTTCTATTCTTCCCCCATGCAGTAGTGCCTCAACATTTGAACTTGTATTCCCTGATAACTGGGAGATGCTGAATGTTTTTTAGATACTTGTTGGTTGTTCCATTCTCTAGGAAAGCATTTATGGTCTTACATATAGTTCTCTGATCCTGTTTTAATTTAATTGATACGATTTGCTCTTTTGCATGTGTATATACAGTTTCTCCGCACCATTTGAAGATATTGCCATTACTGCCATGTATGTTCTCAGTACGTTGGACAAAAATTAATTGGCTGTATGCATGTGGGGTTAATTCTTGAATTCCTTACTCTGTTGTTCTACTCTTTGTCAGTTTTTCTTCCAGTTTGATATGTAAGATTTCTACAGATTTGGAGTCTTTCTTGAATTAGGAAGGTATTTTAATGCCTCCAGCTTCCCCTCTGGAAGTTTCCCCCTGGCTGGGGATCTCTTAATTATCTGAGTCTTTTGTGTTTCTATATTTATTTCAAGATGCCGTTTCTGTAAAGAATGTTGTTTGTATTCAATGGCCATTGCATTTTAACACTCCTGTTTCCTCTACTTTATGAACATAGACACTTCTCATAGACTCTTCTCGGCATCATCATTTTAATGAATTTAATCATTCATAATTTGAAGTTAAAATTTTATGTATAAAATTGTGCCATATGTAAACACATAATTTATCATCTTTTCCAATTTGGATGTATTTTATGTCTTTGTCTTATTACTCTTGTTAAAACTTTTAAAACTATTTAATGAAAATGGTGCAAGTGGGCATCTCTGTCTTGTTCTGGACACTAAGGAGCTACCAGTGTGCTGCTGGCTCTGGGCGAGTCAAATACAGTTTTTACTATTTGGAGTTATTCTCTATACATATCTAGTTTATTGCTTTTATCAAATGGGATATTGAGTGAAATCAAATGCTTTTTATGTACCTACTTGGATGATCATATGGCTTTTATTATGTTGATGTTAGTTATTACCTTTATTGAGCTGTAAATGTTTAATCATCTTTAAATCTCTGGGGAAAATCACATGTATTGACTTTTTAAAATGAAATCTTGAATTTTGTTTGTACTCTGGTGAGAACTTTTACATCAATTATCAGGGGGTGTTGGTCCTTAGATTTATGTGTTTGGTTTGGTTTTGTATAATGCTTGGTCTTAAAATGAGTTTAACAGTGGTCCTTAATTTCTTAGTTTCTGAAATAGTTTGAGAATAATTAGAATGACTTTTAGAAACTATTTATGAAAATTTTCTGTACAGCCTGGCAGTGGTTGGCACATGCCTTTAACCCCAACACTCAGGGAGGCAGAGGCAGGCAGATCTCTGTGAGTTTGATACCACTCTGTTCTCCAGAGTGAGTTCCAGGGCAGTCAAAGATACACAGAAAAACCCTGTCTCAAAAAAACTGAAAAAATATTTTTAAATCTATTTTACAGCTCTCAGTTATGAAATAGTGGAATAGTCACTATTTCAATCTTGTTACTACTTATCTGTTAATATTTTGCATGCCTTACTGATTCACTCTTGGTAGGTTGTAGATAGGTAGGAATTTTTCATTTGTTGAAAGATTTTCAATTTATTATTATAATGTTGGTAATACTCATTTATGATCCATTATGTTCCTATAGTCTCCCTTTTTCATCTTTGATATTTAGGGCTTACTTTCTTTTTTGTTTCCTTTTTGGTTACTCTAGCTAAAAGTTCTTAAATTTTATCTTTTATTTTATCCTAGTTATTTTTTTTATTAATTTTGGATTTGATTTCCAAAGTCTGTAAAATATGTTATTTATAATAACT
>NC_022030.1:567267-568496 GCF_000317375.1 Microtus ochrogaster
TATATTTTGTTTCCATTCAATTCAGGGCTTGCTGGCTATTTATGAACATGAAGCTCAATTTCCATTTATTTATATATTTCCTCCTGTTTTTATTATTCATTTCTAGCCCAGATTCATTGTGGTCTGATATAGGATTCTCTAGTGCTGCAGGCTAAGACAATGCAGGAACTCTATGATCAAATCAAGGCCTGGAAGTATAAGGATGGTGTTGGTGTGTAACTGGAGACTGCTTGTTAGTTTTCTGGCCAGCTAGACTCAAATAATCATATAGATACTATATTAATTACAAGGCTGTTTGGAAAACAGATCAAGTGTATTTCTATCTCTTACATTTTAAATTAACCCATTTCTATTAATCGGTGTATCAGCATGAGCCTGCGGACTACCAGTAAGGTTCTGGCAGGTATCTTTCTCCCTCAGCAGCTACAAGGCATCTCTCTGACTCCACCTAATCTCTCTATATATCTCTGTCAACCTGGTTATATTCTGCCCTTTTCAGGCCAAAGCAGCTTCTTTATTAACCAACAATAATAAGACATAGTCATAGTATACAGAGGTGAATCCCACATCATCTCCTCTTTTCTAACTAAATTTAAAAGGATGGTTTTAACAATAACATAGTAAAATCACATAATACAAAATAGGTATCAATCAAGAATTGTAGTTATAATAGTTCTGCAATTATAATGTTTCACATCTAATTTGTATTTTATATCATAACTAAAGAAAATTGTAACTATAACTATCTGTCTTCAATTCCACCAAAGACCCCAGAAAGTTATAATATTACCTAAGTAAACAGGAAGCACATTGTAAGCAACTTCCAAAATTCTAGAATTGATTGAGATATCTCATTGCCTGGACTGTCATCCAGAGTTCTTCTGTACCATTAGCACATCCATCTTCAGCCTACAGGTCCATAGTATCAGGCAGACTTTTCCATAAAGTAGAAAATTTGAAAAACTGTTTTGCTTATACTGGCTGTTTGTCAGTCACTTTTCCTTTGTGATCTGTAGACTCTTTCATGAAGTAGGAACCCTGAAGGTCTGTCTTACCTTCTTAGGCAATTTCAGATATTATTTTAATTCATATGGAAGATATTATCATAGAATGGATTTTTTTACCATAATTTTTTACTGAGTAAAAAATTAAAATCTTATGTGAAAAAGGTATGTGAATTAATTATAAAAGGAAAATTGAGACTTCATCAATTAGCAGGAAGAGACCCA
>NC_022030.1:569056-587189 GCF_000317375.1 Microtus ochrogaster
TCACAATATGCAAAAAGAGTTGTTTTGCATATTGAAATTACTGAATTTATACCAGATGATACAAAATTGACTTTATTATTTATTTAAATTCAAGATATAATCAGGCTTTGTCCCATATACATAACACAAATCTGATCTCATATGGGTCTGCCAGGTCCCCTAGCACAAGGTAATGCAGAAATTCATTGATTATTGATTGGAAATGTGTTGAAAACCTCAGAATTTCTTTTAAAACATCATATCAATAGCAAAGATATAAAAACGACTTTTTTATTACATTGCAGCAGGTCATGAAGATTATAAGGAGATGTCCTACTTGTTCTTTATATAACCAAATACCACCGCCTGCAGGAAGTAACCCAAAGAGTACTCAAAGGAATGAAATCTGGCTGATAGATGTGTTCTATTTTGTAGAATTTGGAAAATTAAAATATGTATACCACATCATTCATATTTATTCCGGTTTTCAATGGGCAACTGCTTTGAGTTTGGAAAAGACTGATTTGGTAATCACACATTTACTAGAAGTTATAATCATTATGGATACACTTGCACAAATAAAGACAGATAATGGTCCAGCATATGTCTCTTAAGAAAATGAAACAGTTTTTTGCTTATTATAATATAAGGCATATTACTAGTATACAAAAAAATCCTACAGGTCAGGCAGTTATAGAAAGACCAAATCAAACTACAAAGGGTATATCAAACTAACAGAAAGGAATTAAAAAAGATCCCTAGAAGTGGGCTAAATAATGCTTTATTAACCTTCAATTTTCTTAATGTTAATGATAACAGAGCAATGGCCACAGAGAGACATTGGATAATAGAAAAAAATGTTCTGAATTAAATCAGCTGGTGTAGTTCAAGGATGTGTTTAACTCAGAATGGAAACCTGGAGATGTGATATGTTGGGATAAGAAAAGCTACGTAGACCATCAAAATTAATCAAGATTTGGTCTGAATGGGAGAAACATCTAGATAAAGAGAAAACAGAGCTCATCCACAGAGATGATAATACACAGGTTGTAAGGAAACCTCACAAGGGTTAGGGCAAGGTTCTGTTCTCGTCCATACAGGAAAATACCTACCTTTGAAAAGTCGAGAGATCTTGAAGATCTAGATGCTTAAAGAAGAAAAGATAGTTATCCAGAAAGAATCACCAAGGAAAGAGGAATCTGAATAATTAAAGCAATATCTTCTGCAGGTTAAGATCTTATTTGCATATATATAATGGTAGTGGCCAATTATTAAAATTCAGAGCTGGCTTTGGAGTTGAAGGGAGACTCTCTTTATCTAAATTCAAGCATGTTGTTAATAGAAAAATATCCAGAGTCTCTGTCTCATATTGGGAGCCACCTGGTGTGGGACAGAAGGAAATTAAATCTAAAGACTACTATTATCAAAACTCTGCTTTCAAAAATTTTACTTCTCCCCACATTTATTTTTGTCTCTATGGTATCTTTTATTGAATATGTCTATAAAAATTTGAAATTTTCATTCTGATATGAATAATGTTTAAGTTTTCCATGATGAACAATAAATTTTCCTGCAGAAATCTTTGAAGTCTCCAGAAAAAAAAAATGAGGCGCACAGCAATTCCACCTGGTTGGTGTGGTGCCATTATGCTGATAGCACCACTTTAAGATTGGTTTTGGGTTACAAACTACTCAAGATTATTGCAACTTGGTTAGCTGAGATGGTGCAACTTCCTAGAACATTCTGGACAGAACTTCAAACAAAAATTTCACAAAAACCTTACTGACTACTCAAAGACTATCTGCAATTGTACCAGATAGTAATCTTGAAACTTAACCATAATTTTAGTTTAGTTTTTACAGGATTCCATAGAAATAACATCACCCCCATGATAGCAAGAAGTAATTCTAGAAAATGATGTCCCCTCTCCCAACAAAGTTTGGCCTCAGTGTTAGGAATATCTGTTAAGGGTTGATTACAAGTGCTATAGAGTTGCAGTGGATATGAAGTAGGCTCAAGGATCTTTTTTGGAAAAAAGAGGGGGGTGGATGGAATGGGATAATCGGTAGATTATTACTTGTAAGCTATTATTTATATAGACAATTTACATTGGTATAGATTCTTATATATTGATACAAATTCAAATTATACTTATTATATTGAATAAGATCCAATATCTGTTTATAATATTTAAATACCTATGCAAAGTTATTTTGTTCTATTGTATGCATGCATGTTTCTAACTGTTTAAAATATTTTGTACATTGATGTAATTTTAGATTTATTTATCATATCGCACTATACATTTCTACCTCTAATCAAGAAATATATAATATATATTGTCTATATTTTGATGTTGCTGAACATCTGTTTAAAGATTGTTTAATTTTTTAATAAGAAGCCGTAGTCTTTATGTTATATACTATTAAGAATTACAGGCCAATAGTCACCTATATTTTCATAGTTAGACTAGTCAGGTTCTTTAGATGCATAGAGATTGTATTCTGTATTTAGATGGTAATCATCAAACACTTCAAAGAACTGTAGAATATGGCATTTAAATAACTTAGGATTCTGTTGACATGAGACACAATTGCTTCTGCAGCACTGATCTATTCTTGAGAGAATGTTGGGAAGACACTCCACTTGGAGCTTGTTTTCTTCTTGGCAAAACTGGCCTTTGGGCAAAGAATTGCCCCTGCCTTGAATACTGAAAAAAATGCATGATGTCCAAACTTTTAAAAGGCAGGATACAAGAAAAATGACTGCCAGACCTTGCGAAGACAAGGTAACACAGTTTTTCTAACTTTCCTGTCTTTCAAAATGGTCTGTTAAATACTCTAGTCCTTAATTGGTCATCCCAACATTGCAAATAAGACTTTGAATGCTTGCCCAGGTAGCTGGTTGTCTCTGTCACTTCTTGCACCTTTAGGAAGTTGCCTAAATGCACTTCCTCTTTACGTGGGTAATTTTATTACCCTTCTCAGGTCTTTGGTGGGGCTGAAGACTAGATAGTCTTAGTAACTTTCCTCTCATGACTTAGCCAAGCCATTTTTAATATAAGACTTAGACTCCTTAGGATAGAATAACTATTAAAACATTTAGCATATATTTCTTGTTTGATGTTGTTTATGCCAGTTGTAACTCTAATTTTATGTGTGTTTTTGCTTCTTCTTTTCCCTGGATAATACTTGATAGTCGTTCTTATTGTATATAGTTTTTTTTTATTATACTTAGAACTCTCTTATTTAGACAAAAGAGGGAGGTGTTGTAGGAACTCCTTCAGCCAATAGCCTTTAAGATAGCAGCCCACTTGGGGGAATGGTCTCATGCACTATAAGTGTAGATGAAGTGCATGTATGGCCTTCTTTGCTGCTGGATTTGGTTCCAGTTCCCAGCACATGCAGAGGACTGCAGATCACTTCCCTTACAGTGAGTTTATCCTCAAATAAATAAACCTGGGTTATACTCCATTCCAGGTTATTGTGCAACTTTTGATACTACTACACTGGCAGGCTTGAGAGATTCACCAGCCATAACTGTTGATAATCTGTGCCTCTAGAGCTAAGTCTGGAAGTATGAGAATGGGGTTGACAGACTTCTCAGGGAATGCCATGGGAAGCTACTCCTCCAAAGGCAGGCCTGGGAGTATGGAGATGGTGAGGTGGGCTTGGGAACTCACAAGGCAAAGTGATAGATGAGCTGTACCTCCAGAGCTAGGCCTATTATTCAGTTTTTCTATTAACTCATTAAATATATACCTTTGAATATTTATTACATTTCTCCACATAGAAAATTGTTTTTCTTCATTAATTCCATTGGTAGATCCCTAAACACATGATTGATGTTTTCATTAGAAACTGTATTTATACTTTATTGTGGGTTGCTTTATTACTCTTTTACTCTTAGCTTTTTGGGGAGCCTGACACTCAGCTCCCAAATATTTCAAACAGAGTCTTATTCTTTATGCTGGATGCCCAGCATTAGCTTGACTTAATTCTAGCTGGTTTTTCTTAAATTATCCCATCTGTCTTTGCCTCTGAGCTCTTACCTTTCTCTATTTTGGTATTCCTTTCTTTACTTCTTATTTCATGGTTTGCTGCTTGGCCAGCCCCTAGAGTCCTCTTTTTCTTGTTCCTTGATTTCTTCTTCCCAGATTTCTTCTTCTTTTTATTCTTTCTGCCTTCCAACCTCCCCCCCACAACCAATCCTTTCTCATTCCTTGCTATTAGCCATTTGGCTCTTTATTGGACCACTCAGGTAATTTAGACAGGCAAAGTAACACAAAGCTAAAAAATTAAACATAAAAGAATGCAACACATCTTTGGATGATTACAACAAATGGTGCAGAGCATAAAAATGCAACATATCCAACGAATATTCTACAACAATAATAGATTTTGTTGTAGGTATTTATGAAATTATTTTAAAATATTAAAAACACATACAACTTTTCCTCTTCCTAAATGTTTGTGCTTATACCTGAGATGATATGATTCCAGATCTGAAATACAAGGATAAATCTAGAAGATCTGTGCCCATGCACATTAGTGATAAAAATATCAATATCACTTTCATGGCCACAAGCTTTTTGTATATTTTAATGTAGAATAGTTCAGCTTCAATACCATATGACTTATTTGGGGAGGGGCAATGTAAGGAAGCCTCTAGTTCAAAGGAAAATCCATGTTGCTAACAATTACTATTACTAAGTAAAAATATTATAGAGGTGAAGAGATGGCTCCATAAAAAAGCACTATAATATCCACTAGTAATTCTGAGACCACAAACACTGAAAAGTCTTTGAGTCACATGCTCTGCTATGCAAATATTTTCTGTCACATCTATGTTCATTAAATGTGAAGACATAATAAATGTAAACTTTCTAAATATAACTTTTGTGCTTCTCTATTACTGACATATAAAGAAGATAAAAAGATAATATTTTTATGAACATACTATAGCAACCATATGGGACATGATTAGCCTCACAAAGTATCCATAAGATGTACATTAAAACAGCAAAATGTTGTTTCTTCACCCATAAAATTAATGAATATAAAAGAGAATAAAAGAGAGATACTGGATATCACTCAACTACTATTAATGGAAGTATAAATTAATATTCTGACAATATATGCAATAACACCTCCTCTCAGCTATTTTTCTTTTCTCTCAGCTATTACTTGTCTGGTATACTTCCTAGAAACTAAAAATAAAATGCATGATTATAACAATCAGAGAGCATATCATAATGAAAGTCAGGTTGTTTCAAAATATATGATTTCAAAAGCAAGTGGATAATTACAAATAATTGTAATCAGATAGCCATTGACTTCTGTCACATAGTGAATGTTCAAAAGATTGAAAAAAAAACTGTGCACTGTGACTGTAACCAAAGTATTCAATAATTTATATTCACATAAAAAAGACTTCTCTGTGCCTACATAGATATAAACATACACACAAATATATGAGAATAATGTTGTATTTATTCAAACTAAATGATGTTTACCAAGTGTGTCAATTAGAGAGAAAATTAATCCAAAATCTTCAATAAGAACCTGTTATATTTTGAATAACTATCAAATTTTTTACATATTTTGTTTCATTCATGTAGACACTTATTTTGGATACAGAACAATGTATTTGTTTCATATCATGTGATATATTATTTTTGGACAAAATTCTAGAAGTACAATGAAACCTTAAGTAAAAGAATTACGTAAGCATTCTTGTTAATTAGGTTTCATACACTTAAAAACATGTTATCAGAACACTAAGGTGAATTTATTCTCCTTGAAATATATTAAAGACTTAGGATATACTTTGAAAGTTTTAAAACTGAGAATGAAATGTTTGACTGTCTTTGAAAAGTATACAAGGTGATTGTGATGGCTGTTCTTTGTTGTCAACTTGACTACATCTAGAATTACCTAAAACTTAAAATGACTGGGCACATCTGTAAGGATTTTAGTTTAATCATTTGAAGTGGGAAGATACAGTTCTAATCTGGATCTTTGAGGTGCAAAGACACAACTTTAATCAAGATTTCTTGAGGTGTGATGATCCACCTCTAATCCGGAGCCTCTTTTTTGCTTGAAGCCCACATAAAGGACATGTAAGAGAGAAGTTGCTCTTTGCCTGCTTGCTCTTGCTTCGTTGCTAGCTAGTGCATTTTTTTACTGGCATTGAAGGTACTTCTTCAGGATTCAGGCATATATCAAAGACCAGGCTGAGACAGCCAGTCTGTAGACTGAGCAATTACTATATTCTTGGACCTTCCATTCAGAGGCAGCCATTGTTGAAATATCTTGACCATAGCCTAAAAGTCAGTCTGATAAATCCCTTCATGTGTGTGTGTGTGTGTGTGTGTGTGTGTGTGTGTGTATATATATATATACATATATGTATATATATGTGTGTGTGTATACATATATATAATAAATCCCCTTTGTACATATATATTTGTATATACACATATCTCTGTGTATAAATATATATCTATGTAAGTGTGTGTATGTATGTGTGTGTATGTATGTATATATATGATGTGGGATTCCCATCTGTATGCTGTGAGTATGTTCTATTACCATTGGTTAACAAAGAAGCTGCTTTGGCCTATGGCAGTGCAGAATACAGCTAGGTGGAAAACCTAAACTGAATACAGGGAGAAAGAAGGCAGAGTCAGAGAGACACCATGTAGCTCCTGAAGGAGAAAGACTCAGGAATCTTACGTACAGGCCACAGGCTCATGGTGATACATAGATTATTAGAAATGGGTTAATTTAAAACATAAGAGCTAGCTAGAAATACACCTGAGCCATCAGCCAAATAGTGTTGTAATTAATATAGCTTCTGTGTGATTATTTGAGTCTGGGCAGCCAGGAAACATTAGTGCAATCTTTGTTTACATAATGGCACCCACCGTCTGGGTCATGGATCCACATAAGACCTGAAAAGGCTTTTTAAAAAGAGTACTTTTAGACCCCCCCAAAATGGGAACCAAGCACAGCTTCTTGGTAACCATTTTTGTTGTTGTTGTTATTGAATTAGATAGAAAATTTTAGACTCACAAAGATGAAATAGATAGAATATTTTCTTTAAATTTCCTAGATACAATAGAGTAAATATTGTAACTGTAATTCTTTCTTGATAACTGTTTTGTTATATGTAATTTTACTATGTTAAATTTAAAAAACTTTCTTTTTATTTATATAGAAAAGGGGAGGTGATGTGGGATTCCCCTCTGTTTGATGTGAATTTGTTTTATTGCCATTGGCCTATGGCAAGGCCAAATAGAGCTAGGCAGGAAAACTAAACTGAATGCAGGGAGAAAGAAGTCAGAGTCAGAGAGATACCCTGTAGTTGCCAATGGAGAAAGATTTGGGAACCTTACCATAGGCCACAGTTTCATGGTGATACATAGATTATCAGAAATGGGTTAATTTAAGATAAAAGAGATTGGTATATATATGCCTAAGCCATTTACCAAAAAGTGTTGTAATTTATATAGTTTCTGTTTCTGTGTGATTATTTGGGTGTGGGTGCCGGGAAACTATTAAGTATAATCTTCATTTACAAATATATGTGTGTGTGTGCGTATCTATATGTGTGTATACACACAGAGAGAGGGGGGGATTTGTTATATAAGTTCTGTTAGTCTAGAGGACCCTTAACAACACAGAAATATATCATGGAGAAAGGTTAAAAGAAAAAACTTGAAGAACAGAATTCTAGAGCATCTAATGAATCGTTTACATTTCAACAATTAAAAGTGGGAAACAACGCTTTGTATAACATTTGCTCTCATCCTTGTTTTGAGTGGAATCATCAGAAGTTATATGGTGTATGTTCCCCAAGCTTTACTAAGCAAATTAAAGTGTCCCTTAGTATAACAGGGACACTGAGGAGTAGTGAGAGTAGACACAGCATCTCCAAAAAATGGTGTTTTTATTTAAATTTTTACAATTTTTAAAATTTGCTTCCAAAATATTGTGTTTCCTTATGGGATCTTATACTTATTTCATTTTAGTTGGTCTCCCTCCTCAATCCATTGATCCCTTCTCCGCCATGCTCTTACCCCTGGCATACAGTGTTACTAAATGAAATAAGTTTTAGCACATCTCTGTGAACAGCCTTTACTAAAGACCTACTTCCAAACAAGCATATTTTTTTTTATTGAGAAAAGGAAAAAAAAAAAGTTTCCGCCTCCTCCCAGCCTCCCACCCTTCTCCCCCTCCTCCCACCCTTCTCCCCCTCCCTCTCCAGTCCAAAGAGCAGTCAGGGTGCCCTGCCCTGTGGTAAGTCTTAGGTCCTCCCCCCTCCGTCCATATCTTGGAAGGTGAACATCCAAACTGGCTAGGTGTCCACAAAGCCAGAAAATTAAGTAGGATCAAAACCCCTTGTCATTGTCCATCAGCCCTCATTGTTCGCCATGTTCAGAGAGTCCAGTTTCATCCCGTGCTTTTTCAGTCACAGTCCAGCTTTTAAAACCATTTAATTTAAACTTGGAAAGAGACTGAAAATATCATAGAAATAAAATGTAAATGAGTGATATCTCTGAAGGCTTGGCAAAATCTTGAGGTTATTTTCATATTTGGCACAATCAATTTTCTTCAAAAGTCAATTATTTATGTGTATAGATATAGTTTAGTTTGGAGAGTGCTTGTCTAGCATGAGCATGGCCCTGTTTCATCAGCACCCTGAGAATCTGGCACAGTGGTGCATATATATACTCAGAGCACTTGTGGGGGTGGAAGGTTTGAGACTCAAGGTCATGCTCAGTTATACAGTGAAAGCTACCAGAGACACCATCTCAAAAAAAAAGAAAAACACTTTAAGTACTACTTTAGAGATGAAGACTTCATTGAAAAGTTAGACTTAAATAAATACAGAGGTACAGATCATTTAAATATTAGAATGTCTATGCAAAAACTGTTTAAGTGATTCTCCCTTATGTAAAATAATATCAAAGAATGATCAAAAAATTGCCTTGGTAAACTCCATCCCCACTGTTAATCCTTTCACCAACTCCAAGTTCATATCATCCAGTTCCTGCTCACATCTTGCTCTCAATGTGTTCTGAAAAGTCCTAAGCACTTTCAGCCTACTTCTAGAAAGTTCACCCTGAATTCCAGCCCTAATCCTTCCAGCTCAATTCTTGTCTTGTTCTCTTAATTTAATTATCTATGTTGTTAATTACCTATGTTGTTCTCTTAATTATCTATTATCTTGTTGATATCTTAATTATCTATCTCAACATTTGCCATGTTGAAACTGTTTTCCTCGACATCTCTGAGTTTGACCCATCTCATGCTACTGTGATGGTTTCAAGGCAGGGCTACCCCTCCTGGCACCTATCATTTTTACTACCATATTCCAACAAGTATTAACTAAATATACGCCTTTCAAAAAGTCCTTCCTAAAAGATGCTTCCTTTTAGCTTTTCAACCCTTACATACATCTTGTTTCACACCCTCATTATTTTCTCTCCCTATATCCTATTTTCTCTCCCTCCTCCTCTATTTCAAATACTTTTCAAATCAGTACTTTAATCTCAAATCAGTACTTCACTCTAATCTGAGGTCAGTTGAAATGCAGCAGCCTTTGTTCTCAGGGCTATAAAAGTTTTTTGATTCATTATTTGGCAATTTCCTACCCACCCATACTCTCCTGCAGGATCATTCAGACTCTTGATTCCAACCACATGACATCAGCCTCACCCACTCACACCTTCCACTGCCCAGGTCGAATTCTGAACCTCATTCTTTTGAACTGGGTCTAGTCTGTAGTATTCTAAATGCTTCAGCAACTTATATATTCATGTTTCTGCTATCATCCTCTCCTTATGGTCTCACTGTATTTTATCTTACAGTTACTTGTACACTTATCTGCCTTCATCAAATCTGAGTCAATTTGTAAAGAATGCATTCTCCACAGCTCCAATCCACATGTGTAAATGTAATTTCCCTGTGGAAATACATCATACAATTGCTTTTTGCATTACTGCCATATAGCCACAGTATAATATATAGTAAACATCAAAATGTATGGGGGGAGAAAAGAATGGGAGAAGGAAAATCATAATGGCCATATTTTCTTCTTAACTAGCAACACTGTTTGTGATACTGTCTAATAAACTCAGTACCTTAAGCCATTATCTAGTACATCGAATAAGTCCTTATTTCTCCATACTTGAAAATCTAACACGTTTCACTCAGGAGGTTGAGATAGGAGAATCCTGAGCTCAAAAATAGCTCGGGCTACACAGTAAAACCTTGTCTCAAATAAATAAATGAGATCATAAAGCCTGCTAGGGATGTTGTTTAGCACTTGCCTAACATGTATAAGGCTCTGAGATCAATTCTAGGGACCAAAATACATAGGCAAGTGAAATAAAGCATGAAGATCTCTTCCCTCTCAACATTAGGTAGGCACGGAAATAAGTGTAACATGACCTAGAATGTTTCAAGACTCTTGTACCAAAGGGAATACATTGTCTGTAACTGATTTCTTGGACTTTTTGCCAAACTAGATGATGCAAGCAGACACAGACAAGATACCCAAGATTCCACTCACTGACTGAGAGTTGCAAAGGTACAAGTCATGCTTCGATTGGTCCCCTTTGTGTCCTCAAAGCATGGCTACAGGGAAGTGAGAGAAGGAAAATGTTAACCGATGAACTACAAAGAATTGTGCCAAGGTCATTCTCCTTATGAACCTCCCTTTAAGGGATGTGTCTTTTTCTCGATGGTTCCTACCTGAAAGGGAAGATGACCAAAGGCAGAGAGTCCATGAAAGCAGTCATTTTGTAAAGGTTATAGGAGATACAATAAGACACAGAACTGAACAGCTGAGATGCAGTGAGGAGTAGAAACTGAGAACAGGGTCAACAGTAGGAGGTCTCTTTCTCTGAGGCGTATCTGAACTCTTTTAGTTGAGACACAGAGACTTCAAAGCTCAGGATGAAGAGCTTGCTAGATAGAACCAGTGTCTTGGTTTCAGGTACAAATGCCTCAAGTATCATTTCCGGCAGCTTGTAGCTTTCACTCATACTATATGCAGCTGCATGTGAAAATAGCCCAGAGTCCATTCAAAGGAACTTTAAAGACTTAAAGAAATGGTTATGATGGGGAAAGAATTCCCTTGTTTCCTGTCACACTTTTTTAAAAACCAGAAACAGGCTGTTCCTCACAATACTCATGGTCACAAGTGAAAAGAGGAAGTGATGCGAAGTCGAGATTCCAGGCTGAGAGGTCAGGAGAAATAGAAGAGATGTGATGTTCAATTTGTATTAAGTATGGAATTTGAGAGACCACTGGCTCAAGAAAGCCAGGACAGCAAAGTGGGATAGCCAATGCGAGCAGTTGACACAAGAAGCCCAGTGTCCATCTTCCCAGACACATCAAGTACAAACCTCTGTGCTTCCAGATGTGCATCACATGATGGGAGAGAACTCTGGCCCTCTGGCATTCTTTATTATAAATGAAAGAAATCACCTTCAATGTTGGCCTAACACTCACGTGAAGTAGAGAAAAGGATGTTCTGTCCAACCGCCAATACATCGCTTTTCCAAGGAAGAGATGCTATTATAGACTTCCAGTGAAAAAGTTTGACCTTTGGCTGATTAGCTTAAACAAGATAAAGAGGAGGAGGGCAGTCCTTAAACTATCTAGGTAGGAAGTGATTCCTACCTTGGAGGAAGGAATATTCCTAAGAGCTGCTGTGACAATTACCTGAGGGGTAGACCTTGCCATTTTCAATACAGCTGCTACTTCCTGACCCTGATTCTCCTGTTTATTGAATCTGGAATTATGTTTATTACACCTTTGCTCTCTGTTGAGGGGAACCAGAGCAGAGTGCTAGCACAATATTGTGAGAATTCTTATTATACAACTCTGATATTAATCATTATAACCACTAATAAAAATACTGTCATTTATATGACTACTTGTTATCTGGTTAGTATGCTGCTGAGCTCTTGACAAAGTCAAAGTCTAATAACGCTACTAAAAAGTAAATACTTACATTATTATGTTTACGCAAAAGAGAAAATGAAACTCGGGTAAGAAATGTGCCCAAAGTCACATTCAAGTAGTCACATGTATATTGTGTCCTGCACTCATGATAGCTTCCCTCAAAACATTACTTAAATAAATTCAAAACAATAACAAGACCAAATCACCTTTCTGGGCAGTTTGCCTCACTTAGAGAGAACTTAGTCCCGCTATAATATTTTCAACTAGACATCAGGATCAACAGAGACACACATACCTAGTCCATTTGAGTGACAAGGAAGCTCTGCTATGACTTTGGTGGCCTTCCTTCACATGACTTTTCATACCCTGAATCTCTAATTTTAGGAAGGGTTTCTTGCTAATGCTTCCCTGCTCCCTTTACTCCCCAGCCTCCAGTCCTGGGAAGCTTCAGGGCTTTATTCCCTGTTTTCTCTATCAAATCCACACTCCCTTCCTTGATCTTTTAGCCAAGGGCATAGTTTATCCAGACTCCACCCTACCAACAGCCAAGTTAAAAAAAGCTTTTCAGTGTGCCAATTCTTGTCTCTTGCCAGAAAGCCTGTAGGCTCTGCCTTCACTGTGTGGAGTGACCACAATGTCTCATTACTTCATGGCTATGGCTTTTGCCAGTAGTGCCCTTTTCCTGGCTGTTCTGAAATGAAGAATGAATTGCCACCCCTCTAATGCAAGGCTCCCATGATCCTGGACTCTGCCTTTGCATTTCCCTCTCTGACCTTTGCTTTTGGTGACTCTAACTCCACTCCGGCCACACTGTTGACAAGGCACATTCCTACAGTGGACCTTGATCCTAAATGTTCGCTTTGTCTAGAACACAATTCCAAATATCCACACAGAAAAGCCCTCTCTTTCTTTAAGTCTTTATTTAGGTGTCAACTCTTGAAAGAAAGCCTTCATTTCGCACTGTCTTATGCTCACCTGCCAGCCCTTGTCCTACTTGCTCTGCTCATCTCTTTTATCTGCCACCACATCACCACCTTTTGTTATACTCTGCAGTTTGATTCACTTACTTTTGTTTAACTCATTGCTTGTACCCCTCATTAAAATGTGAATCCAATAGGATCAATGGTTTTGGTTGTTTTGTCCACTAAGGGATCTCAAGGGTTACAGCCTGTTTGACATATACGCAAGTGTCCAGTAAGTATTTGTTGAAATGCAGAAACATGTATTCACTAAAAAAAGAGGCACCGAAGCGCTTCTATTTCCGAGCTCCTTGTCCCTATCCTCCCAGCTTCCCACCTTGAACCACAGCACTTCTGTTTACACTACACATTGCTGAAAGCTTAATTCTGGGTCTCGTATCCCTGCCACATATTCACTCAATGGATTAAAAACTAGAGCAGACTAATTCATCAAACACACACACACACACACACACACACACACACACACACACACACACCAAGGTTAATTATTACTTACAGTTTCAGAGCGAGTAACTAAAACAGAGCCCACAATGTTACCATCTAACTGCTGGAGGTGCCTGGCACCCACAAAGTCACAGCAAGGTATGGTATAAACTCCGGTTCAAAGTCTACAATGTCCTATTCTTTTAGATTCAAAGGAATCTCTGCCCAATACTGCCACCTACTGACAAGTAAGTGGGGAATCAGGACAAGCACAAAGTGCAAACCAATTCTACAAACTTGAGAAAACAAAACCATCTACTTTTTCCCAGAGATGATCAACAAGGAATTTGTATCAATTTCCATAACTATTCTAAGTAAAGGTGGTTTAAGTGAAAGGAATAACAAGGACCAGAAATATCTAAAAGAATTCTGCCAAAAGGTGAAGAGGCAAAGCCAGAAAGAAAGAATAGGGACGTGAGAACAGGAAGCCCCATGGAATGGGGGTAGGTAAGAAAGGTGAGCACTTTTCTCTAAACACTGGATCCCAGATTTTCCACCAGCAACTCCCATAAGTGTTAATGTGATTGAGACTCAAAACAACTGTATTTGTTCTCACATCACCATCCTTTTCTCAACCAAACAGATGGACACACAAAAGTTGAAACTTACTGGAAAGAAAAAAAAAAATCACAGTAAAAGCATTTGAGTTAACGTCAGGATGTATATGTATCTGAAGTGCTATAATATGACACGGAATCCTCTTCTGTCAAGGCAAATATACATATGATGGGTATGTGTATACCCATCATTTCACCCATCAAAACCTGGGAACTCAGTTGTGTGGTGGTGGCACACACCTTTAATCCCAGCACTCAGTGGGATCTCTGTGAGTTTGAGGTCAGCCTGGTCTACAAAGTGAATTCTAGGACAGCCAGGGCTACACAGAGAAATCCTGTCTCGAGAAACAAACAAAAACAACAAGCAAGCCAACAAACCAACCAACCAAAAAATCCCTGAGATTTCTTCTGCCAGTCTCCCTGAGGAGGTAGTCAGTGTGCTAAGGATCAGTGGACACGTGTTCTAGAAATATTTCTGTAAACCGCTATCATAACTCCTGTCCTTCTGTTGTTATGGATCCCTAAATGTTTGAAACACATAATTTTTCTTTAGAATTGTTCATTGTTTACACCAAAACATCAATAAATTTTGTTACCCAAGAAATGGATATACTTTTATAATAAGAAACATCACAAAATGTGTTTTGAAAGCCCCAAAGAATAGACATTTATGTAAAGAAAAAAAAAGAAAACTAATGAAGAAAATAAGCTTGTCTCATATGTCTTTTGAGTTTAAAAATAAAAGAACCAGTAAAAGAGTAGAGGAGACTTAATTACCATGAAAACAGACCGTTAATTAAAATAATTTAGAAAGACAAAAGGAGACCCATGAACACACTGGAATAAAAGTAATAATTCCAAGAGAAAATCATTTAGAAAAAGGCATTTAATTATAAAATTTCTTTAAATAAAAAAGCAATGGCACGAACCACCATGGCATTACGGAAGCGTCCATCCACAGGCTGCTCTGGTAATTACACGCTGAACATTTCGTTGTTCTCATTAACGGCACTTTCCTTCCTCATTAGAGTGACATCAAGAGCATCTAAGAATGTGCAGCATCCCATGAAGAGCTATGAACAGTGCCATCAACACATGGGTGCCACGTCTATGCGTGCCACCTTTTCTCGATAACACTCAACTCTTAAAAAACGGCGAACTTTGCTCTTGTTTCATTTCTCTTATTCACAGCAGAGATCCATGCTTTGTCACAGTGTGGTCTGTGCACAAAAAGCCCTGGGAATAACACTTTCCATGACATCTTCACAAATGGACTCAGATTAGGCAAAATATGAAAACAGAAAAAAATGGTTCACAGCAATGATCATCACACACAGAAGACTCATTCTGGGGGGAGGGGAAAGGGCAGAAAGTAACATTTCACACTGTATTCTCCAGTTGTCCCAGATTGTACTATGATAATGTTGATAATGCCACCAGGTAACTGTATATGCTACCCTTCAGATTCCATCTGGAAGAGTGTGGTACATAAAAAAATGGCCTGGCTTTTCACATTGCAGTCAGAAGTGGTTCAGGCATTTGTGTGGATCCATATTATTCCTCCTGAGTATTTAAGCATTTCACGCCTTGGTAATGATTGGATGTTCCTGACATCTTTGGTGTTGATGATGGATACAGATTTGTGCACATACGTCAGATAAGCTGAAAAGACCACTGCCTGGGATGCTGCAGGAAGGACAGTTCAGACAGAGGACTCAAAGCCATGAGTACTAACACTTTGTGGTAAAGAGGATTCTGTGGAGTTAGGCTTGCCTTCATTGCTCTCCATACCTGCTGTGGACTGTCTCTTTCCAGTTTAAGAAGCAAGTTTTATTGAGGGAAGGTAGATAGAAAGAGGGAAGAAAGGGGAGACAGCACTCTTAAAATGTAAATAAACCAAAACGTCATTGATAAATCTATTAGTAAAGATTATTTAATCTGCTGGGGATATCACTAGATGTCATAAGCAAAGTTATGGATCAATCCCCAGTACCAAAAGGCGGCGGGGGGGGAGGGGTAGAGAATTTACTTCATATAAAAAAAAAATACCAAACAGCTTTCCCATCTGAACATATTTTAAGGTATGTATCAATAGCTCACAAGCTAATTAAGCTGCTTTTCTCTTACTCCAAAAATAATTGTTTTCTTAATAATAATAATAATTAACAATTGTGGAAGTCACAAAAATCTGTAATTTGAAAACCTGGAGATGTCACTTTGTAATATAATTGGGTACAGCTGAATAATTAAGATTCTTGCTACTTTTATTAACACTCTTGACCCAGCAAGAATGATGACGTTAGTCCTCTGGCTAGTCTTCTACCGTCGCTTGGATTTGATGACCCACTCAGCATTCGGGTTCAGTTGGTACAAGTCCTTCATGTATGTATCGTCATCCAGGCAGCGTTCCCCTGTGAAGGAGATGTGGTATCAGTTAACACAGTGGGGGAGTACCAATTAATCCCAATGGTTACAAATCTTAGATTTCAAAATCTGTGTCCTCCTTCCCTGGGTCTCATGACAACATTCAAAGAATTGGCCAAGGTATTAAAAATGTCAATTGGGTTGTCATTCTCTAGTGCTGGTATCGAATTATGTTAAGAAGTGAATATACTTTGTGGGATGGACTTTAAAATCATCCTCACCTGTATTAAGCATTAACAGTAGTTTGGGATTCAGCTAAGGAACCACACTAATTTCCAAGATCTATTTGTGAAATGAAAAGTCAAATGTGCATACTGAGACAATGGGGATGATCTATCGGGAACTCACCAAGGCCAGGCTGGACTGGGTCTGAATAAGCATGGGATAAAACCAGACTCGCTGAACATAGCGGACAATGAGGACTGCTGAGAAGTCAAGAACAATGGCAATGGGTTTTGATCCTACTGCACGTACTGGCCTTGTGGGAGCCTAGGCACTTTGGATGCTCACCTTACTAGATCTGGAAGGAGGTGGGAGGTCCTTGGACTTCCCACAGATCAGGGAACCCTGACTGCTCTTTGAGCTGATAAGGGAGGAGGACTTGATTGGGGGAGGGGGAGGGAAAAGGGAGGTGGTGGCAGGGAGGAGGCAGAAATCGTTAATAAATAAATAAATTTAAAAAAAGTCGAATGTTCAAGGCTGAATGTGATTGATTATTTGAAAGGAAGGAGCTTAAAAAAACAGGCCCCAAGAAGAAAGGTCAGACCACTGCACAAACCCAAGCTCTATAACAACTGTCAAAGGCATGGTATGTCTGCTTTCAAATACAGAAATATTTTTGTTCCAAAGATACAAATATAAACATTAGCAACATCAAATCAACATATAGGATGAAAACATGCTTACCAATATTTCCTCCAATTTCATACAGAAAAATTTCCCCCTTCTTGAGTGTCTGGGCAACCCCACTACCAGGGAGAAAAACAAACCGATTAGTTGTGTCATCAAACAGTTTGCAAGGAAAATCAGTTTAGCAGACTGGGAAATTCTAGCTAAAAATGGAAAATTCAAAACTGCAGTTATACACTTTGCATTTTTCCATCTGTTAAACGTACCCTACAGGTAATCAAAATGTCACACTTGGAAACAAAAATAAATAGAATCAGATATGTGACGGCAAAAGAATAAATCAGTCTCTAAATTTGTAAACACTAAAAGAATCAAGTTAATATTGATATGATGATCTATTCTTCATAGGGCCAAGGTACTGACTCGGTTTCCCCATTACACTTAGTATTTATTTGTTCACACAGTATGTTACCTTTCTACACTTACATTCTTCAAAGACTAGCATTTTCCACCTACCATAAGGTGGTGCTGAGCATTAAGCCCACAGATACAATTAGCCACATTTTGACATTATGTAGTATATCCATGAATGGGAGCCTCTCAATACTTCATAACTTTTTATAGTTTTAGGTTTTTACATGTTGGTTACAAAAGTGAACTTTAGCTGGGCAGTGGTGGCGCACGCTTTTATCCCGGCACTTAGTGAGGCAGAGGCAGGTGTATCTCTGTGAGTTCAAGGCCAGCCTGGTCTACAGAGTGAGTTCCAGGAGAGCCAGAGATCCACAGAGACACCCTGTCTCAAAAAAAAGTAAGCTTTTCTAAAATCACATGCACGCACGCACACACACACACACACACACACACACACACACACACA
>NC_022030.1:587289-596356 GCF_000317375.1 Microtus ochrogaster
ACACACACATTATAATTCAGTGATTTTTGGTCAAAATTTTCTGTAAAAGAATTACTTAGCCAGGTGGTGGTGGCTCATGCCTTTAATCCCAGCACTCAGGAAGCAGAGACAGGTATTCTGTGAGTTTGAGGCTAGCCTGGTCTACAAGAGCTAGTTCCAGGACAGGCACCAAAGCTACAGAGAAACCTTGTCTCAAACAACAACAACAACAACAACAACAACAACAACAACAAAATTACTACAAAAGCTTGCTAAAACTTTAGTGCCAAACTTTACATTTCTAGGAGGAAGCTCAAGAATCCGCTTTTAAAATCCTCTGCAGTGTGTCGTTTGGGGGTTAGAGAAGTCGTGGGCTATTGATAAGGGTGCAGAGGAGAGGGACTGGATTGATAGCTTAACAGTTGTGGCTATTCTTCCAGAGGACTAAGGTACGATCCCCAGCACCCACGAGGTGGATCACAACCAGCTGTAACTCCAGTTCCAGGGAATTAAAATACCCTCTTCAGACCTCCACAGACACTGTACACACGGCGTACAGATACCTGTGTAGCATGCCAAAGGGAGATGCCGCATGGAAGCAGGAAGAAAATTAAGCAGTCTGACTCTTCCAGCTATGAGAATTTCCTGGCATAGCAGCAGCTTTGCCAAGCAGTCTGACCATCTCTGCTTGGTTCTCTGATTATCCAATCTTCTCTCCCCACTGCTATGCCCACGACATCACTGTCTGCCCAGGACTGTGTACACACTCACACATCAGGTCCCCGTGTGGCCTTGTATACCATCCAGTGGTCATACTCTTATTCCAACCAAGAGTTACTGTGACTATAAAACAACCAGGGAATGTCATAAAAGACTTGACTTTAAGAATCTAGTTTAATATGGCTTTCAGCGTGATTCTCAAGTGTCTATATGGTTCTTTCATTTTCACAGGGAGCTGAACAAACTTTCTGAGCTAGAATAGCTTTCATATGAAGTCAACAAATTCATAAGTATTGATGGAAAGGCATCAATACTTCAGCAAACACTGATGAATGGCCAATTTGCTGTACTTTTTGCCCATATGTGTGTGCATTGGCTTTGACAGAGAGAGCAGGAAAGTGAATGATGAAGAAAAGAGAGCTCCCTAATGGTCCCAAACAGGCAGAATATAAATGGGGGAGACACAAGCACATGGTAGAGAATAACAATAGTACAGCCATTGGTTGAGTATGTCACTCACTCTGTGGCTCAGATAAACATCAATAGGACCTAAGGGCCACTTTCCTAGTCCACACTCACAAGACTGTAAGGCGGTCCTATTCTGTCTTGCTCTTCCTAAAGGAGAATGGAGACTTTAACTCAGACATGGAACATGTTCAGCAGAACTTGCCAAACCTGAGGACCCAGAACCCATACGGGGGGGAAGGAGAAAACTGATTCAGGTACCGTGGCATGTGCACTGTGCACATGTAAATGTACACAAAAGAAGGAAAATGTTACCATTTCAAAGAGCAGCCTGAGTGGAAGACAGAATAGCATGTAGGTGAATATACTGACTAATGTTTCATGCTGTACATCAAAATATTAAGGATCCAGCTGAACAAGACTGTACCATTTCATGAGCATTTACGCTTGGAAAATCTAAGTAGAAAAGATGAGCAGCAACTGAGTTCTCGGAGCTTGCAGGATGCTCCTGACTCGATCCATCCAGACCCCCAGACACATTCTGGGAGGGACAGGAACATGCCCTTGGAGAGAAGAAGCGTCAAAGGTGGCAGCTGCAGGTGGGAAGGAGCAAGAGAGAGGGTTGACTTCATTGTAGCTGAGACACTCCAGGGAGGAAGGATCAATCTGAGAAATCCCTAATGCTCCTGGCCCCCAATTCTGAGAGATTCATCTTGGGAAGGCTTAATGCCAGGCATGACTTCCAAGAGCTGGTGTGGACGGGACATAAGGGGCTACTTCTGTGGACATGAATACAGGTTCATATTTCCAGCTGTCTGACCTGGGGCTAATATCGTGTTCCTATCAGTGAAAGTGAAGGAAGGATTGTATTTGCAGCAGACTGCTACAGCAAGGAAGTTTATGTTGGGAGCTCTGGCAATCCATCCTTTTTTGCAACTTAGGAGATGGGGAGATGTGGTTCTAGTTCTCTAACACCTAGCTCAGAGTCTTAATCAGAGACAATCATTAGCATAAGGTGCTGTACAGACACTGCAGAGGCATTAGCAGACAATCTGACTGAAGCGCCACGTGTTAGAATGAGATGAAGCTCAGGAAAAGTGCAAAATGGGATCCTTTAAACTGAGATGCTGGATTTCTTTCAAGAATTTTAGATTGAGGCTGGGGAGATGACTTAGTGGGTAAAGGTGCTTGGTGCACAAGCCTGGGGACATGGGTTCAGTGCTTAGAATTCATATTGAGATGGAAAGAGAATGGACTCCATTAATTTGTACACACAAAGACACACACACAACATACACACACAACATAAACACACATACACATAACATACACACAGACATACACACAACATACACACACAGACATACACACAACATACACACACATAATATACACACACATACACACATACTAATAACATTTTTTAAAAAATTAGTTTCATAGCATAAATAGGGAGGATGTCATTAAAACTATTTTAAACAAAAATAAGATGTTTAAATGGAAAAAGCTAAAATCCCCAAAAGCTTATCAGGACCTCTCAAATTCGAGACAGGATGAACAGGAAGCTACATGGCCTATAGTGAGTACAGTGAGGGAGAGTAGAGCTTCCTAAGCATCTGCAGCATCTGCCCCAGGACAAAGAAGGACATGCTTGTCTCTGATGAGGACAGCCTGTTCTCCTCTTGTGACTTCAGACCTCAGGGACTGGGTGTCCTCTCTCAAGCATCCAAGCTTTCAGTTTTTAAATTGAAACATTCTCTTTCTGATTCATTAAGTTTCATAGAGAAAGTTGTGTCTTTTTATCTTGCTGCATCTTAATTAGCAATCTTTGAGGCAGCCTACAAACAGTAATTAACCTCCAACCAACATGTTCTGGAAGGACCGTTGAGTGGTCTCATGCACCAAGCTCATTGCAGGCGAACGGTGGAGGGCTGCTCACCCAGGCTGCCTGAAACGGGCTCAACTTGAACACAAGCCACCTCTGACGGTTCCCACCATTCCCTCCAGTGGTCTAATTATCAAGCCTGCTTTGTTCTTCTGATGGGAAGACGCACGTGCGCGTGCACACGCACACGCACGCGCGCGCACACACGAGGGGGCAGGGTAGTATAAATATAAAAGTGAGGTACCCCGCAGAATAATTAAAACAGGCCTTTACCTTTCTTGGCTGAGAAACCTGGCAAGCACGTCGCTGGCTTTTAGCTCTTCAGTTAGCTGTATTGCCATGGAAACTTTTGAAAGATGGGGAGCTTGCACTCGAATCACTCCCTGAGGAACGTCAGCCTGCAAAGCAATAATGACACTGGAACAAAGCTGACAACAGCTGGAACATGTAACTCCGTACAGCGCATTGTATGGGAAGTGTGCTTAACTACTACCCATTTCACTCCACTGCATAAAACCTTAACTACTGTATAATGTAATTTGCTAAATTACATCAAACCTCAAATATCCTCTTAATGGTGATAGGGGAACTTTATAATGCCTGTGCAGTAATGCTTAATTATTTTTAAAGATGTAAAGAATGACAGCAATAACCATTACTGCCATATTAAGTGCTGATTTCTGAGTGTTATCTACCAGAGAGTGCTTCCTCACGTAGCAATTTATGAAATTGAAACAGAAAGAAGTCACTCGGCGCTGTGGCTATGTGTGCTTTCACAAAACTGTCCCACCCAGTATCGAAACGTCCTCTATCTTTTATGTCCCCGGCTGTGAAAAAGAATGGACTCTTAATAATGTATTTGTACTATATTTGATGCCTACTTGGTTAACGAGCTTATTATTCTTTTGATTTTACACACTGCACTTACAAAAGACTGATTCTAAGCCCCCCACCCATGGATTTGCAGAACACTAGATAGATTTAGAGATACCAGTGAAACATTTTTTGAGGTTTGTAATATCTAAACGTCAGCTACAGCATTCAAAATAATAGTCTTAATTAATTCCTTAAATGGTTTTTGCTAAAACAAATACTAATTTATTATTTATAGCCATATGTCTTAAACAGACTTTAGAACAGCATGCTCAAATTATGTTTAAATATAAGTTCTTAAATATTACAAATACCCCCACTTAATTTGACCAAAATTTGTAAGTATCTACTGAGTACTATGTTAGTTCTGCTTACCCAGCAGATTAAAAAGATCCTCATCCTTTAGCATCCATTACTCCTATTAAATAGATTTGGTCTTGAGTTCCATTTGGTTTGAACGATAAAACATGAATATATTACAGATGTCATTGATATCATTGGGAAATGAAACTATTCTTCTAGAATCAGGCAAAAAAACAAACAGATGCCCCCTCCCAACAATTTAAAACTGGTTCTCAGTAACAGGACAAATTTCATATTGTAGTTACAGAGAAGAGAAACAGCACTGCTGAGGAGTGCCCAACAAACACGGGCACCAACCGCCAGGTCCAAGCCCAAGGCAGACCGTCAACTCCACTCTTTCTGAGGTTTGTAATCCAGCCTGACTACCTCAGTATGCTCTGACCTTGACGTGACCCTTCCCCCTAAACGGCTAGCCCAATTGACCTTTCTCTTTTAACTAGGAGATAAACTACTTTCATCTGCAACGTGCTGAAAATGAGCTACTTTAAAGAGTCTATGGGGCATTTTCTGATGGCGTGCTTGTGTGTGTGCATCATATTGTGTGACTGTGTGTGTTGAGAGTGTGATATCATGTGACTATATGTGTTGTGAGTGTGACTGTATAAATGTGATATTGTGTGACTGTGTGTGTTGTGAGTGTGGCTGTATGAATGTGATATTATGTGACTGTGTGTGCTGTGTGCGTATGGCTGTATGAACGTATGTGCTATTGTGTGACTATGTGTGTGTTCTGTGAGTGTGATAGTGTGTGATTGTGTGATTTTGTGTGTGTGTGTGTGTGTGTGGTGTTCCTGTCTGTGGTAAAACACAACTCAGACGGCAGGGCCTTCTCCCTTGGGATGGCTCCCCAGCTTATTTCCTACAGTGCCTATTCCACCCGATGGCTCGGTCTCAGCAACCCCTTTCCTCCATGGGCAGTGGGAAACATTAAGCGGCCACTGACCACTTGAACGTCGGAGAGAAAATTGCAGTTGTGGCAGGCACTGGAAGTAGCGAGGATGTATGTACTCATCCCTATTTAACTTGTCCACACAGTGAAAGCAGCGAACAAGGGCGCTGTGGATTAACATCCTCAATTCTCACTCTCTAATTTGTACAAGGCCCTCAGGGCAAGGCCAGGGTTTGCATATAACCACTTACTTTGGATGATGTAAATGTTAGGAAATCCTGGTTAAATCACAGGGCCAACTATATTTAAATTTCCTTAATGAAAGTAATAACAATAAAAATTATTTTCACAGTCACCTCTTATCCAGTCCTAAGGAATAAATATGTATGTGTTTGGATAAACTATAGTCAAACACTTGAGGAGAATAAGATAAAATTGCTTATTCAGAAGATTTACAGTGAACACTTTACAAACAAAAGTGGACCAGAAAAATAATATTTCATCGTGGAGATCTCAACAGTATGGCAACATCAGCAGCTACTTCTGTTTCCTTTCAATATTCCATGTGGTTTATTCTCCCATTTGGAAAAAAAAATCTATCCTCTCTGGCAGGTCCTTATCTTTGTTACAGGGTATCTTTCAACCAATCCTACACCAATAATAGAGGCTTATTTCAAACACCTTAGACTCCATGGAACCTACTATCCTATGGCTAATAGAATCAAAAGAAATACAGTCACTCAACAATATTTTCATTAGAAACAATGGAATAATGACAATAACATTTATAACAAGATACACCTGTTTGTATTTTCTTCCTGGTTAAAAAAATATAGGAGGTAGAGGCAAGCAGACCTCTGTGAGTTCGAGGCCAGCCTGGTTTTAACAGCTAGCTCCAGGACAGGCTTCAAAGCTAGAGAAACAGGAGAAACCCTGTTTCAAAAAACAAAAATTATTCTTCTGCACTTTTTCTAAGATTAGTACATTGAATTGCCTTTGTCACTTTGTATTGCTCCCCACACTCTGCAAAGCCAGAACTGTAGAAAAGGAATTTAATAATACTACCAAAGCTAAATTCAATGGTTGGTTCCTGCAGGAAGACAACAAGAAGTCCAAGAGCTCCAGCATTAGCATGTGCTTGCTTCAAGAGTAGCCCTCTCTTCTCCTAAGACATTCCTAAAAGGGCTAAACACCTGTACTAGCATGATCCATGTCCTACACCCCCTAAATGCATTCACAGAGTGTGGTTTCAGAGAGAGCAACAGGATTTCTCAAAAAGCACACCACTGAGTTTAAGCATTGTAGCAGAACTTCCATGAAAGCACTGCCTCTCACACACTCTTAGGATTTTGGAAGGAATAGTCTCAGGAACTTGTTTCTGAGGTATCTCGGAATTCTCAAGGACACATGTAATGTTAGGAAACTGTCATGTATGCATAGATGGCATCAGAATTGACTTTTCCAAAATTGGGGAGTCACATGGGCATTCTGCCACAGGCTCCTTGTGGATAAAACTATCCCTTACATTTCTGGCCCTCCACAAAAGGGGCTGAAGTTAGGCCGACTTGAGTTTATTGTTAACTCTTCCCAGACAAGGCTCTGCAATACAAGCTGACTCATCACAGCAAGTGGGTACATTACTGTCCCTAAAAGGCTTTCAGTCAGCCACTGGTAGCACATGGCACTTTCCCAGGTTGACTCTTGGACATTCCTAACAACTGGAGAACTTGCCATAAAACAGGGTGTGAGTCTTGTTTATATCTAAGACAGATGCAATCTCCACTTATTTAATGTATCCCATCCAAATGCCCCCAAAATACAGAGACTGAGATTGTGACTCAATATGACGATGCTAAACTATTTACACTATTGCAGAAGTATACCCAGTAGACAGTAAAGACAAAAATCTCATAAGTTGTTTTTAAAAGTTTTTGCTGAGTATATTAGCAAGGAAGGGCAAGTGATATTTATACAGAGATGATAAACAATAAATGATACCCAAGAGCTGATTTAAATGGTGTATGACAGCTTCGATCAAGCTCCAAACTCACACTGTATCCAGTACGAATGCTATTAGTATACTAATTACATTGAGCTGCCAAGCTTTGAAAAGACACCATGCCTGATCAGCAAGCCAAACAATATGTTCTTATTTATGCCATAACAGTAGCTGAAGCTATATACAGAGCAATCTTTGTGACCTTCACATTTCATGTGATGGATAATATTCTTGGCTGACAACTTGCCTACATCTGGAACTAACTAAACCTCATCTGGCTTGAGTACAGCTGCGAGGGATTTTTCCCTTAATTAAATCATTTGAAGTACGAAGACCCACTTTTAATACAGAAATTTTGAGGCAAGAAGATCCATCTTTAATCTGGACCATACCTTCTGCTGGCAACTTATATAAATGATATGGAAGAAGGCTGTTTGGTTTTTTGTTTGTTTGTTTTGTTGTTGTTGTTGTTGTTTTGCCTGCTTGCTCCTGCTGCTTCTGGCAAGCCCATTCCTTCATTGGCATCAGAACCTACGTCTCTAGGATTCAGGCATCTACTGAAGAACAGTGAGAAATCTAACCTCGAGATCTGGACAACTACTGGATACATGGGCCTTCTGTTAGTAGACAACCATTGTTGGACTAACTGGACCACAGCCTGAAAGCCACTCAAATAAATCCGTGCGCGCATGCGTGCGTGTGTGCGTGTGTGTGTGTGTGTGTGTGTAAACAGACAGATAAATACATAGATAGATTCATTCTATAAGTTCTGTTCCTCTAGAGAGCCCTGACTAACACAGATTTTGATACCAGAAATGGTTCTAGAGCACCAGAAGTATAACGAGGAATTGTTTAAGTATCTGTGATAGACTTTCCAATTTACCAACACCTACAGTTACTGAAGTCTCTCCCAGAAGCTTGGAGAATGCAGAAAGCCCATGGGGTGAACTATTTTAGAAACTTGAGGAGACAAACGCATGTGGTTATTCGGATTCTCCAGTCGTGAGAGGCAATGGATTCGCTGACGCTGCATATAAGACTTTTGACAGTTTGTGAGAAAATGAGGAGACTGGAGATTCTGCTTGGTTGCTCCTAGCATCTTTAGATAAACTGAAAAAGGGAAAGAATTAGCTCTGTGATAAAATTAACCAACTTCTAGCATCTCAGAATATGAGGAAGGACAAATATAAACTCCATGATAAAACTGACCAGCTCCAGAGGCACATAAACAGTCCAATGTTTCCTGAGGGTACCCTAGAAGAGAATCTTCTCTCCGGTAGCCAGAGAGCTCAAGTTGCAGAAAATTAAACCAAAGCCCTAATTATAAGCTTGGCTGAACTACAGCAAAAATTCAAGTTCCAGCCTCAGAGGGTGTCAACTGTTAAAGTAAGGGCATTACTTGGTCAAGAATGAGATCCTGTAACTTGGGATGGAGATGTGGGGGAGGACGCTATTGAAGCTGAGAACTTTGAACCCTCAGACTCTCAAGGGCTGAATGTCAAAGGCAGTAGTCTCTCCATGCTCAGCAGATGTACTCCCACCCCGTTACAGTGCTTTTTCCACCTCTGACTGAGTAAATTAATCCTTCGTTGTCTGCTAAAACAGCAGTGACTTCCTTTGAAGGAGATGCCAGGTGGAACAAAACCAATGTCCTTCAGGGCCCACCAGTAGTTCATTCTAGATCTATAAGCTGACTTAATTTTAGAGGGGAGAGAGAAAATGTAGTCCATGGGGAGGTGTGATAGGCTACTCAAGAGCTTAATGCCTTTGCTAAGTCATTCGAGCAGAATCTGTGAAGTCTGTGTGGGAATGGAGTTTAAAGGTGTGGGATAATGGTGGAAGGAACATAAAACTGGATGAGACTGAGTTGTTGTTGTTTTTTTTTTTTTTTTTT
>NC_022030.1:596456-598760 GCF_000317375.1 Microtus ochrogaster
TGGGTCCAAAGTTAGTTTGAATGGTTATCTGAAGCATTTGATGAAAGATGGTCTACTAAAGAGGAGCCGGAAATGCCTGATATTCCTTTGCTTAATATTGATGAAGGGATTTTAATGTTCAACAGAATTACAATACTAGAGTGGACATGCTGTACAAAACCTAATCCTCTGCAATGTGAGGACCCAGAAGACATGTCTGTCACTAAAGTCCCAAAAAGTAAAAGGGGCACCAGCACATTTGGAGAATTTTGGTGTCATCCTTTTCCTTGTGCCAGAAGTTAGGGCTGGGGATGCTGGTGCTCAGCTGGATGAATCAAATCCAGTGGGTTTAATTGGGTCTGGAAGCGGGAGTCAGGTGGCAGCACCGAATCACCAAAAGCAAAGCGATCATAGTTATCATAATGGGCAGCATAGACAAAGCAATATTCATAATGGCCTAACTCGTAATGGTCAGCATAGATGAAGGGAGTTCTATGGTGGTAGAACTAATATGGATCTTTGGTACTAGCTAATCAGTTACGATGTTTCCAGGCATGGAATAGATAGGAAACTTATTGCATCTTTTATTTGGTATGTATATAAGCAGAAAAATTCTCGAACAAAGAAAGTTACCATTGGCTCATGATAAAATGGAATCTTGACCCGTGAAACAATTTTCAGGCAAGTCAGTTTGTAGACCCAGAACCCCTTGAATAAAGGGATGGCTCGTTTCCTCTGAGAAAGGCCTTGATAAAATACCAGAACGTTTTACTATTAGCCTTTCCCCATTCCTTCCCCAGAGGGACCTACAGTCTTTTGCAAGGATAATTGTACACTAGGGATAAAAAACACTCAAACTTTCAAGTGTCTATTGGATACTGGTTCCGAATTGATGCTGACTCCAGGAGATCCTGAGATGCACTGTGGCGCTCCAGCTAAAGTAGGGGCTTATGGAGGTCAAGTTATTAATGAAGATTTGGGTGAACTCCAACTAACAGTAGGTTCAGTGGGTTCCCAAACTAATCCTGTGATTGTTTCTCCAGTTCCACTATTTATAATTGGGCTAGAAGTTGGCAGAATTCTCACATTGGTTCCCTGACCTGTGGAGTGAAGGCTATTATGGTTGGAAAGGCTTTAGAGTTGCCTCTGTGAGGAAAAATAGTGAGTCATCGCATCCCTGGAGAAATTGCAGAAATTAATGCCATCACCAAAGACTTGAAAGATGCAGAGCTGGTAGTTACCACCATGTCTCCCTTTAATTCTCCTATCTGGCCAGTGTAGAAGACAGATGGGTCATGAAGAAAGACAATTGACTGTCAAAATATCAATGAGTTAGTGACTCCAATTACAGCTGCTATACCAGATATGGTGTCCTTACTTGAACAGATGAACACATCTTCTGGTACATGATATGCAGCTATTGATCTAGCATCTAGAAAAACGCCTTTTTCTCAGTACCTGTCCATGAGTACCACCAGAAGCAAGACCAACAGTATACCTTCACAGTTTTATTCCAAGGATATATTAACTTTTAAGCCCTGTATCACAACTTAGTTGGAAGGGATGCTGATCATCTGTCTCTTACACAAAATATCTCATTGGTGCATTAATACACTAATGGAATCAAGTGAGTAGTAGATACCAACCACTATGGATTCATTGGTAACATATATGGACACCAGAGGATGGGAAATAAATTCATCCTAAGTTTAATGGCCTTCTATCTCAGTGAAAGAAGTACAGTAGTGTGAACTAGGCAGAGGTATTCATTCTAATGTGAAGAATAAATTATTGAACCTGGCCCCTCCTACCACCAAGAAAGATACACAAGACTCAGTGGGATGGATTCTGGAGACAGTACATTCATCACTTGATTTGTGTAACTCCAGCTCAGATACCAAGTGGCATGGATAGCTTCTAGCTTTGTGTGTGTCCTAGAACAGGGAAGAATCTACAACAGTTCCAGGCTGCTGTACCACTTGGATCATGTGATCCACCAGGACCAAAGATACCTGAGATGTCAGTGGCAGATAGCTATCTGTTGGAAGCTTTTGTCACTATAGGTGAATGACAGAAGAGACCTTTAGGATTAGGGAGCAATGCTCTACCATCATTAGCAGACAACTGTTCTCCCTTTGAAAGGCAACTCTTAGCCTGCTCTTGAGCCTTTAGTGGAAATTGAACATTTGACAATAGGCCACCAACTTATCATTTAACCTGAGATGGGTTACCATGCAACCCATCAAAGCTGGGTGTTAATCTGACCCACCAAGATATAAAGTAGGATACACACAACAACAATCTACTATCAAATGGAAGTGAGAT
>NC_022030.1:598860-610964 GCF_000317375.1 Microtus ochrogaster
AGAGAGAGAGAGAGAGAGAGAGAGAGAGAGAGAGAGAGAGAGAGAGAGATCAAGAGATATCAGGCTGGGCAGGTCCTCAAGGTACAAGCAAGTTACATGGAGAAGCTGTCCAAATGCCTATGGTTTCTACTCCCACTACAATGCTGTTTGTGGACAATTGTCATGCACCTAGAGCCTTCATGGGGATGTATCCTATGACTGATTGACTGAGGAAGAAAAGAGTAAGGACTGTTTTACTGATAGTTCTACACATTACACAGGTACCACTCAAAAGTGGACAACTGCAGCATTACAAGCCCTTTCTGAGACAACCCTGAAAGACACCAGCAAGGGGAAATCTTCATAGTGGGTACAACTTCAGACAGTATACATGGTCATACAGCTTGGAAGAAGAAATGGCCAGATGTGTGACTTTTTTTGCTGATTCATAGGCTGTAGCTAATGAATTGGCTGCATGAGCAGGAACTTGGGAGCATGATTGGAAAATCTGTGCAAAAGACAACTAGGGAAAAAAAAATGTAAGTAGATTTCTCCAAACGGGTAAAGGATGTGAAGAGACTTGTAAACATGACTTTAGCAGAGGAGGGGTTCAATAACTCAGTAGATAAGATGGCCCACTCTGTGGATACTCAGTGCCTTTCCCCAGCATCCCTGCTACTACTCAATGGGCCAATGAACAAAATGGTCATGGTAGCAGAGATGGAGGTTACGCATGAGCTGAACAACATGGACTTTCACTCATCAAGACTGACATGACTACTGCTATTGCTGAGTGACAAATTTGCCAACAGCAGAGATCAACACTGATACCCAGATATGGCACCACTCCCTGGGGTGACCAGTCAGTGACCTAGTGGCAGGTTGACTACCTATGACCACTTCCTCCCTAAAAGAATAACACTTTGTCCTTTCTGGAGTAAAAACTTATTCCGGTTACAAATTTGCCTTTCCTGCATTTAATGCTTCTGCAAAAACCACCATCCGTGGCATGATAGAGTGCCTTATCCACTGTCACTGTATTCTACACAATATCTGCTTCTGACCATGCAACTTACTTCATGGCTAGAGAGGTGTGACAGTGGGCCAGTGATCAATCAGGGAACCCACTGGCTTTACCATGTTTCTGGCATCTTAATGCAGCTGATCTAAAAGAAAGACGGAATCGCATTTTGAAGATACAGTTACAGTGGCAATTAGGTGGTAGCAGCCTGGAAGGCTGAGGTAGGGTTCTCCAGAAGGCAGTATATGCTTTGAATCAGTGTCCAGGCCATTGTATGGTTTCTCCCATAGTCAGAATCCAGGGGTCCTGGAATCAAGGAGTGCAAAAGGAATAGTTCCACTCACTATCACACTTAGTGACCCACTAGGAAAAGTTTTGCTTCCCGTTGCCATGACCTTAAGTTCTGGTGGTCTAGCAGTTTTGGTTCTAGTCAGGGGAGCATTCCAGCCAGGAGACACAAAATACATCATTGGACTAGAAGCTCAGACATCGCCCTGGGCACTATGCACTTCTGATACCCTTAAGTCAACAAGCTAAGAAAGAACAACAGTTTTAAGAGGGTTGGTTGAACCAAATTACTGAGGGGAACTTAGATTGCTTCTCTACAGTGGAAGTAAGAAAGATTATATCTGGAGCACAGGAGATTCTTGGTGCTACCATGTCCCATAATTAAAATTCAAGCTATATGACAAAGGGTACAGTCCCTTCAGGATAAAAGTATGAGTCACTCCTCCAGGAATAGGGCCAAGACCTGATGAGATGCTTGCCGAGGGTGGAGAGAATACAAAATGGGTAGTAGAGGAAGGCTGTTAGAAATACCAGCTAAGGCCATGGAACCAGTTGTGGAAATGAGGATTATAACTGGCGTAAGTGTCTCTGTTGTATTTTGTTAAGAATGTGTTTATATAGATATTTGTGTTTTCTTCTCTCAATTTCTTTATCACACAGTGCATCACCAATTAAGAGAGCATCAGTGGTTGTAATGTTTAAGTTTGTGATCCTAAAGGAATGTCCCTCAAGAGATATTGCCACCTATCCCAAATTTACAATGCATTGACAGTTGTACAAGGGATAGCTACATTATGTTAGGTGTAATTATGACCTGGTTAAATCTATGTGTTGACGATTATGTGTAGGATAGCTATTTCATGTTGGACATAATTATGACCTGATTATTGTTTTCATTTAGAAATTAGGCATGACAAAAGAAGATATGATTATGAGTCAAGTTGATAGGGGTGAACTTGTGATAGCTATTCTTAGTTGTAAACTTGACTACATCTGGGATTAACCAACACCCAAATGGCTGGGTATATCTGTGAAGGATTTTTTCTTAATTAAGTTGTTTAAAGTGGAAAAACCCACTTTTAATACAGATCTTTTGAGATGGGAAGCTCTGCCTTTAACTGGGGCCACACGTTCTGCTGGCAGCCTATATAAAAGATATGGAAACAGAAAACCTGCTCTCTCTGCCTGCTTGCTCTTCTTCAAACTCTTGCCAAAGAGTCCATCCCTTCACTGGAATTAGAGCATACTTCTTCAGTATTCAGGCATACAGTGACTATCAGCTGAGAAAGCTACCTCTGTGGACTGAGAAACTACTGGATTCTTGGGCTTCCTGTTGATAGACAGCCATCGTTGTATTAGCTGGGCCACAGTCTATACGCCATGCTAATAAATTCCCTTTATGTATTTCTTCTATAAGCTCTGTTCCCCTAGAGAACCCCGACTAATACACTGGCTGACAACCATGAAAACATGGGGGAAGGGCAGTACGCCTATGAATTGAAGTCATCTGTTGTACAGCGGGTCGAAGGTAGAGAAGGACTAATGGGCCATTGAAGTTCAGTTCCCAATGAGTTTACGATATAAAGAATGTTAATTTCCTTTGCACACCAAGGCTACTGGAGAAGAAAGATGATTTAAATCATCCTCACACATGTTATAAAGTGAACTAAGGTGTACTTAGAGAAATCTGATTGTAGTTCTGATTTTTTTTGTCAGGGGTTAAACAATACTTTCCTTATAGTTTTGTACTTGAGAAATTTAATGTAAGATCACAGGAAGACAGTTTTTCTTTTCCATTAAGACACATTTGAATGGAAAGCTAATGTTGTTAGTGCTACAGAAAATCCTTTTTATTCTCAAAGGAGCAAATTATAAATAAAGATTTCTTTAAAAGACGTCTCAATGTAATATACATTTTAGAAAACTAAATGAGGACATTTTGGCCAAGCATCTCAACTAAAATTCTTGCGGATCATCCTAGTGTGAACTTCCAATACCAGGAGGTGGCCATATAAAAAGATCTTCTACTGTTTTAACAGCACTCCAAATGTTGTCTTTGTTATCACAATGCCTTAAACTTTAATCTGACTCATAAATTCAGAAATCACCCTAATAATTTACAGAACTTATAAGCATTTAATTCACAGTGAAGTAAGTCCTAATGTTTTTCTTTCATTTCTTTTATGCTCTATTTAAGATCAGAGTGAGTCATACCATGAAAGAAGATATTTGACTTCGTTTTCCGTATGCATCTCCAAGTTAAGCCAGACCTGTTGCCCTAAAAAGTAGGTGCTAGAACTAATACTTGCAATGGTGCTATGGTTAAAAGCATCAGAATTAAATCCCAGTACTTGCCAAGAAAAGCTGTGGCTCGTGTCCACACAAACCACCGGAGTCTTCATGCTACTCAGTTAACTGCAGCATCCTCCAGCTTGATTCTCTAAACCTGAAACCCTTACAAGATATTGCAGGGCTTTTAGGAAAATCATATAACCATCCCCAAACCCAAGCCCCGCGTTAGTGCCTGAAGCTAGGTCAACCAGAGTGAGCATTTAAGTTGATGACACTATGAGAATTTTGGTTTCCTAAGCCAATGGGACCAGAAGTGGAGTAGCACTGGGGATCTCAGACTCTCACAGCCCACACAGGCTCATAAAAGTCCAGCTTCCCTCTAGGAGGTGAGCAGGGAAGGCAGAGGAAAGATCATGTAAATCAAAGCCTACACTGGAAACGAAGCCTAGGAGCTTGGGCAATTTGTCAGTAAGTGATCAAAGCTGCCCCTACATCCTCATTAGACAGAGGCCATCCGAGGTAATTATGGGTGACATCACGGGATGTCTGTGATTAGCATAAAGAGACTAAAAGGAGATAAAGTGTGTGGAACAGGTTGGAAGAAGAATAAAGTAAAAAGATTTGATGTTGGGGCTCAAAGGCTATTGTTTCTCCTTTTTCAATATTGGAAAAGATACATATTTGGGGATATAATGCAGTGGTACACCAACTGTCTAAATAGAAACTTCACTTCCCTCTTCACAAAATTCACAATACAACTGAATACATAGGTGTGCATTTATGAAAAACGGGTACGTGGAAAGAGCAGGACCCCAACAAGTTAGATGCTACCAGAAAATGACTATGATTAATGGTCTACAATCTTGCTATTATTTTCTCCTGTTATCATTAATGGACAAAACTTAATAGTATTTAAGCACATTCCCATTCACACCAAATAATTAATAAGCTGGAGTCATTAAAACATTTGTCTTATTTAGGTAAATTGAATATCTATCTTACAACTTGGATCAAAGTACTCGTTTATCTAGTCAAGCATATGTTAATAACACGAATGCCTGCTTTTGCATACTTAGCTTTAAGGGCATGCATAGTATCTTAAAATTGGCCTTTCATTCTCCAAGGCCCAGCTATCTGGGTGTATCATCAGGTTACTGACAATGCTCTAGAGGTACCACTGGCTTACAGCAGCAAGCACCTTTATTGAACAAGCCTTCTCTCTCTGCAGTATTTGGTCCCTCACAAGGACTGTCCTAAAAGGCAAATACAAATGAGTAACCTGGAGACTCAGCCTGTGCCAATTCCCACTGCTACACAGAACAGAAGCATGGATCTGCCTTGAGCTTTCCCACTGACCCTGGCATGCCGGGTACCTCTCCGGCTGATCAATAGGTCCTGATTTGCCCTCCAAAGTGCATTAAACATCCGCCCTTACCTTTAAATGACTACCAGGTATCCCATACTAAACAGGTCCCAATTGAAATTATGATCTTTCCTATCACTCCAATCTTTCATATCATAAATTTGGGGTTAGTCATTCTTTTACTTTTTTTTCATTCTTTTATAACTTACATCATTTGCCAGTCAGAAGTCCAAATGACTCTAACTTAAAAATATAATTTTATTTTTAAAAGTTATTTAAAATGTCTTTAAAATATATCAACTACCCCACAGATACTTTGGTCTGAGTCTCTCACCTTGGTTATAAGGATTTTCTCCTACTTTTAATTACCACTCTTTCTAAAACATCCTACAGATTTCATAAATGACCTCATTTTGCTTCGATTAAATTTAAATTCTAAGGCTTTAGGTGATCTCTTCCCAGTGCCCTTTGACCTTATCTTATCAACCGTGCTGGCAAGCTGGCTTTACTCCAGCCCATCCACACCAGGCTAGTGCCCTTGCCTTATGGCTTGCTAGACTACGCCCTCTGCCCTGAATGGGCTTCCTGAGACAGACACACAACTTGATCTTCCATACCTGTTACAACACTGTTATTCAACTCTCAAGCTAGCTAAAGTAATGTGGCAAGAGGATCCTCTCCAAATTCTTTTTCTATTCGTATTTCTTTAAAGATATTTTAAGCTAGGTATGACAGCATAGGCCTTTAATGCCGTCACTAGGGAGGCAGAGGCAGGTGGGTGTCTGTGTGTTCCAAGTCAACCTGGTTTGCACAGGGAGTGGTCAGGTCAGTGGGGGTCTCATGGTGAGACTTGGTTCTTAGTTCCCTATTCCTTCAGATACTTTGCATCTGAAGCAAACTGAAATAGTTAATTTTTGCAAAAGGATAATTAGTCTAAACGGTTCTTGGGTACCATGGATAGAAGAGAATTCAGTGGTGAGAAGAAACTATGGTACACTCATTCATCAAGAAAATTGCTGCCAGTGAGATGGTCAATTCAATGAGAGAAACCTTTTATTTGCTATATTCACAACATTTTATACTAACACTAAAGAGGGGGGTGCTGATGATCTAGCTCTGCTGGTAGAGTGTGTTTAACATGAACAACCTCCACCGGCAACTCCCAGCTGAGCAGAAGCTCAAAGTTATCTTCTGCTAGTTGTGAGTTCCAGGTCATCCTGGACCACAGTTGGGGCTCCTGGATGATCACATATTCATATTCTCTCTCTCTCTCTCTCTCTCTCTCTCTCTCTCTCTCTCTCTCTCTCTCTCTCCCATATAAACACACACAGACACATATATTTAAACCCTTGCTCATACCACATAGCAAAATGCTATGTAATCTATTTATGTTACTTAAATAATGTTAGCTTCCATGTGGAGTAGGGATGTTAGCCTATTTTGTCCAATAATGTCTTTCAAATACCAAACACCTAAGAACAATGTGAGCGGCAATGTGAGTAATCGCTTAAACAAAGAGCACAGTTCAGGCAGTGGCCAGCCTTACCATTTAGGTGCTGGGCTACACATTCACATTGTTTGGAAGAAAACCAAAGCCAGTAAAGTGACAAAAGACAGAGACGTGGCGGTGAGGCGGCCCACACTGCCTCAGTTGCAGAGCCAGACACTTGCAAGACGACCCCTATGGCCTAAGGGACAGGCTGTCCCTATAGCCTATTTGTCCCAAAATCTAGTCCAAAACTTGTTTTCAATCTTTTAGTCTTTCTACTCTGGCAATGGATGGATGCTTTCGCAAGAAAGCACGTGTATGCAAGTCACTTTCATTTTCTACATTTGTTTGATCTTTGTGACTTTTTCCGGTGCCTATGATTCCAAGAAAAAGATACCAACCTGCAAAATAAATTTCTGGAATTAAGTTAAAAATTGTCAACCCAAAGGACAAGCTAAACTGGGCACCAAGGGGAGGTGGTGATCATTCCTCTGCAGGCAGCACTTCTAACCTCTGGCAGATTGACTGGTTTTCACAACTAAGTTGGAGTCCCCACTGAAGTCTCTCTAAGGTCATCTTCCTGCTTCCTACTCTACCATACCTCGAGCAGGCTTCCATCAGACACAACCAAATTAATCTGAGCTACCTGCTTCTGTATGGGGGTGCGAAGGCCAACAGCGGCTTTCTACCTCTTTGAATACCTAACAGAAGACTGAGGTTTGGTATCTTGGATCAGCAGCATTTTGCTAACTATGTGAGTTTTCAGAAAAGGAAGAGGTAATACATAGACGTTCACTTAATTTAAACAACCGGAACTACAAGCCCAGTCCCCTCTTTACAACTGTGTTTGAAGTTAACAGAACATTCTGAAGTGAAAGAAAACCGGTATGTCACAAATCCTTTCTGGCCCTATGACAAAAAATAAGCTCTAAAAAAAAAACAACATTGATAATTTCCCTTTCTTATACTGTGTGTCTTTTGGAGATCCTTAAAACTGGTTTTAAAAATATTTCCTACATCTCTAAGAAAGTATTTTCTAAGAGAGCTACAGATAAGTTTAAGAGAAAAAAAAATAATATTATCTGGGAATCATGGCTAAGCAAGCCAAGACAGAAAAATTGGACAAAGGCTGGCCATTGCATTTTCGTGGTATTCCACAAGATGTCAGCATGTAACTGAGCATCTTCAGCTGGGGTGAGGGGTGTTTTCCCTTAAGTAGAACAATAGAAGGCCTTTTCCTCGGCCTGAGAGCTGCCACCGGAGCTTTGTTAACTCAATTCGTAAATATATTCTCATGCATATTTCATTATTGTAAACACGGTTCTTCATGTAGTCTCACCGCAGTTGGAAAATGATGGGCTTTTTAATCTTAATTTTTGTATCTACAGAATATCATCTCTTACCAAATTACAAACCTTAAATACTTACAGGGGTCTAAGACCAAGATATCCCCAGCCCCGACAAGTCTGGGTAAATTCTCATGGATGAAGCAAGTTAGTGGAGTGCAGAGGAATTTCACTCACTATATATCATAAAATCAGAGGCATCTAGACTATGTGAAGAGAGAGTGTGTGTGCGTGTGTGTGTGTGTGTGTGTGTGTGCGCGTGCATGTGTGCAGGCAACAGTCTTCTCTTGACATATTCTCTTTGTTCACCATTATTAAACCACATGCTGAGTGCCAGCACCTGACCAACTTTCAGGATTGATTATTAGAAAATAAGGAGCTGGTATCTTCCACGTATGAGTATTACCAAGGCCCCATAAATGGGAGAAAGCCATCCAGTGAAATTACTTCAATCACAGTAACAAAAGGCCGTCAAGATTTTCTTACATCATTTGCAGCTTTCTCTTGCTTTTCATGTTTTTCTCGGTCATAAGCCATTTTCTTCAGCAATTTCTTCATGGCTCTCCTTTCCTTTTTCTGATTTTCAGTATTTTGCTTCCTCACTTGATTTACAATAAACTTTGGAATCTATGGGAAAAAAGAAATTCCGTTTGAGGAGGAAAGTAAACCATAAAAAGCACAGAACCATTTTAAACTAAACACTGTTTTCTTTTCCACGTTTTTAGTTTCAAGAGGAATAAATGTTCTATTTCTCAAGACTAAACCACTTAAATGTGCCGTTCATTAACTCTGCGAGAAGAAATGAACCATGTACTTACTTAGACCAGGGACAGGGCATCCACTTGATGTAATTTACCACCAACTGTGCAAAGGTGCAAAGGGGACTCTGTGAAGTTCAAGGACATACTGGCCACGTCCTTGCCGTGGACGTCAACACAGGAGATTCCCTGAGGAGACCCTTGTGGAGGCCACTACCTCTGTAGCTGTCCCCTTAGCAACCACCTCTCTCCAGCTCCTATAAGCTAACCTACAGGTCCCTTCTAATAATCCAGATGGCCTCTACTGTCAGATAAGAAAAAAAGCTCACCCATCAACAAAAGCCAAAAATTGGCTAGCGGCACTTCTAAAGATATACTATACTTGTAAAGATAAGAGAAACTTATCCTTAGAAATTACATTAAGAACAAAATCTTTTAGGCAGTTAAAACGTAACTATAAAATAATGTTGCCCTTACAAGAGGCAGACATGATAACGGAGCATTACTTTAAATATATTTGAAATAAGCTGCATCATTTGCCTTTGGGTTGAATATAAAAAGCCTTGAGAGTCTAGGAAGCATCATTTTGTATTTTTAAAAAATATTGGAATTAGAAGAGGTTCACATTAAGCTTTAAAATGGTTAATATCATAATTTGGCTTAGAATTTCTTTAGTTCATTTTTCTAAATGCTTGTAGAAAGGACTCTTTCTCTGCAAATATATGAATTTCATTGAAAAATGAGACTAATCAACTAAATCTCTCATCAACATCCATGTTGATTACCTGTCAAAACTTAAGATCAACGTAGGAGCAAAGCAGGAAACTGCATTCGAGACCTCAGCAATCGGAGTGTAGAATGTGCATGTCCCTTTAAATAACAGTTCTGCGGAAAATTAGGGGATGATGGGAGCAGAGACAGCATGAGCTCTTTAAAACGTGACAGCCTGAAGACGGAGCACAGGGGAAACGTGCTGATGGCCCTGCCCATGAAGAGCCTTTTATGAGGCATGTTTTCTTGACCTAATTTTTATGATTTTAGAAAAGAAATTCACAAGGCCCTGCTTACCTCTGTGAATAAAACGCCTGCAATACCTCTCCACTCACACAAGGCAATGGGAATCTTACAAAGCTGGCAGACAGCACGCAGTGTGTTTTTAGGCCATTGGGGGCGGGGAGCCCATTGCTTTTAAATATCAACTTTATAAAGTTGATATTTTCATGATTATTTTGGACAATTATGCTAGGAAATTACATGACCATTATTGTGGTTTTGAAAAAAATACAACGTTTTTCTTATATGAGGACCCTAGATCTAAAAGTTGGGGTCTAATAAATGTGTGTGTGAATGTCCATGCATATCAGAAAAAGAACGATGGGAGAAAGGGAGAAAGGTCTTACAGGAGAGGAGAAAGGAGGATTATGGAATGAATACAATAAAAGGATAAAAGAGAATACCGACGGGATACCAACTGGAGGGAGAGAAGAGAATCTGCCAGAAGAAAAGCAGGCATGAGTTTAAAAAAAAGTACTATGAGAAATACGTATGAAAAGGTCATTATGAAACTCAAGACTTTGCACACTGACCTGAAAATTTAAGCTAAAAATGTATACTTACTGTCCATAGAAGTTTCTGGTACTTAATCAATAAGTGCATGACACTTGCCGTCCCAGCTGCCATTTCAAATTCTCGCTGTTCACTGGACTTCAAACCCAGAGTATGGCACATGAAGAGGTTCGGGGCCATGACCATTGCTACATTTACAACCGTCATTTTATTCTTCTCTTTATTGTCAATGATTCTTTGGAGAAATTCTAGCAAGGCCTAAAACAAAAATGACCAAGATGGCTGTCATACATGGAGATAAGAGATGAAGGCACTATAGCAAATAGGATTTTTAAATTATTTTTAATACGATGTTATTTAACTCTAAATGCATTTTGGAAAAAAAGTCAAATGGAAACCACCTATTATGTAATCTTCCTAAAATAGATTCATAGCATGAAAGAGTTTAAATGGAGTTGTCTTGAAGGGGACAATACCTCTGCTTAACACCACAGGCCAGCAAATGAAAAACCCAGTGCCAGAGATAGGCTGCTCTTTTGGAGCTGTTGACCAATAGCTATTTCCTGTTTCTGACTGTCCTTCAGAATTCCACAGTAAGACCCTGTTGCTGACATACTTGAGTCATATACTTGGAGAAGTCAAGATGGTAGTGACCTCGGAGCTTCACCCCTACTTGCTCGTTTCCATGGTGCTGGAAGGTGCTAATGGATGCTGCCAGGAGGCCCAGGTAAACATCGATCTAAGGCAGGTGTGAACTCTGTGAACCATGCTAAAGACTAGCCTGACAAGGCGTGCCCATTGGTGCAGTCGTGACACAAATGTTATGGGAATAACCAACCACTTTCTAATTAGATTTAAACCTACAGTAAACTATACTTGTCACCAAAACCTGGAAAAGAACCTATGCCTACACAGATTATAGACTCTAGGGAAAAACTTACTACTATTAGTATGCTAATTGGAAATAGTATTAAACCAACTCCTAATGACTTACTGCTATACCTATAGATTAGTGCCCCTTTTAATCCTCATCAGAAAGACTTATTCTTGAGATGGCAATTGAAACCTAGACCTACAACTGGCCAAGGTACAGAGAATAAGATACTACAGAATACACAGCCCTCAATTATACAAGTGTATCACATGTCTCCCCTCAAAGCTTAAGCATCATCAGGGAAGAGGAGACAGAAGGATTGCAAGAGCCAGAGGTTAAAGATGACTATAAAGAGACAGTGTGTACCAGACCCAGCAGGTCAGTTATATAGATGAACTCACAGTGGTTGCCACAGAACGAATAAGACCTACACAAGCATAAGCCAGTCAAAGCCTCAGCATGGAGGGAGAATGAGCACATTGTCACATGCCTAACAAAGGAGATCCTAGCATTCGATACTATCTGGGAGGAGAACTAGGAACTGGTCCCACTCCAGGAGTACTGGGGGGCTACACAAACAGGGTTCAGTGATCTTAAAAGAAAATATGAAAAAAGGAACATATATTTGTGTGAGTAGGGAGCTGAGGGTGGAGCTGGGAGGAGCTGGGAGAGAAGCTGATAATAAAGAAAATACACTGTATGAAATTATCAAAAAATAATGAAATTGCTAGTTATCGAAGAAACAGTTAAAAGTGTTATTTAAAAGAAAAATAGTAAGGAAAAAAGTACTTTTGCTGCAACACATTTCAGCAGGTAAGACTTGCTTTCAGGTTTTTCAGCATGAGGTCAATTAACAGAACCCACACAGTGGAAGGAGATAACAACTCCTAAAAGAAATTCTCTGAGCTTCCTTGACACATGTGCACCTATGCACATAAACACACAAATAAAAGGGAAAATGTTAAAAAGAAAATCCAGGGCTGAGGATAGCTCAGATAATAAAGTGATGAAGCTGCGTAAGCTTGAAAACCCAAGTTTGAGTCCTAGAACCCATGTAAAACGTTGTGTTAGATAGTGTATGTTTGGAGAGGCAGAAATGGGCTTAGTCACCAACCTGCCTAGCCAAAT
>NC_022030.1:611697-615048 GCF_000317375.1 Microtus ochrogaster
AAAAAATAACATGGAAACATTCATTTGTTCCAGAAAGTCCTTGTCCTTTTCATCTCAAGAAAGGAAGGGAGGGAGGAAGGCAGGGAAAGAGAGAGGGAGGGAAGACAAGAAAGGAAAGGGAAGGATATAAAATGAAAAGGAAGAAGGAAAAAGAAGAAAATCTTTGAGAAAGTACACTCTACCTTAATTTCCTACTCACTAGCCTGCTGGTACAAAATCTAAAAAGAAAAAAAAAAAATAAAAATAAGGAGCTACCAAGAAATACCAAAGAAATGAGTTTTTTTTAAAAAAAAAATGAGGGAATGAATGATCTGGAACTTTGCAGACTAGGTTAGCTCTTATTCAGCACAAGCATCACCACTTTCATTCCTACCACACACTCTGAGCTGTTGGTCCCCAAAGACACCAGTAGCAGGTTTGCCCTTCTCATACAAGGCCAAGGGTTCTTTTGCCTTTTTGGGTGATTTTCTCAAGAATACCACTCACCACATGTGTGCTTGATGTTCTCCATGAATGAAGCAGCGTATTAGGCACATTTTACAGACCATCATGTTAATCATCATGAGAGGCTGACACTATAGCCATCCTAGTTTGCTGAGGAGGAAGTGACGTCTTAGACAACATTACTGGAGGGCACACAACCAGCAAAAACTGTGGAAGGAACATGATCCCAGGTCGCTCTGACTTCTGTTTCTGAACTCTTAACTGTGCAAGGAATCACATTTTCATGGTCATCCTAAAATCCCTACCTAAAAAAGTCAAAATAGGCTAGACCCAAACAAAGGAACTGGCCTTTCTACAAGATTTCAGGGCAGAAGCAAAGACAAAAAAATCAGTTTCTAGTGCTAACAGGTTGATCTTATATCAGGTTTATTTGCAATATAGACCTCAGACATCTGAAGCAAAGTAAAGGCTTAATATCTAACAGGAAAATTTATGTATCTAATATCTGGTACAGTGCTTGGAAAGCTAAATTGTAATCTAAGCATCGTGTTGTATTGAAGCAACATGTTCACAAATGAGGACAAAAGATTAATTGAAGTTTAGGGAAAAATATTTAATTTTGTTCCACAGAGACCAGAATGGTTTCTTGGGGACCAGTGTATCTCTTTCTTTATGAGCATAAATTACAAAGATTAGATAATTATTTTAATTGTGGTGTGCACATGCAATAAGATTGTTCGAAATATTACTCGAGGAATGCCAGGGAGAAAAGGGGGGAGGGGAGGGGGAAGAAATGGAGGGGAGGAAAGAGAGATAAGGTAGTAAGATGCTGGCTCAGCCCTTGACAAAGCTACACTGAAGAATGGATGGGCCATTTTAAGCAGTTGTGAGGGATATAAAGAGTCTGGTGTGAGAAGACTGAGTCCTTGCAAACCTGTGCTTTTTGAGGCCATGATAGCAGTTACTTATTAGCTATAACTGTTCATTGGATATCTGTTTTCAATACCTTTGTAAAAATCTGTCCCTATGTAAAATGGGAATTTAACTCTCCTAGTCTTCAAGGGCTGTGACAATATATAGAACAGTTTTAAAATTAAGTAAAATTAATTGCAAAAGAGGTAGCCAGAGAGAGACCTCAGCCCTTAAGATTTTTTCTTGCTGAGGACCAGAGTTTGATTCCCAGCACCCACATGTGGTGGTTCACAATCACCTGTAACTCAAGCACTCTTCTGGCCTCTACAGATGCTCATATCGCACCCTCCTACACATAAATAAAAAGAAACTCTTTTAAAAGGGGAGGGGGCAGGGCAGGTAGCTCAATGGTTAAGAACAGTCACTATTCTTGCGAACCGGAGTTCAGTTCCCAATACTCATATTAGACAGTTCACAACTGCCTGTAACTCCAGTTCCATGGGGATCTGGCACTTTTTTTCTGGAACTTGAAAGTACTACGTAGACAGACACACACATATACATGAGAATGAGAGAGAGAGAGAGAGAGAGAGAGAGAGAGAGAGAGAGAGAGAGAGAAGGGGAAAGGGAGAAAGGGAGAAAGGGAGAAAGGGAGAAAGGGAGAAAGGGAGAAAGGGAGAAAGGGAGGAAGGCAGTAACAGAACCAGATTAATAATGCTTCTGAAACATATATTGAATTTTTTACTGTTGTTTTTTTTCCCAAAGTTTATAATTAATCCCGTCTCAGCACACACTAAACTTTTGTTTATTTTCAAGGTCAAGGCCTTACTATGCATATGTGCCAAGGCTGGCCTCAAACTTGCCATCTTCACTTCTTGGCCTCCTGTATTCTGGGATTAAAGGAGTACCCTACCGTCTTAGTTATTTTCCTATGTCCATGACAAAAAACCATGACCAAGGCAATCTATAGAAGAGTTTATTGGGGGCTTATAGCTTACAGTGTGAGTCCATGATCATTATGGGAGGGAGCATGGCAGTGGGGAGCGGGAAGTAGAGAGCAGGCAGCAGGCATGGCACTGAGGTAGTAGCTAAGAGCTTATGTCTTGATCCGCAGAAGCAGAAGGCGGAGAACCCTCAAAATCTGCCCTTACTGACACACCTCCTTGGATAAGGCCACACCACCTAATCTTTCCCAAACTGTTCCATCAACTGGGGACCAGGTCTTCAAACAAAGGAGCCCATGTTGGACTTTTCATTCAACCCACAGTGCCTAGCAATACTTGGCTATTTGCAGCTCAGGAAAATTAACCAGTGTGCAAACAATACATATCCATCCTAAGAACCTCTAATGATACTAGTACTGAGATCATTAAATCAAATCAACAAGTGAGTGCTTTACCAAATTACTTCAATATAATTATACAAATCAGGACTTCCAGCCCTTAGAGAAGCAACTTAATGTTAATGAATATTTGAGCTGGCCATTGTGACCTATTTCGAACTCTACCACTTCTAAATATAAACACCTGCCACGTCTTCAGGACATAATGTACCACACCCGATAAATGCTGGTACCTGCATTTCAAATGCCTGTTGCTTGCTTTATTGGATGTTCACTAAATAACATTTGGAAAACATAGAAAACCAGGAAGAATGAAACACAGAAAAAGTCCATGTTTTCTATTTGGTGTAGGAGGTCCTTCTGTAGTTACATTGCTTTCATTGGTTGAATAAAGAAACTGACTTGGTCTTTTGATAGGGCAGTCCTTAGGTGGGCAAAGTAGACAGAACAGAATTCTGGGAAGAAGGGCAGAGTGGCAGATGCCATGATTCTTCTGCCTGAGAAAGACGCTGGTTAGATTCATGCCGGTTAGCCACAGTCAAGTGGCAATACACGTTAATGGAAATGGATTAAATCAAGATGTGAGAGTTAGCCAATAAGAGGCTAGAGATAGAACCCCTTCCTCCACAACCTCTCCAGCAGAGGCTATCATT
>NC_022030.1:616728-625216 GCF_000317375.1 Microtus ochrogaster
AGGGGGGAGGACTTTGGACTTTCCACAGGGCAGGGAACCCTGACTGCTCTTCAGACTTGTGAGGGAGGGAGAGAGGAGTGGGGGGAGAGCGGGAGGAGTGGGGGAGGCTGGGAGGAGGGGAAATTTTTTTTTCTCAATAAAAAAAAAGAGGCTAGAGATAATGGGCCAGGCAGTAATTTAATTAATACAATTTCTGCGTGGTTATTCCGGGGGTTAAGCTAGCCAGGCAGCAGGACACAGCCTGCTCCTCCTCACAACATCTATTAATTAATAAACTTTAATCACCTGCTCTTCCAAAAGGAATATCATTGTGAAAATTGTAAAAGCAAGGCTTAGAACCAGCAGTGGTGGTGCATGGTGGCAAGGCAGGAATATGTCTTAAATTCAAGCCCAGCTAGAGTAGCTTGCCAAGATACCGTTTTTTTTTGTTTTTTTTTTTGAGAGGGTGGGGTTTGAGACAGAGCTTCTCTGTAGCTTTGGAACCTTGGAACCTGTCCTGGAACTTGCTCAGTAGACCAGGCTGACCTCGAGCTCAAAGAGATCCACCTGCCTCAGCCTTCTGAGTGCTGAAATTATAGAAATGCATCACCAACTGCACCAAGGAGATGCTCAGAGGGTAAGCCACTGCTACACAAGCTTGCAAACCAGAGTTGAGATTCTAAGACTCCACTTATATATTAAGTGGGTATTGTAGCCCCTGTAATCCCACGCATGGGAGGGAGGCAGAACCTGGGGATCCTGGGAGCTAGCTAAACTAGCTGCATCAGAAAGTTCTAGGTTCAGTTGAGACACCCTGTCTCAGGCCTAGAAGAGTTAAGAACTCTTGCCACTCCTGCAGAAAGCCTGTTGGCAACACATTCTAGGTCCAAGAGATCGGGTGCTCTCTAGTGGCCTCTGTAAGCACTGCAGGCAGTCAGAAGCACAAAGGTGCACACAGGCACACACATAAACAAAATCAAAGACAAAGAAGTATATTTTTAAAGAGAGACCCTGCCTCAATATAAGAGGCAGAATCAAGGAAGACACCAAATGTTCATCTTTGGCCACCACACACACACACACACACACACACACACACACACACACACACCACACACCACACATGCACAAGCACGCATGCACTTATGTGCACATGCAACTATATAAACATGTGTGCCCACACATATGAACACTCTCTCACACACACATTCTCTCTCAGAAAGAAAGAAATTCTATAAAACAAAACTACCCAGAAGTTAGAGAGGTGGCTTAGTGGTTAAGAACATGTGATATTGCTGCAGGGACCAACATTCTATTCCCAGCCACCACATGGCGAGACTCTAAAAGCATACATATCTCCATAAGTGCACACATAGAGGCAGGCATGCAGATACACATATAAAGTAAATAAACCTTCTTTAAGACCATCAGTAACATTAATAAAATTAGCAACCTAGCAAATTACTTAGTGAAAGATTGCCTCTCAATGTGTCCTTAAAAGCGCCCTCTCACATTTTAGATGCATATTGTTGTTCCCAAAACAAGCATTGTACTGTTTTTCCACAAATAATGAAAAAAAAATTACTCTGCATCTTTCTAAGGAATATTTAGTGTAAATTAACCAGCTGACCTTCAGTGTGTCTCTGTTTGCATCAGGCAGAAGGATGACAAGGAGGTTCAAAGCCTGCAATTGTTCCTTTTTGGTTGGAAGATCTGTAGAGAGATGAAAGAAATCTAAAAACTTTAGGGAACACTTTCCTTTCTTTTTCCATTTCTAAAGGAAAAGAGAAGTTATTGGGTGTCAACGTTACAGCGAAACATAAGATGCAGTGCCTGAGCAGCCAGCCTCCCTGAGAGTGTTTGCTGGAGATCCAGGAAGCAGCTGCTCCAAGCACCCTTCATCCTAGGATGCTAGCTTCCAACTGGGATCACATGATGCGCAGCCTTATGTTTGCAGACATACCACAGTGATTTGGAAACAATTCTAGCTTCCATATGCTAATTCTCCTCCCAAGGAAGCATGGAGAAGACTGGACTGTCCAGGAAATGCTACCAAGGGTAGGGGACTTCTTTAACACTGAAACTTGTCTCTTTCAGTGTCAAGGAACAAAATACAAAAGGAGAGCCCTGGCAGGCAGAGGAAAAATGGGGTCTGGAGTATAGCAGGTGTCCAATAAATGTGTGTGGCATGAATAAGGAATCAATCAGCAAGGAAAGCTTTTAAGAGGTAGATAATATTATCACTGGAACCTAATATTTCCAGAGATTTAGAGAATTATCAGTACTACTTTGTCAGCTAGCAACAAATTTGACCCATATCCAGAAAATGTATTCAAAACAATGCAACTTCATCACTATGAATATTTTTCCCAAAAGATTGTTTTTGTTTAAAGGAGATAATTTAAATAGTGATTTTCGTTGTCTTCATGAATTTTTGAAAAAAAAAATGCTATGACACAAGGTAACTTAGGCATTCACCCCAAAATTGCACACCTAAAGAACAGCATGCAACACTGTAAATGGGAACTCTACCTCTCTGTCATCATTAATAATGCACTCATTCGCTCACAAAATTTCCAGTTTGGAAGACAAAGATATGATAACTTCAATATCATTACAGTACTCTTTCCTTGCCTGATGGCCCCTGGGAGTAAACGGAACAATCATAGCAAGATATAAACCTTGCAAGATCTCTGTGTTCCGTGGAAAGGAATCAAGACTGATTACTTATCTTAATTTGGGAGTTTTCCAGAACCACAGAATGGCCACACACCAGAATCCCATGGCCCTCTACCAAGGAGGCAGCCAAACATCCTCCAGCCCCCTACACAAATCCAGGATTTAAGATTTTTGGAAATGGCCATAGATGCTGATATCTCCTTGTGCTTTCATAATAACTGTTAACTCACAGCTTCTCCAGTGTGTGCTGCTTTCAACACCTGGCAAGAAGCCACATCAGAGATCTATGTGACTCACATAGTTCAGAGAGAAACTTGAGGTTTCCAGGTTTTATCTTTAGATGTATTGTGTTCTTAAAGGCCATGTACCTAATCTGCACCTGAAGAGAACATTCTGGTATGTTTATTTATGGAAGGCAAATGGTGTGTGGCATTTGAGCAACCCTTGACAACTATGAAACATGTCTAACCAAAGACATCTGGTGATTTGGCCTATGATGCCAGTGGTCACTGAGACTGTAAGTGTGAGTGGTACCTATTCCCAGGCTACTTCCACATGGAAACAACTTACTCTGGACAGCCTGGAAGGCTTTGAGGTACTCCACACTCAGCAGCGGCTGGGGCAGCTCTCTGAGAAAGAGCTTTAGCAGGCTGGCAGCGTCATGTTGCTTGACACTCTCCCAGTTGAAAGTCCCTTCATAAAACTTCATTTCTAGTTCTTGGCAAAGATTCTGAATGGCACAGAGGGAGAAAGAAATTAGCAGTACACACGTGTTTATTTTTTCCCCTGTTGAGAGTATGATTATTTTTTTCTACCTTACAAGAAATCTAATCTGTTAAGGGTCAGAGTAATAAAAGTCAACATTTGTCTGTCACTCAGAAAAATGCCATCCCCAGCCCTGCCTGCCCTTATGTAGAGGAATTATACCCAAAGTGAAGAAAAAGGTTTAAGTATTTTCACCCACTTTAATTAGCAAAGGTTTAATCAAATGATCAACTAAAATCACTTTCCATTAGGCACATCATCTAGACCCTACAATTTGTTATTATTATTAAAACAGACCACTTAAAATTTAAGAAGATGTTTTTGAGCTATTTCGAGGTATGTTACATAACAAAACACATAAATCGATTACTGGGCAAGCAAAAGGTTACCTCTCATTTGTTACCTCTGAGAATTGCAAAAGCCAAATCCTATAGAGAGGATACAAAAAATATATAATGATACCTACCTACCGTCATTGTACCATCATCCTGCTGCTAGTTCAGGTTAACGTTTGGAATCCATGTAGAATCAGGATGCTGAGGTCATCCATTTCAAACACTCTAGATGTGCCAACCCCCCTCCTACTACTACTACATCTAGTTCCTAACTAATATTTTTTCTGGATTCATTTTTAATGTAACATAAGCCCTGTTATGTCAAAAATTCTTCTAAGCTTCTATTACTGGAACCACTTTCTCAAAAGATGGCTTTGGTTTGGCTTACGTTTTCTTTGTTTGGTTTCTTATGCTATGGTGCTGGGGGTGGAACCCTAAGCCCCCTGCATGCTAGGAAACTGGTCCCCTACTGAACTAGATCCTCTGTTGTTCTTCTGCTTCTCCCAACACAACCCTCTTTTCTTTCTTTTTTTTCCCCTTGTTTTTCTAATAGGTGAAAAACATGGATGCTACATCAAAACTCAGAAGTGGAGTAAAAGGGGAGCAAAGGAAAAAAAAGAAAGGAGCAGGGAAGGAGGAAAGATGGAGAGAGCAGAAATGAAGAGGGAGCAAGACAAGAAGAAACTAAAGGAAGGAGGGGGGCAAGAATGAGGACTGCAGGAAATTCAGAGGGGCAGGGACACCAAACTTTTGCCCATCATCTTTAAATCATTTACAAGGGGCTAGCTGCAGCATGATCCAGTCTATGACTACAGGCTGGGTGGACCAGTTAGCACAGTTGAATCCACTTAACTGGCCTTCAAAATCAAACTAGCTGTTCCTTCTGTCAACACTGCCAACTCCCTGGCTCTTGTCAAGGGCCTTAATCTGCTCCCCACCTGGAGTGCTATGTTCCAGCTCCTTCTAAAATCAAAACTCAATTGCTATTACTCATCCTGATTAAATCTCTCACCCAGCTCCCTAGTACCTCTCTGAGTCATGATGTTCTCATTATCATAGGATTATAATTGGTGATGTGGGGATTTGGAAAAATAAAATCTTACAGAAAAAAGCAAAAGGCGTTTGTACAGAAACTATAAACTGGATGTTGCAAGGCTTTATTGTTCTATTTTATCTGCTTTGCGAGCAAGAATAAGGGGTGGGGAGGCTGAGTTGGTCTTTAAAACGTGCAAGCATAATTAAACAATAAAATTGTACATTAACAGAAACTGAAGTGTTTCTTCGCTTACCTTGATTCTCATGGCAGCTCCCGGTATGCGTAGGAGGCCCTCAGTTTCCAGACCGCCTTCTTCAATTCGAGAAATCAGCTGTGGGTAAGCCAATAAACATTCTGATCTCGGTGTTTGTAACAGGTACAGTTTAACATCTGTCCCCCTCCCCCATATCAGTAAGTGAAAGTTGATTCCGAGGGCATGCACACTGGATTTGAGATGAGGCTTTGAGTGCTATTGAGGCAACATCTTCAAAACTATGCATACGAAAACCTGAGATAAAATTTTGAAAGAGTTGGTCTTATTCTCCTTTGTAAAAGAAATGTGTATTTCACACAACAGCTGTGACTCTCCACAGGATCAGGGAAAAGATGTTCACTGTGTAAACGCAACTCAGAACACCATTCTGCTTTTCCAGCGACATGCATTGTGCAATCAAATAAATATCATGCAATTCCAGTATTTGCACACTTATATACTGTGCCTAGTTTGTTTCAAGAAACAATACTTTTATATGAAAAAAAAATGGTTGCTAATATTCATTTTAAGCTACTGGTGGTAATCTTGAAGAAGAATGCTTTCAAATGGGGATTCTAAACACCAGTACTCAATGAATGGCTACATATCTACTTCAATGACTCCACTAAAATAAACTAAAATGAAAATGGAGAAGCCATAGGGTTGGGGACATCACTAGGTGGGGAAGAGCATGAACTGCTCTTGCAGAGGACTCAAATTCAGATCACAGTTACTTGGAACTTCAGGTGAAGGGGATCTGATACGTCTGGTTTTTGCAGACACCCTTTTTCACATGCGCATACCCCCACACAAATGAACACAATTTTTTTTAATTAGTAAATAAATATTAAAAAAAACAAATCACAAAAATCAGACAGGTAGGGAATATTCCAGAAGCAATTGTTAAAAAGCTGTGCAGACAGTAAAAGTGTTCTACTTCTTGACAGGGAGCTTCCCGTTTAAAAACCTGGGTCCCACATTCCTTGGGTAACACATGAAGCTTACAGAGGGCAGAGCATCCTCTGCGATGTTTAGGGAAATCACTTTCCACCTCCTCCTTACAAATGCAGGGCACTTACTACATAGGAGCTTCTTTCCTATAGCCCACCCCCTTTAGCCAGATGCGGCCTTCCCGTATCTCCAATCTTTCTTTAATATTCTCTGCACACCTTGGGGCATAAAATCCTTCAGGGTGCAAAAGAATGTTGTTTCCTTCAGGGAATTCCCTGTTAATGATTAATTGGGCTCCACAGACCACACAGACCTTATTGCTTTCCCCTTGCATATAAAAGTGTCTGTTATAAGAAAGCCTTGCATCCTCGGGAATGGGAGCGGGGTGGGCTTCTGTCTACATGTTCCAAAATCCAATGTGCCATAGCATATGGACCCTGGAAGTGATGGTGATTTCTTTGCCTTAATGAACTTATCTGTCCCATCCTATGAATAGATTTTGACCAGGAAATTCACGGATACAGAGGGGTTCCGAGAAAATGCCAATAACGGCATCAAGTTCTAATAATACATTATTGACTCTAGCATCCACCCCTGACCACTCAAAGAAGCACATCAATCTTTCAAATTCAAATAATTTCCGAGACCACATCGTTCAAGAACCGCTGTAGAGAAACCCGGCGCGAAAAGAATTAGGAATTGTTTGAGATTAGAAGGACATCATAAAGTATTTCCTGCCAAATTTTAAAATATTCCATGTACGACCAACTTACATTTTATTTCCCCCCATAAAATATTTGCATGTCCTGTTAAATCATCCAATTGAATGCGGGCAGCTGCAGTCTGTCAGATTTGAGCAGTCTACACTTCTCACTGTCATTAAGTACAGAAGAAAAGCGGGGCTGCTAAACAGCCGAATGGGATTCATTTCTGAATTCTACATTTGAATATATTTCTAGTGTTCTCTAATGTTAGATCCCAGCCTCAAGAGGGATGTGTGTGCTGCATGGAACAGTATCATGTACTATCTCCTATTTCTCACTTGGAAAATCACATGTTTTCGCTACATTATTAATTAGCTGAGTACTGGCTTTTACAATAATAGGAAACAAGCTTTCTTCTGCAGCCTCTGCCAAGGCTGCTGTGTCCTGGAGTTCCGAGCACGTGCAGTACCCAGCTGCCAATTTCAGGAGAAGCCTGCCCTGGATGACTTGGAAGTAGGGTGGTCTTTGTCCCCCTGAAGGAAGCAGTAACCCCCAAGAGTGTAGGTGTGGTTATCAGGTCTGAATAAGAAAACTGCCTTCATCGGGTCTTCGGGTTTCTGACAACACCATGTTTTGAGTAATGTATGTGGTCCCTGTAATGTCAAGGTCCCAATTAAAATACTCATGGGGAGAAAAAGTAAAATTTGCTTTAGAGGATTAAAGAGCTGTGATAATTCCAAGGAATGCTTGCAAAATCCAACTATGGTTTGGGGCACGGGGCAGCGATGGAATTCACACCCAGGGCAGCTGAGCTACATCTCCGACTATAATTTCTCATGGTAGATGATAGCCACGTACTACATGTGGCTCACTACTTGTTAATTAAAAAGCTAGTGGTTTTCGGTATCTATCTGGATAGTAACCATTTTATGATGGCTCATAACATTCCAAATACTTTGGGGACATTGCTTTTTAAAAGCAAAGGTATTTTAAGTTCTATAACACCCCTGATAGAAAATATTGTTAATACTGTGTTTTTGCAACTATGTGTGAAAAGCAGACAGTGTATCAGCAAATGAATATGGCTATATTCCAATAAAGCTTAATGATCAACACACACACAAAAAAAACAGGAAACATTCTAGCTTTCCTTAAATTTTCAAGACCTCAAATAGACAAAAATAACTATACTCAAATAGGCTGTTTGGAGAAACAGGTATTCCATACTTTATCAGTGACCTATAATATTACTCAAAATGTAAATCATGTATTGTGTGTATGTGTATGTAGAGTGTGTGTGTGTGTGTGTGTGTGTGTGTGTGTGGTGAAAACCAATAGGGAAATGAAATCAAACCCTTTGGCACAACACTGATTTTACTGACCATTTTGACAAAAAGACATTGGATTGAAAATTTGATCAGAAAATGCACTTTGAAGTAAAATGAACATTTTTCTTTATTCATCCCCTTCTAAGAACACGGTTTGAACAACATGCTTTGCGGGGGGGTGATCAAGAAAAGTAAAAAATTAAGTTGACTGATATGAAATAAGCTTTGGCTAGTGCCACCTGCAGACATTCTCCTTTCACATTGAAGATGAACCCTCTGTAGTCTGGGAGCCAATGTTCCTGCAAACCAACTGCTTCCTTCTTTTCCCTCTTTTACAAAATGGAAGGACAGACAATGGGCTGTGCGCTGGTGATTAAATGATGCTTCTCACAACACATCTCTGCAGCTTCTTTCTTACAGCACAAAGCAGATGCAAACTGGTGATGGCTGCCTACCTG
>NC_022030.1:630671-640983 GCF_000317375.1 Microtus ochrogaster
TTTTAAAAGGGCATGTATACTCTTAATAGTTAACTTTAATGTATTATCTTAATTTTTAACTTAAAGGGTTTTTCTGATGCTAGAAATAAAATGCAGAGTTCATTTTTTTCTGTTTTGCACACACAATCAAAATTGGCATCTTGTACATGCCTGGCAAGGAGCCTCTGTTCACCCAGCAGTCTACTACTGAGACTTAGCCAAATGCTGAATTTTTAATTTCTGACATAGTAAATATCCGGGGTATCAGACATGGTGGATTACATCCGCAATCCCAGTCCTCAGGCGGCTGAGGCAGGAACTGTTGTGAGGTCAGGGCCAACATGGGTTACATAGTGAATTTCAGGGTAGGCTAGCTACAGAGTAAGACCCTGTCTCAAAAACTTAACATGTACCCATTGTTCAATTAACATATACAAAAGATTTTGAAGACTTAAGTCATTTTTGAGAGAACATTTGCCGACAGAAGATAGAACAATTCCTAATATTGGCAATGTTTGGGGATTAGGTGCTTTTCACATACACTCAACTCCAAGAGTTTGAGTGTCCATCAAAAAAAAAAAAAATAAAGAAAACAGTGAGGGGCATCATGGAAGGTAGAGTCTAAGTCCATCACTTCCTAGTTGTATTAGGTTTTCCTCATTGTGACACAGTCTTGAGAAAATACAAGTGGAGGGAGGACTTTTATTTTTGTTCACAGTTTCAGTCCACGCCAGTGTGTGGGGTGTGTGTTGTCAAACTCATATCCTAGTGGTCAGAAAACTTGAAGGAGGGGAGGAAGGGAAGACAGAAAGGAGGGATGGAGCAGACAGGGGAGGGGGCTAGGGTGGATAGACTAGGGGTAGATGGAGAGAGAGAGAGAGAGAGAGAGAGAGAGAGAGAGAGAGAGAGAGAGAGAGAGAGAGAAAGGAGACAGAGAGAGAATAGTAAAGTAGAAATACCACAGACCCTACCACCCAACATCACAAAGTGAGGCTCCAATGACACATGTAAGCATATAGAAAATATTAAGTACACACACACACACACACACACACACACACACACACACACACCATATGTTTGCACCGAATATATGGGTGTTATTGAGCAAGGGTTTCTCATGTAGTCAAAGCTGTCTTGAAATTTCCCATATTGTAAAGTCTGGCCTTGAACTTGATTCTCCTGGCCCTCTCCATCCAAGTGCTGAGATGTAGATACCTGTCTCCATGCCTGATTGATTACTGTTTTTTTCAGTGAACTTTAAAAATCATTTGAAAATATTCTTGGTTTTATTTTCCTGCATGCTATAGTCAGACAAGAAAAAAAAAAGTCCAATACTCATTTGATGAATAACATCTCATTATATTCTACAAAAAGTTACAGCAGGGTAAGAATCAGGGCATATTCTAAGGTGTGGGGAAACAGACTTTAGAAGGATGGAAACATGGCCGCATAGACAGCATTCTCTGACTGTTCCTGTCTGATTTTGATGCCTGAAACTCCAGGCAACGTTCCCGTTCTACTCAACTTCTTCATGCACAGGGGAAGGAGGGAACAGCGTAGGTCGGTAGAGAATGGAGAGACCCTCAAAGGCAGGGCTACGTCTTGATCACCTCTCCAGCCCCAGTGTCTCTTTCTTTGGCTTAGTATGTTTCAGGAGCAGGGCCACAGACTAATGAAGGAACCAAGACACACACCCACACAGAGAGGACAACCGCGACAAGCGACTGCACTGGCGTTTCCTATGTTCTCTAATGCCCAGTCATATTTCCTGAGCTTTCATTTATTAAAGGCAATGGTGGACCTGGCACGTGCTGGGCAAACACCTGTCCTTGAACCGCATCATCAACCCTGAGTTTTATTTTTTAAAACAGGTCCCTTTTTTTTTTTTTTCACACATACCTCTGTACCTCTGCTAATGGTTTTGTTTCCAGCATGGCTGAGCCAACCATATCTACCTATTTACATGTTTAAAAACCAACGGTTCAAGTGTTTCATTAAAATCAGTGGCTTTGGGTCTAATAAGCTCTGTAATATAATTACCAAAAAATATTACCCAAGGTAAATGTTTAGAGAAACCTAAAATGTTATTAGTACAAACATTTCATTTACCTAGCAATATATGTCACGAGCTTGTTTATTTATTTATTTAAACATTGTGCTTAATAAAGGAGTCAGTTCTTTATCCCAATGTTTAATTCATAGTGGCTCTTTTAAATATTTATGAAGTTTCCTGTCATTTTGTGTGTGTGTGTGTGTGTGTGTGTGTGTGTGTGTGTGTTAAGAGACAGGATGCTTCAGTTTCGTGACTTAGGAAAATAACCAAAATTTCAGCAAGAGTAAAGTGCCTTACCTTTGGAAAAATGCATTTTTTAAAGAGATGATATTTTTCTAAAATGCATCAGGTTGTTAGGGCCTTATACAAGATAAAAAAAAGTGAGCTAGTTCTCTCTGACTGCACCCTTCTTTTGTAGACTGGGAAGTACAGCCAGTGGCAGGGGCGTGTATTAGGGACTTTATTAGTAATGTGGAAGCTGAATCTTTTACTCATCAAACACTCCCACTTTCGATTCAAGTTGGACGTTGGACATCAAGAGCGGACCATGTTCCCAGAGTCAAGCCCTGGCAGGTTACATCATCTCCCTAACTTGCTTGCACATTTAAAAAACTCTGGTGGGTGGTATCTACCTCATGACGATCACTCCAGACATGAGCACCATTTCTGGACTGTGACACACACCCAGTGTGCACAGTGGAGCGAAGTTTGCAGATGGCTGCAAGATATTAAATTCATTCTCCAATGTAAGAGAAGAAGTGTGGATTCACAGTGAGAGCAGAAAGAATTTACAAAGACTGCTCAGTATTGCAGGAATAGGGAAGTGGATAAGAGATGAAGTCACCAGAGAGCTGCTCATTGCATAAAGCCCATAGTTTATTTACAGAGGAAGGCAATTCTAGCCACAAAATGGAACTTACAGATCTGTTTAGACACCTGCTTCAAAGTGGCACCAGCCAAAATATTCATTTCATCAACTTTGTTACTACTGACTTATGGGAACTCTACAACATGCCCACCCGCCGAAGGCATTTCTGAACCATGGTTACAGAGATGGATAGGTGCATGCAGATGGAAATCAAAGGCAGAGGTGATGGACAGTCACCAAGACTATGATTCTGGTCACTGAAAAAGAGTTCAGAGTCAAGCAGAAAAGAATTGAAAAGAGAACTGTTAAGATAGCCACAAGACAGTTCAAAGTTTCCCAGGTAACTATGAAACAGAAGAAAGGGGGAGTGGTTATTACATAACGTGGGCACAACATGAACAAAAAATCAAGAAGGTAGTCAAATAAAGATTAACTTGGTAGAGAAAAAATAAATAGCAGACCAGGTTTTTATTTCTAAAACCTCAAATGGAGATTATATTTTATTTTATTGGGGAGGTAACCTCAAATTCAGTAATACCTCAGTTTTGTTTAATTAGTCTCCCCCCTGCCACCAGCTTCAATGATTTCCATCTTCAGTGACGAGGACTGTCACAGGCTGAGAGTTTTATTTTTCCAAAGGAGAATCTGGGAGTATGGATCACTGCTTTATGCCAAATCGCGAAAACTCCTTTACTTTCTCTATTAGGCTCTGAAAACAGCTCACTCAAAATGTACCACAAAGTCTGGAAACAACCATATGTCTATCCCTAAGGGACTGCTTTAATAAATCAAGATGCAGCCTCACAGTAGAGACATGTGTATCCAGAAAAAAGAAATGAGAAGTATGTCTCCACATTATGATGCCGGGGTCTCTGAAAAATAGTTAAAATCAAACCAAGATGGAGAAAAATGTGAGCAGTGGGCTAATATCTGTAAGAAAATGGGTAGATATAAAAGTATCAAAAGAAAAAGGGTTCTCTTGGGCTCTCTCTGGTTAAGAGCACTTGCTGTTCTTGTAGAGGATGCAGGTTTGGTTCCCAGCACTCATATGATGGCTCATAATCATCTATACCTCCAGCTCCAGGGATCCAACACCGTCTTCTGAGCTGTATGGCTCCCAGGTACACAAAAAGGTGCACACACATTCATGTATGCAAAACTTTAATCACATAAAAATATAAATTAATACTTTAAAATTAAAAAAATCCAAAAGGATTCCCTAAAAGGAGGGCCTTAACAGGGTGATCTGTCAAAGATAAATGCTAAACTTGCTTTATTTTGATTTATATTTTCCTTTTGGGTCATATAACTATTTCATAATCTTAGAGAATAAAATATTTCAGAAAAGCAATCTTTAAAAATTAAAAATAAACCATAGCAAATTAGCCCAACCAGATATGCACTTGGCAGCTTAACCACACAGAGAATAACCACCCTTAGAAAGCTACAGCTCCCTAACTTTACTGTATCAAATCTCCTTTGCAATACATACCAAGGATACAAATGGCTGCAGAAAGGCAATCTTCAACCATTCTGAAGCGCTCTTACAGAACATGGTTACCACTGGCATTGTGAGAATGTTATGCACTAATGTAAAATAAACAAACAAGTGTGTTTTGGACAGCGGAAGCTCTGTCACCTGCCCTTTCCTGAGAACTACACTTCTCGGCATGGGAGAAAGAAGATAAAAATCGACATCTCTACTGAACAGGGCTCCCAAGTGATAAGTGGTCCAGAGAACTGAACACTCCTGGGGTCCTGGCCACAGGCGGAGATCTCTACTTCGACTAAATGGAACTAGGGACACTTGAAAGTGAGACACTTTTAAGCCTGAGCAGGGAATACACTAGCTAAGCCCAGAGAGATTTTCCTATGGTGTCATTAAACATGTATGAACCCATGGGTTAAGAAGCCAGTTTTATAAACATACACAGATATGAGTTGGCACTGATAACAGATACCAAGAAAGAAAAAAACCAAATTTGAAAGCTTATATAAAGTGGGAAATATAACCATCTTGATAATTGTTTTCATAAAGGAAATGTCCAGAATAATAAATGAAAAAGAAGAAACTATTAGGACCTCAACTTTTAGACCATTAATACCTTAATGGAGTCAGGTATGGCTCTGAATCACAGTTTTAATTAGACAAAAGAAAGATAGCCAGGTATCCCCAGTAGAGAGCAATGACAATATATCTAAAGTATCTAGACCAAATCAAAACAACCAGGAACTTAAATCCGATAGAACTAATGTCAACTAGTTTATAAATACATAGGAGGAGTGAAACTATACTATAAGGACCCAAAGAGTCAGAGAGTGAGATTCACCTGAATTTTACAACATGGCTCTTTCAATAAGTGAGGACAGGGCTGGAAGTCAGTACAGCACTTAAAACACTTGCAGCACAAGAGAGAGGACCAGGGTTTGGAACTCGGTGTGTGTGTGTGTGTGTGTGTGTGTGTGTGTGTGTGTGTGTGTGTGTGTGGCGGCTGCCTGCATTCCAAACCTCTGAAGGCAGAAGACAAGGGCTCATCCCAACAAACTGGTTAGCCAGATGAGCTCCTCAGCAAGCCCTGGGTTTGTTTTAAAGACAAATAAGAGATAAGCCAGATGAAAGAGGGATTGAAGAAGATTCCTAACATCTACCTCCGGGCCTCCACATGCACACACTTGTACATTCACATGTGCCTACATGTACATGAGCATGCACAAACATGTGCAACACACGTAAGCTTGTGACAAGAGCAATAAATCAACTTTGAAAAAGTGGAGGGGCACAGGAAAACAGGTGACAGGCGGGAAGAGAATGGGAAAGTAGCCGAATTGCCAGAGTGGAGGTCAGTGGGGAGGGAGAACCAGAGGAATGGAGGGATGGGGAGGGGGGCAAGGTTAAGGGAAAGATAAAGAATCTAAGTGTCATACCAAGCAAACTCAATGCACAGGATTTATTTGGAGCTGTCCCTCAAACTGCAGGAGCAGTCATGATAAGAGATATCTTGAAGTTTAAAAACTGAGTATTTGAGGTGAAAATACCCAGTTTAAAGGTATTTTAAAGGATTAATAACAATAACATGAGTGTGCAATTTTTAATACTTCTGTTTTTGCTTTGTTTTTAGCAATATAAATCTTTACAGATGATAACCAAAATTCAGACATGTGTTTCAACATAACACGGATAAGAAAATTGGACAGAGTTGCAGAGAGGTCTGGCCTGGCTGACAGGTGAAGAACTCAGAAGCTCCTCATGTTCTTCTTTAGCTTCTGCTTTAAAATGTGTGAAAAGACACGAGGCACTCACAGCAGAGAGAACACACTGTACAGAGGAAGGCTCAGGTTCTAAAGACCATTTGTTGCTAAAAAGGAACCAGTTGCTGCAAGAAACAGCTGCTTTCAAGTCTAAGAGGGAGAAAATTACAAGGTGAGCCTGGAACATACTGTCCTAGAGAACGAAGAAGAAAGGGAAGAGGAGGGCATGATGAAACAGCGCGGGAACCAACTGCCGGCCCCCACTGGCCAAGGAGGCCCAGGCTGTGTAGCTCTGACCTTCAAAGACAAAAGATGCTATCTACGAAATGTGGGGATGAAAAAGTTAGCAGTCTATAGTGGCATGCAAAGCTGAAAAGAGAAGGAGAGCTACCAATTACTGAGGAATGCAGCTGTCAATTAAGGTAGAAGAGACAACAGGCTTAGGAAATCAATGTTTCTCAAAGCCCAGAAAAGGATAAAATGGGGACCAAACAAGTATAAATTGTGGGTAAGAAAGGCATCTTCACAGCATGAGAACTAGGGAACATCTCCCTTAGCCCACTTGGTGGCAAAACTTCTGTCATGGAGAATGGCTTGTATCACTTCAGAGGCATAGCACAAATGTTTAACTTGTGTCTAGTCATAATGAAATGATCAGACAAATTTTTAATATTATGAACTTCTTTTAAAACGTTTTTTTAAAAGCACAAACAAAAATAAAAGAGAAAAAAAAATCTCAACTAACACAACACATACTTCACATCCAAGTCTCCAAAGGGTACAAGGAAGGGAGACAGTATGAGGGCAGTCTGTGACAACTGCCAAGCTTTTGTGATTGTTAAATATTAGCTATGACTTTAGAATCTTACTGAAGTCTTAAAACTTTGTTTACTTCTAATTTTTAATGTTTATTTTTATGTGTATGTGGTGTTTTCCTGCATGTTTGTCTGTGCACCTCACCACTTGCATGCCTTGTGTCCAGAGATACCAGAAAAGGGAATCAGATTCCTTGAACCTGGAGTTACACAATTGTGAGCAGCCATGTAGGTGCTGAGAACCAAACCTGGACCCTCACAGAGCAGCCAGTGCTCCTAATCACTGAGCCACCTCTCCAGCTCCAACTCTGTTTTGAATGTTCTCGAAAAGTCTTAAAATACTTAAAATACAGTGAATATATCCTCCCTGTTAGAACAGTGTATATACAGATAAACAGATATAGAAAGAAAGGATAGGAAAACATTAATAACTTGAATCAACTGTTGATACCAATTTAGCAATTCTTGCTACCTCATGCTTTCAACTTTTCTTTGGTTTCTAAACTTTAAAAATACAAAGGTCGTTCAAAGGACATTCTTTTAGGATCATCTGAGCATGTATTACATACAGGCAATGAGGCATCATTGCCTCGGATCTTGGGCATCCTCTCCTTGTTGAGTTCTTTCTGATTGACAGCTTGCTCCGCAAATGACACCTCCAAGTTGATGTCTGTTTCAGAGGCAGGTGCGTCCTCTGGTACCCTTGGGATCAGCTCCTTGTTCTCAACAGCCACACTAGATGTTTGGTCTAGGAGAAAAAAAGACAATTGAACTGCATGCCCTTTATTTAAAAACCTTCTCATATATTAACAAGACCCATGGGAAGAATATTCTCTACTCTAGGAAACAATTTACTGTGATTTTAACAATAAAATGCCTACTCTGAGAATTATAGCAATGGTTCACAGCAAAAGCTGGGACACGGAGGTGACTGGCAAACCAGGGTTCAACTGTGGGTTCTCTGCAATCACAGTTTTTCGGCTGGGTACAGATTCCAAAGCCTACTGTCAGGCATCAAACTCAGCGGCAAGTCTCATAATGTTTAGTAGGTGCAACTGTTATTTTCTTCTGCACTGAGGAACTAGAAGCGGGAGCATGAGAGGCACGCTGCATTGCAACCTCTGCCTAGAGCCGTTGCTTTAATTTCTTCAGAGTGGAACACATCCAGGGGCAGCCGTCTTCCACACCCTGGAATGTTACCTATGCACCATGGGAAAAATTCCAAAACAAAAGCTGATGCCAACAGCTCATCACGATGAAAGTCAAATCTGGAGGAACCTGGTACAAGAACCGACAAGCTTGGGGACCTGATTCTATCAGAGATCAGAAAGGTCCCTTCCGCCCCGAGTCAAACAAGCTGCGGACATTTGCATCAGTCTCAAAACTTTGCTTTGGCTTCTTCCTTTCGTCTGCGGCTGGTCCTCTAGGAAATATTAACGTTGGAAATTTTTCTTTGATAAAAACAACAGCTACCAGGATGGAAGAAAACGCTTCCAAATTTCCTTGGTGATTTCTTGGCTTTTGTACATCTCACGTTAGAAAGGCCCTGGCATGAACGCTGGGGTTCTTTTTACGGCTGATGTTTGATTCACAGTAAGATGCTGTGGACTACAAAAGGAACAGACTGACGTGGTGGCCCATGCCTGTGACTCCAGCACTTAGGAGGTAACAAATCAGGACTTCAAAGTCATCTTCGACTGTACGGTGAGTTTAAAGCCACAGGAGCTATGAGACCCTGTCTCTAAGAGCAAAACTAGTGTTGGTGAGGTGGATCAAAGCATAAAGACATGGCCATACAAACCCTGCAACTTGAGTTCCATCCTTGGGTCCCACAGTGAAGGAAAGAAGTGAGTAACTAGCGAAAGTTGTTCTCTGGCCTCCACATGTGCAGCACGCACACACACACACACACACACACACACACACATACACACGCACACACCATACACAAACAATAGAAAACAAATTTAAATAAGTTAATAAACCCAAAATGAATAAATAAGCTGATAGAGGGGCATGGGAATGATGGATGCATGCCTCCAATCCAAACAGTGAATTAATTTCCTGACTGAGCAAAATGAAACCTTGTCTCAAACAATAAAAAAACAAAAACAAAAGCAAGATGATGCTATATATGGTTACCTACTAATATTGCACACTGTGAATCAAAAATGACAGAAGATGAAGTTACCTTTAAAAACCTAAGAAGTACACATCAGAAATCCAAAGGTGTATTGTTCCTGAGCTTACTGCTCAGAAATAATTTTATCATCACTTAATATAAATCAAAAACCTTTGTTTCAACGGAAATAAAATTAAGAATTAAATATGAATCAAAGCCTTACTCATTCCCACTCAGCAAGCAGAGAGGATTTCGTGAATATGTGGCTGCGTGGTCATTTGAGGCTCTCAGCTCAAGAGGGTCTTGCCATTGTTTAATGCTTTTTGATTGCCAAATGGAAACCTACAAAAAGCCTAGATTTTTGGTGTGAACCAGCCCAGCTAGCTCTCAGACAATCTTCCAGTTAGGCAAGCAAGAAAATGTGTACCTACGTTAAATCCCCAAATAAAGATGAATCGAAACCTTCCTGATGGTATTATCTGCTCTCATTTTTGTCCTATTTGTGTTTTTTAACAGTCTATGACAATTTTAAGTAGAATACTTAATAACTTTTATGATTAATTTTTAAATGATTATCATAAATGTCAAAACAAAAAAATTAATTTTATTTCCCCATTAGTTTATATGGTTATACGTTTTGCTGTGAATACATTATTGGTTTCCTAGGAAACAATTCACAGAGAAAAAAATGATTAGCCATTTTTGTAAATTAGAAGCTACTTTCAGCTTCTGAATGTTGGTGGACAGGAATTTAAAAACGATTCTCTTCAATGCTTCTATGTCAGTTACAATAATCACCCCCTCCTCATGCATACCCAAATAAATACGCTGTGCTGAATTCAAACCGGAGCCATTCAGAACACATTTAAAACAAATTGATTTCCTCCAGAAACATAGCAACAAGAACAAAAAAAAATATAAAACCCACCAGCCTCAGTTCAAATGTAAAATCAGGTTCAGGCAGGGAAGAGAAAAAATAAGTGTGTGTGGAAGGGTGGAGCTGGGCACTGCTAGGAGACAGCAAGTTGGCTAAGAACAGGGATGGAGCTGTCATTCCCATACAGTTCATCCAGAGAAGATAAAAGAAAATATTGAGACAAATTCCTTGCTTGTTAAATCCACAAGAGTTAACAAGAATTATTTCTTCTTCTTCTTCTTCTTCTTCTTCTTCTTCTTCTTCTTCTTCTTCTTCTTCTTCTTCTTCTTCTTCTTCTTCTTCTTCT
>NC_022030.1:641083-671545 GCF_000317375.1 Microtus ochrogaster
CTCTCTCTCTCTCTCTCTCTCTCTCTCTCTCTCTCTCTCTCTGTATGTGTGTGTGCATGTGTGATTATTTGTTCATTTGTGCAGGCAGACTCACAGGTATATACACATGCATGTGGAGATTAGTGGAAACCTCAGGTGCCAATCATCCAGCATTGTCCCCTTTACCCTTGAGACAAGTGACCTAAAACTCAACAAGCATGCTAATCTGGCTGGGCAGCAAACCTAGGGATTCATCTGTTTAAACCTCCCCAGCGCTGAAATACCATTTCAGTGTGTGGCTTTCTCACATAGGTTCTGGGAATCATACCCAAGCCCTTACATGCTTACAAGGCAAGCATCTAACTTGCAAGCACTTAACTGATTGAACCATCTTGTTAACCCTTTCTTCGAATTTAGAAGACAGTATGTTTCAGTTATAATTACTTTTTAAAAATTATCCAGCTGTTCGAAATGTATAGAAACTATTTTAAAAATATTTTTCTGAAACTAAAAGTATACAAATCACTATGAAAAATGTAAATTTTTAATATTTCTAAGTACACACAAATATTGAGCCTTTCATAGAGTTGTATAATTTTATGAAGAGTTAAGAAAGTAGGTTAATGTGAAATATATCAATACTTTAAATATTCAAAGCCTATTACTTTTTAGTTTGAAATTGTTTTTTAAAGATCTTTATTTTATTTATATTACTGTTTAGTATACATATGTCTCTGCGTCACATGCCTGCCATGCCCAGAAGAGGATGTTAAAGTCCCTGGAACTGACCTTACATAAAGCTGGGAGCTGTTGGTTGTGGGTGTTGGGAATAGGACCAGGGTGCTCTTAACTGCGGAGCTATGTGTTTTGCCCCAAAATAGGTTGTCTTGAATGCAATAAAAACTCAAGTGTGTGGGAAACATTTAGATCAGACTGACACTCGTGGTTTGAGATTTTAATCAGAACCAGCCTCCCTTTACAACACTCCAGATAGTGTTTCCATGCATATACACATGGCTGACCTTGATGATCATCTTAAGACACCTGGGAATATGGACTCTTAATTGTGAAATCGCCTCCATCAGATTGGCTTGTGGGCAAGTCTGTGGGGCATTTCCTTGATTGCTGATTGATGTAGGAGGATTCAGCCTACTGTTGGTAATGCAATCGCTTGGCAGGTGTCCCCAGATCGCTTGAGAAATATAGCTTCACATGAACCTGGGAGCCAGCCAATCAGCACCAACCGCCTATGGTCTCGGCTTGAGTTCCTGCCTTGGCTTCCCTGGATGAAGGGCTGTAATCTGTAAGCCCACTCAACTCTTTCTTCCCTCAAGCTGCCTTTGATTAGTGTTTTCTCACAGTGACCTTGACAACCAAACAAACAAAAACTCTATAATTTCTTTCTGAACTTTCCAAAGTGTTCAAATCACCATCAGCTCACTGATAAACAAAAGAATAGGGCATTCTCCGAACAGGTGCAGCAGCGGCCACCAGGTGACTGGACTGGACTGGCTATGTGCACAGTCTTCGGGTAATGTGCTTGGCAGCCTGACCCCAACTGCTCAGCCTTCCAGCAGAAACAGATGTGAATCAGGCCACAAGTTTGTCACCTCTCCCCTGCCTGCTGCAATCTCAGCCCGAAAGTGCTCATATAATGGAGTTGTCTCATAAAACGTTTGTTGATAGAGCCAACATTATGATCTCGGGCAAGAGAGGAAAACACGAAGAAAGGACAATGTTTTCCTCAATATCTGTTAAACAACTGGCAGGCACTCTTCTCCAAAGCCCAAAGTATATTGACACTGGCACAAAAGAGTCATCTGTCTCTCTGAGGACCCAAGCTCTCTAGAAGGCTAGGGCTGGCACAGACAGCTTGCTTGCCACTTCAGTGTCTGCTGGCACACAGACAGGGAGAAATACCCAGCAGTTCATTCTGATACAACACATGATAGCTACAGAAGCCTCCATAAAAGAGGAAGAAGAAACTATTTTTACAGGGGTATGTGTGTGGGCACACTTGCACGCACACATACTCAGACTCATGATGTTCATGTGTGTATTGCATGTCTTTATATTTTTAAGTGTTCTTATTAAAAATATTTTATTAATTTTTTCCATATTTTAAAAGAGAAGTATTGAGAAAATTCTGACGAAACAAAGATGTTATCTGCTCTCAGATTTCCAGAACATCCCTTGTAAGTTTTTCCTAATGAGTGATATCTAAAGGAAGGCTGGGAAGGCTTCCCAAGCCTCTAGTTCCCTGACAACCACTCGGCGACCCTGCTATTGCCAAGCCCAAGGCAAAACTATCATGTACAGATGTCTCAGACACTAAGACATGAGTAATAACCAAAACATAGCTCATGTGTGTAAGTGTTTCTTAAGTAACTTGAGGACTTTTTTTCTTTAAGCTTCAATTTAGGATCTTAGCCAAGGACATTTTCCCTTCTTGTAAACACAAAAGCTGTAACCTTTTCCTTGGTGGTGCTTAATAGAATCTTTGTATTCATTTTCTTCTAGACATTGAATCTCTAATTCATCTCTAAAATAAGAAATGTTTAATGAGAAAGAAAATTATAATCAATTTCAAAAAAAAAGAAAAACTTTTTTTTTCTTAAAGGTTTCTCTAAAACTCCTGAAAATAAAACCCCTTGTTGAATTGGAGCTTATGATTCATGAACAAGACACTGAAACTCCACATCCCAGATGCATGGTCTTGGGAACATAGCTTTTCAAGTCCAAACCTCAGTTCTCTCATTTGTAAAATGGACCAAGAGTAACACCTACCAGGGAGAATTCATGAGTGTACTGAACGAAGTACAAAGCTCTACACACTATTTTGATATGATAAACAGTCAGGAAGATGTATATACAGATTTGGATCAGATGGGAATACACATAAAAAAGATAAAGGGCCAACCCTACATCCAGAATCATACATTTATCTTTATTTACCTAACATTAATATTTTAATAGAAGTTGCTTAGTAGAATGAAGGTAACGTGTTTGAGTGACAACTGTGGTATAGCAATTAAAGGGAACAATCAAGAGCACAGGTCTGACATACCCTCTTTTCCTTGGCTTTTGTTTTCGTTTGTTCCGATTGACTGCGATTCTGAGCCATCTGGAGACTAAACACAGAAAAGGAGCCACTTAGTCATCTCCCAACTCACAACTGGAGAACATGGTGTTGTAAATAATACCATCCTAACCTTGAGAGAACAAGAAATGTATTCAGACTTATACAAGCCACAGTGAGGGGACAAAGTGCCAAGGTTACCATCAATAGACAATCCTCCAACAAGCGGGTGATTACCTGTAACAGTGAGACATATACCAAACACAATTGGGAACAGAAAAGATGCCAAGAGTACCCCTGTCATGTGAAAAACCACTGTCTAGATGAAGAAGAAATGTTAGCAATATCCAGTAGTAAGTGGATATATGTGGCCTACTGTCACCATGACATAGTATTTAGCAACAACAACAAAAAATTAACTTCCAAATCATGCTTCAACATGAATAAACTCTGAAAATATTATGCTGCGTGAAAGGAATAGTCAGACAGCCATGTATATTATAACTCCATGTTTATGAAAAAGTCTAGAACAGGCAAATCACAAAGACCTAAAGACCCATGTTTGCCTAAATATTCAGTAGAATGTAAGGAGCAATTGCAAGTGGATATGAGCTTACTATGGGAAGCACAATAAAAATGTGTAATAATTGATAGTGATGATAAAGAAATCACTGTATTATACACATCTTTTGACACTGGTTTTAAAATATTTTTATAAATTCACACAAGCATATATTTTGATCATATTCAATACCCCCAGGACCTTCTCTTATTCCCCCTCATTCTCATGGGAATCCCCTCTGATCCCAAACAAGTGTCCTCCTACTTGTGTCTATTTTAGAGAGTGGGGTTGACCTACAAAGATGGCCCTTCAGGGGTTGATAAACATGGTGAGCCAGGATTGACTCCACCCATGCCTGTGGTCAGACAGCAATTCTTCCGTTTCCAGAGGGTTTTAGAAGATCAGGAAAGGGAGTCTCGGGTAAGCATACAAAGAGGCCTATTTGAGTGCATTATTTTTGATAATCACTCTACTGGATTCCATTTCTACATTAAAAATAATTAGCCCTCCTACTTTCCTCTAAACACAATGAACCTCAAGCTGTTAGCCACAAAAGACCCTTCTCCCTCGCCCACAGTTTTACAAAAATCACTAGGGCTGGTGCCAATAAGTCATTAACATATGAACTAGATGCCTGTAGTGCTGAAGACATGAACAGCAAATGGCATGTCACAGACGTGACACATGGCATGGTCAAAGGTATACCTTCGTTGACTGCAATATAACATTCTGCTTCCTTCTGTCTATATGTCTGTAGAGGATTGGCCTTTCATGGCACAGTGAACACAGTCAGGAATTCTTTTTTTTTACTTTTTATTTTTTTTGGTTTTTCGAGACAGGGTTTCTCTGCAGCTTTGGAGCCTATCCTGGAACTAGCTCTTGTAGACCAGGTTGGCCTCTAACTCAGAGATCCACCTGCCTCTGCCTCCCGAGTGCAGGGATTAAAGGCATGCGCCACCACCACCCAGCTTAGGGATTCTACTTTTACATATAGATATATATTTAGAGTATGTGGTCAGAGTGTTTCTGTTAGTAACGGAAGATAGGCATGCAGATGGATACATTTAGGTATTAAATTTCCTGGTGTCAGCATGAACTTCATGCTTACGTGTGGACACAGGAAAAGCTGAATATACATTTATTCCAGAACAGAAGAGCCACAAACAAAGATAGATGCTTTAGGGATGGGGAATGGAAGATCATCTTCTAGAGGACAGTGTATTTCAATTAAAGGTGTCCAGCAAAAGAAAGCATTATCTTAATATGCTTGTGTTATTTCTCTCTTAATGAGACCAGCAGATAATAAAAACCAATTATTTCAGATTCTAAACCACATGGGTAAGACTTTTCCAGGAACTGGCTGTAAAAAATAATGTTTCTTCTAGCATCAAGTAACAACATTTGTCCTCGAGACTGGCAGGAATCCCACACCACAAATTTATTAAAGTTCAGCTTTCTGCCCATTCCTGCTTCACACATTCTCTGAGTTTTCTAGGTGGACAGAGCCAGGGAGAAAGCAATACCTTTTAATTAGGAAAGAAATGTCATATTGTATAGCTTTATCATTCATTTTTTCTGTAACTGGAAACCCAGTTCCGTCCTTCAGCCCTGGTTGATGTCTCAAATAACCACTGGTTAGTAAGCAAACAAGCAACTTATACAAGTGCCTGGAGCAATCTAGTGACCCTGAATTCCTGGAAACGGGCTGAGTTTGATCCACAGCTGGCCATGCAAGGAGAATAATAGCCTGTAACTGAAAGGACTTTTGCAGAAGAGCAAAATGATTGCAAAAAGTAAAGGCTTTCTACACAACAACAGCCCCCAAAAAAGGTGCCTTAAATATAAGCTCTTCCATTTTACTTTTTATGAAGAATCATGAAAATTTTATTGCCCTTTGCTTATACTATAAATGGGTTCTCAAATTCAGGCTGCTCAGCATCAGAGTCATGTTTGGAAGTGGAAATACAGCAGGAGGAAGAACGCTTTAAAGTCAGACAAAATTGGGTTTAGCATCTATGGGACATTGAGCATGTTACTTAAAGTCTATGAACCTCAGCCATAGGATAGCAATGATAACACCTCAGTCATAAGACAGCTGTGTGGATTCAATGAGATAAAGCAGGTGAAGCCATTAGCTCAGTAGCTGTGGCAGCAATTGCTATTGCTAATGTTGTCATTAGAACCATTATTCAAGAATCCTTTTGTTACCCTCCCAATGACTTGTGTGGGTTTTCTAAACCAGAGCTGATGGGGCCAGAAGGCAAATTTTCTGTGCTCTTAAAAACATCATTTAGTTCAGCTGACTTTTCCTTGTTGGTAGCAAGACTTGCATAAGTGTGATCATTTCAGTGCAATGCAAGCCCCTTATTTCCTCACTGATAAGCAATGAATGATCTATCAACTAGCTATTCTGCACAGCACTGTGAGGGCCACATGGGTCTACTACTTCTACCATCTCCCTAAAATCTCTTTATTTACCATTCTTCTGTTTCCACCCCTAATCCAGCATCTTCCATGAAAACACTAACCAGCTGGGTTTGTCTTAACTCAAATCTCTATGCCATGGGAGGTGCCGAAAGTTTGCCACAAAGAGGGTATTCCTTCTCTCAAGGTCCCAACTTCACAGTTCAGGTGCCGTCTGTTTCCTCATACCTCATACCTCACTTCCACTCATTTTTGAGTTGGTTGGAAATTCAAAGATTTCTTCTAGCAATAGTAGATAAGGACCAGGCAGTGGTGGCATATACTTTTATGTACTTGGGAGGCAGAGGCAGTGGGATCTCTGCGAGTTAGAGGCAAACGCTGGCTACAGAGTATGTTCCAGGACAACCAGGGCTACACAGATGAAACCCGTCTTGGAAAACCAAGAAAAGAAAAAAGGAATAACATACTCCCCCCGCCCTGCTTTTCTATCAGAAACAACTGGCAGGCAGGCTGTGTGGAAGGCCTTCACCCCAACTCTGTCACACCCAGTGGTGTGATAGGCACATCTAAATGCTCCCAGGACTCCATCCTACCGACCGCAGAATTTTTGTACTGAATTTGAACTTGCTTAGGTATTTGCCTCCCTGGGTACCTTCTAGAATGGGAAAAGTCAATCAAGAACATTGGCACACTGCCGGCACAGCGCTTTGACACGGGGTAGACACTAGGTGCTCATTCAGTTTGCAATGATCTTGAAGGAACTGGATTGGTTCCGATGAGTCCAAGCATTTCAGCCTTTGCCATCCTATCAGTAAAGAATCTTACTTTTTCTCGTGCTTCTCTCTGTTGAGCAAATATGTCTCTGACGTCAGGAATGTGGTGCTGTTTGTTTTTCTTCCTCAAGGTCTGGGAGACCGTTTCTACCCGCTTCTGAACAGCTGCCGCCTGAGTCCGGGTAAGCGTGGCTAAAAACGCGATGCTATCCTGGGGGTCATCGGCAGACTCTCCAAAGAGATTGGACAACCCAGCCTCCTTGAGCCACTCTTCTTCCAGTTCTCCCTCTACAATGGTTTTGTAAAAGAAAGAAACACGTCATTTTGTAACCATAAAGTATAAGAACGTTCATGTTTTTCAACTATCGGAAATCCTGACTGAAACGCTTCTATTACAACTAAGCCAGTGTTGAGAATCATTATCTGAAACTTGGACAACTGCCATCTACTCTGGCCATAGTGATAGCAAATTTTGGGTCAATTTCATATATACTTAATTAAATTTTTTTTAATTGCTTCACATGTAATTAACCTCCACAGCTTCCTGCATATTAACTAAGGAGGGCGGTACTGCGCTCCTTCTAGAGGCTAGCGAGCCATAAAGAGACAACCTCCTCCAGCGGGTGGCGCAGGAAGTTGGTGCTGAGAGCACACAGGCAGATCTAGTTTCTTGGCTTAAATTCAAGGCTATCTTGGAGTCCAACATTAATCTCTAAAAGGGTTTGTTCTCTCGGTTCTGTGTCACTGGTGAGGCATATGACAAGTTAGTACAAAGAAAAAATATCAGGGCATGGGGGAACTATTCAATTTCAAAATAATTTTTCCAATTTTTTTCTCAAATGAGATAATGGAGATATTAAAGAATTTTTTTAAAGCACATTTCTTTCAACAACAATAACAAAGGAGCTTGTATGAAAACTAACTAGATAATTGATTGAGAACACGGAAAGTAAAAATTCGGCTGTAACTTAAATATAGTTCCTTCCACATCTGTGGTCTCTGCATCTGAAAGATTGAATATATGACTAAACACAAATGTGTCTGAACTGAACATGGGTACAAACTATTTTTTCCTTTTTTTTGTATGTGTTTTATTTGTTTATTTTTCTTGTTGGGGGGTTCGTTTGTTTGTTTTTCTTTAGACACTGTCTCACTACATAGCTCGGGCAGGCTCTAAATTTTTGGTCTCCTACAGCAGACACCTGCAAGCCCTACCTGGCCTGACTAAAGAAGACATTTCAATTATTGTCATTCCCTAAACACAATATCACACCTATATAATGTACTTTAGGATGTTAGCACATACTATGAATAACACGGAACTGATTTAAAGTATACAGAAGTATGTAAATAGGTTTACACAAATTCTGTGTCTTTATAAAAAGACACATATCTGTGGATTTCTGGTGCTCTGGAGGTCCTGGAACCAATCATTCCTAGATACCAAGGGATGCTGTATTTTAAGGCCTAATGAAGCTTGTAAAAAAACAGATGGAAAACCAGTCTAGAGTCATTCCAAGCACCATGTTTATAGAGAGAAATAAAAAAGTAATAGCAGGTCACAAAAGACACAGAAGAGTCTGTAGTCCATTTCAGAAGCTTGACAGCCATGTCATTTTGAACAAGGCAGCCTCAAGTTAATTCTGCCTTTTCCTATGTAAACTAAATGAGGATCACCAGAGCTACTTCAACACTGAAAGGTCAGGACACTTTGCAAATATTATCATCTGTAGCACTAGAGAATGATTTCTGCCTTTCTACACCAGAGCAGCTCCTTGAGTGTAGAAATCAAGTGTCAAAAGCCCTGGCGAGGAGAAAAACAGCCAGTCATTGTCATTACTGCTAAGTAGATAAAACACACCACAGGTGCATAAACCCAGAGTTCTGGGAGGGGGAGGGGTTTGACATTATTATGACAAGGAAAACAAGATGATTATAGCTGTTAGTACATTAAAAACAGAAGAAAAACAAACTATATAAAACCTAAGAAAAGCAGGCATGGTGGCTCACTCCTTTAATCTCAGCACAAGGGGCAGAGGCAGTCAGATCTCCATGAGTGGAGGACCAGCTTGGTCTATATGGTGAGTTCCAAGACAGCCAGGGCTACATAGTGAGATCATGTCAATAACAGTAATAATAATAATACCCAAGAAAAATGAGTATATATAATTATGCCCATTGTTCTTCATCATCTGTGAATTCAATTTAACTTTGGAGATTTCTCAAACAGCTAAAGGTACATTCCTACACATAAGACTTAAATGTGTGTTTCCTACTGAGCAACTGGCAAGTTGCTTTTGTCTTAAAACACACACTAGAAGATGATATTTATTAATTATTCCAAATAAGATACATTTTTCTTATAATGTATTTAGAAAAGAATGGCAGAAAAATATATGAGAAATCAGATTGGCTGATATGATTTTCTTTTTTCAATCTGAAAAATATTAAACTAAGGCAAGTATCCAAGCCTGGTACAGTGACACATACCCGTGACCCCAGCTCTTATAAGGCTGATGCAGGAGAATTACAAGTTCAAGGTAATTCTGGGCTACATAGTGAGATCCTATGTACGAAGAGTGCTGAAGCTGACCCAGATTACTACTGGTAAATTATTTTTAAAGCAACATTGTAGCAAAGGAGAAAACCCTATTTATAGAGTTACTTTAATTCATTGCTTCATTGACTCTAAGTTAAAGATGTCTGTACTAGTGGACCACAGAACTGATTATAACTATCTTTTGGCATTTATATATCTACTGATACACCAACATATATATACAAGTTCATGGAGAGCATAGAAAGAAAGAAAGCCACAGTTTTGATGACAAAATCTGGCATCACAAATATGATGATATCCTTAATTTTAATTTTTAAAATTTTAAAGTATTAAAGGAATTAGTAAAAAACTTAAGAAAAAAATATTTTAAAAGTCAAGTATTGCATGTTTTCTCCAGAATATCAAGTATAATAGTGAATGAATTATATATAAAATACCATTGGGAAGAAATGTGAGCAAAACCTATATGTTAAATTCTAGAAAGAAGCAACTAAGGGAGCGGAAAATGCTAATGCTATCTTCTAGCATCCAAATCTGCACCCTGCCATCGGCAAAGCAGACTGTGCTGTTTTCAGTCTGGATACTGTGCTGAGTGATACAGGACCAGGTCTACCTAATGTCTCAAAACTTCACGGGTGTCTTATGCACATCTGCAATGTGCAAATCTATTGGCTAGAAACCAGAAAAATAACCTCAAAGGCTGAAAGGATTACCATATATGAAAAAGGAGAATGAACTTATTTGTTCTTCCTTAAAGCAGAAAGAGCTACACCAGCTAAGTCTCAGTAAGAAGAAAACAGACTGCAAACCAGCAGAGTTCTAACAAATCCAGCTACTTAACAAATAGAAAAACAGAATCAATGCAACATAAAGAGCCGGCCACCACCATCCACACTTCCTGAAGACCAAATAGCCATGAGGCTAGGATATTGTGGAAGGAATTAAAGTCAGCATGGATGATTTTAAACAGCAAGTCTAACTCACTGAATCTTTAATGGAACGAACTTAGCCATTGTTATAAACTGAGTTTGCTCACAACACTTGTACCTGGTAATTGGACTTAAATCTGCTGCAGCTTAGTAACCTTCAAGTTCAAAGGCAACTACTTGGGGTCTGTTCTCTTCCTCTCTGGACATCCATTTTCTACTAATACACATGCGTTTTATTCACTTAGTCATTACCATCAGGTTCTTTGACAACAACGGCCTCTTGACCTTCCTGGCGATTTTCATGAGACTTCTTGATATTTTCTAGTTCCGTCCAATAGTCTTCCATGGACAATACTTCATCCAAAGAGTCCTGGGAACCCGATCGATCAAATGGAAGCCTCTCTTTAACTTTGGTGGAGCTTTCTTGGTTCATGGTGTACTGGCCATATCTGCGACTATAAATACAGAACAAAATATGGTTCATTGCAGCATGAGAAATGAGTACTATTTCCAAAATATCACAACACCAAGGTGGGAAGTCTGGGAACGAAAGTTCACCCTTGCTTTGTTAACTCATGGTCAGTGGCACCAACAGGGAAGCAGTCTGATGACTCATCTCAATTTCAGGCTCTACAGAAAAGAAGAACAAAGAACCAGGAGCAACTACTAACTTACACTTTCACTTAGATTCATTTAAATCTAAAATTTTATATTTAGAAAGCAATGAAGTGAGGCTAAGTTATTGGCTATTCACAAATAAATTAGGAACACATTTTATAGAATGCATAATTTTTTAGCCATTACATGTATATTCAAACTCAATCAACTTATAGCCAATCACTGCCTCCAGTAAATAAAGGGTTAATTTCAATTTCTATCTCAATTTTTGGTGCTGAAATATATAGAAGTTAACTTACAAAATTTTCTGTTCTAATCTACTGAAGAAAGTACTTTTAAAACAATAAATGGACTCATGACTTGTAAATAATTTCTAACATGGCTAAATACTCCTTTACTGGAAATTCTGAACAAATTAAAATTGTCTCTTGCTATTTATGAACAAAAGATAAATTGGTATGCGACTTGTTTCCCTTACATTTCTTTATTGGGCAGGAGAGGGTTCATGAGTCACGGAGAGCATGAGGAGGTAAAGGACAGTTCAGGAAAATTAGTTCTATCTTTCCGTGCTGTAGGTCCCAGGGATTGAACTCTGATCACCAGGCTTGTCAGCAAGTGTCTTTACCTATTGACTGCCTTATTGGCCCTTCAGTGAGATTTTTATGAGTTAAAGTAAACTAGTTTTCATGATACATCCCACCTACTTCTGAAATGGAACTATGATAATTTGCAATAAAAAACTATGTAAAATAGAAATTTTTATCCTTGTAATTTACAGATAGAAAGAAAACAACCCTTAGGTACCTCAAAAAAGGTACATTTTCATCTCTGGAGTCTTCACTTTATATAAAATTCTTTTCTTCTTAAAGACTACAATTTGAGTGGGGATAATAATTGGTAGAAGAGTTTTATTATTCTAATTTCAAATGCTTTTTTATCTCCCAAGAACTACTAAGAAGCAATACTTGCTAGACTGGTTTTATTTCTTGTACATATTGAAAATAAAGAGAAGCATAATAAAATAAAATTCTTTAGTATTCCATGACTCATAGTCTCATATTGAAACTGGTCTTTCTGATATTTAAAAGAGTAAGACCCTAACACTATGTGAAGGAGCGGGTTCCTAAACTCTGACAAGTCCATCTGGTTGGATTCCAAATGGTTTGTTATGGGGGAAAAAAAGAAGGCAAAGAACGTGTGAAAAAAGGGAGCACAACCAAGCCGTTAGCTGTGATATGCTACCAGGCTGTGATATGGTACCAGACAAGTTATATTCATTAAGGCTGGTTCTTAGATCTTCAGTACGTTATTATTGTGAGAATAAAAAGAAGGATCATTGACAAATCCCCATGGAATAGGGTATAGAACCCTACCCTAGTCATCTCAACACTCAGTAGACTAAGCCAGCAGGATTGCAAAGTCAAAGCCACTTTGGGCTGTACAGTGAGATGCCCTACCTCACAAACAATACCTCTGGTTTCCTGCCATCATCCTGGGTGGGCTTCAGGGACAGGGTTAGCAAGAGGAAGTGGAGAGAATGCCTGACAATCTCTTTCATTCAGTGTCCATCATCGGCCTCCTTCATCCTTAACTCAAGGGCTCCTCCTCCCTTCTAGCCCACTCAGCCTGTTTACGTCACTGGGTATGCAACTGCCAAGCCAGGTGACTGGCCCCATTTATCACTGTGGAGTCCTGCTGTCCCTGTAGGATTTTCAGTCTTGATTTGTAAACTGTTCATAAAATGTCAGCCCTCTCACGAAGGTTTGCATTTCCAGGTTCAGAAGCTTCACTCAGCTGTGTGGTCCACCTCCTTAATCAGCCTGTCTAGATAGCTAAAGCAGATTCACTGTGCTTCCCACCCGTTTTTGTTGTTGTCTCTTTCATGACAACTTTGCAGGCATCACGGCTTTGCTTTTGTTTTCTCTCTCATTAGATGATAAAATTGACTGCCATTTTCTTGTTTTCTACCTCTGGCTCTATGGTCCCTGTTGAAGACCACAATAAGTCCTATGAACTGTGAGAAGTATAATAACTAATAATACCAAATAATGTAGATTACCTGCACACAGGAAAGTGGTGCACCTGAACAGAAGAACATTAAGTCTTTCACTCCTGCTGAAATGTGTTTGCTCTGGCAAGAAAGTTCCAGTAAATTTCCATTAAGATAGCATGTGCAGAAAAATTTGAGGGCACTGAGTTATAGCGTTGTTACATAAACGTATCTTCTCTGTCAAGCCCTGCCTTCCAAACATGCACATAGCACCAATCTCATACCTCAGAGCTGATGAAGTGACTCAATACTGTGACTTTGCTAGGATTTGGCTGCTGAATCAACTTGTGATAACTGGAAAATCCATGAATCATGGGCCTTTTCCATTCTTTTCCTTTTTCTTTTCCTTTTGTATCACTGGTGAGTATTGTTGGATCATATTTTCTATTTTAAATATTAGGGTGAGAATGGGATAAGCAAATATTTGGCAATAAACCACTCTGCTGAATTCTGTCAATCTAGTTTTTTTTTTTCTTCTAATGCAAACATTTCTTTCTGGTGAGGCCAGCTAGTAGGCTGTCTCACATCTTTTGAGGACATACTTAACTTTTATCCTTCAGGGAGACTAGAACCGTCTTAAAGCTGCCCTGATAAGTGACCAGTTACTCGATTTCCTCTTTTTTATTTTAAGGACTGTGTCTTATCTATTAACACTTATTCTGAAAATTGAGTTCACAATCATAAAGCACCATCTGCTAGGTGTAATGAAGCCGAATAGAAGAGAATTCATCTCCACACGACCTCAGCTGGTAAGTGGTGCTGAAATCAAGGAAACAAAGACTCTACCACAGGCAGCTACCAACTGCCCCAAGGACCTGCTGTCAAACAGCCCTTCAGGTCCTTTCCTTCCCTCCAGCAGCTTCTGTGAGGCTTCGAGCAATCCTGCCTCACTCATCTCCAGCAACTGCAATAACCAAAATGAAAATAGTCCTCTCAGAGAAGTTGTCTGCCAGTAGCTCCCAGTCTTGTTGTGCATACGTCATGCTCTTTCTAATACACACATTGCCCTTGACCTTTTCTCATGGCCACCAAAACCACCAAGAAATATTTACTTTCACCGACTCTTACGGGTCTTCATGGAATGTTCTTTTTCAGCCTTGCTACCATGTCTTCTATGCTTATAAAGGTAACTGAACCTTTACTGTATTGATGTGGGATTCCCCTCTGCATGCTGTGAATATCATTGGTTAATAAAGAAACTGTCTTGGCCCTGTGCAGGGAATAGAGGTAGGCAGGGAAAACTAAACTGAATGCTGGGAGAAAGGAGGTGGAGTCAGGGAGAAACCATGTAGCCCCACTGGAGACAGACGCTGGGAACTTTACCCAGTAAGCCACAGTCATGTGGCAATACAGAGATTACTAGAAATGGGTTAAATTAATATATAAGACTTAGCTAAGAGCTAATGGGCCAATCAGTGATTTAATTAATACAGTTTCTGTGTAATTATTTCAGGTCTGAGCTGCTGAATAGCCAGGGACAAAACAAGTAGCCTCCTCTTCCAACACTATATTTTCCCCAGGTATAACTTATCTCAGTTTGCCTTAATAACTTTTTCACGTGATCAGAAAATTTTAAATGCATCTATATTCTTCAAGGTATTAGGAATGCCTATTTTTGCTTGTGTTTTTGTTCTTTTAGATACAGAGTCTTGCTATATAGCCCCTACTGGCCTTATACTCACTCTGAAGACCACACTATCCTTCAACTTGCCATCGACCCTTTTTGGCCTCCCAAGTGCTGAGATTCCGGGCATGTGCCACCACATACAGGTTGTTATTTCTTTTGTCACAGTGAATGCAAAAATGATTGGACAATTTGTATTCTACAGGAAGGTAAGGCTGTCATTGGTGATGCCACAGTAGACTGATCGATGACTCATCCTCCTGTCAGTTCAGCCAGCAGAGATGTAGACACCCGAGCACCAAATGATTCTCCCACTGCTTTACTCCGTGATCTTTGGTAGGTCACTCACCTCTACTTCTTCATCTTCCTACCTTTAATAGAAAGCTACCAACAGCACTGAGGTCAGGAAGTCACTCCATGGTAAATATGTTAACTAGGAGATCCTGTATTTAACCCTCCTACCTGCAACAAACAAGAGCCTTAGTCTGAAGTCCTACCAGAGTGTCTCATGCTTAGTCATGAGAAGAAAGTCATAGCCATGGTGTCCTTCCTAACTGCATACAATTCCCTCCTTTATGTCTTAATAAGGCTACTTGTGCTCTCTTCTAAGACTCAGAGGAATCACTTATCCTCTAGCCCAGTTCTCAAACTAGGATGACAGAGACCCCTTTACATAGGCAAAAGGTTTTAAGAATAACCAGAAAGCTTTCCCTTGTGTATGTTTTATCTATTGTTATTACATGAGGTATTAAAAGTGAAAAAATAAATATAATTCATTTACAAAGAATATAAGTTTTCAGAAGAAGGAAAAAAGGAGGAGGAAGAGGAGGAGGAGGGGAGGAGGAAGAGGAGAAGAAGAAGAACGCTACATCCTTTCAGGCAAACCAATAACAAATGAACAAAAACTGAGATGATATACCTTTGCCCCATGCCATGTGGCTGGGGCAGGCAGAACCCAACAGATCACAGTCTGGGCTTTGTAGCCTTTCCCAGAAGAGGACTCCAGCAACATCTCTGCACCAAATTGGAGCCTGCCCAACACCTCTGGGCATTATTATCTCTTTGATGAGGAAGCATGGTTCTGCCCAGCACAATGAGGGTCTAAGTGGGACAAGGAGACCCACACCGGGACCTGGGGCACTGTGCCCAGAATACTGGCCCACTACCTGGCACTGCAAGGTGCCATGCAGATCGGCACTACTATGAAGAGCAAATATATGGTGTGTGGCATGGGAGAGAGACACCGAATGGTTCCTATCCTGTGGTATATCTGAAGAGGCAAAAAGGTGAGGAGTGGGTTGAGGTGGATGGCTTGATTGCCACTCAGAGCCATGGTGATATCTGGGCCTGGGTAACTGCTGGGGCTCATGTCTGAATTCATGACTCTGATGCAGCCTTGGTCTCCTGTTGTTGATCGTAGCTCCTGATGCCACAAAAGGCAGAAAAAATAGAGCTGCACAGAATCAGGCCCACCCCTGTCTGCCATGCTAGGGAGAACTGGTCCTGCCCCTCACTGGCTGAAGAATTTAAGGTTGAGAGGATCTTGCACCTCATCTGGGCAGCACAGTAGAACTGACCCTATTCACTTGGGCATGAGAGAACTGTCCCTGAGGGTGTGAGAATGAGATAGAAGGTCATGGCCCTCTTGGACAACATGTGGCATAGGTGAGGGAAAGGTACCCTCCTCACCATACCACTCACCACTTGCAGCAGGTTGAGGGACCTAACTCAACCCCTTATCAACTGCAGCACTCGGTAGAATGAGTCCTGTGTCTTGCCCCTTTACCAGCTGCAACACTTGAGGAGAACAGACCCTACAGCTCCTCTGGACAGCACGGTGGAACTGGCCCTGCTGGAGGAGGTGTGGGTCAGGCAGCCCTGAAGTTGTGAGCATGGGAGAGCTGTCCGCATTATTCATCTGTTATGTGGTGATGTGGTGAGAGACAGAGGTCCCCCTTTACTCCCAAGTCCCTTGCTGCCTGCAACAGATGAAGGAGGCGACCCTCCCCCCATCCCTTAACAGCTGCAACACTCAGGAAAGCGGGCTCTGATCCTCTCAATGGCAGCACAGAACTGACCCTGTTGGCAGAGGAACGGGTGAGTTTGACCTAAGCCTGTGAGAGTGAGATAGCCAATCATACTTCCCCCTTGTGAGCCATGTGGTGGAGAGAGCATGGGAAAGATGCCCCCCCTACCTTGCTTCTGCCACCTGGCTCTTAGCAGCTGCAGCACTAGGGAAAGTGGGCCCTGCACCTCTCTTGGGCAACACAGTAGAGCTGGACCTGATGGGCCAAGTGTGGGAGATCAAAACTTGAGGACATGGAAGTAGGAGAAATGGCCCCTCCCCTTGCTTATTGCTGCCAGGGGTGAGCAATGTTGGAGAGCTGAGGACAGGGGATAGCTGGCAGGCTGACCAACCCTGCAACTACTCAGGCCCAGAACCAGGGTTATGAGATGACCCACGCCAACGTCCACCCCATCCATGATCTACAAGAACATATGAAGGGGCCGGTCCTGCAGACCCAAGGCTGCAGGAGGATCTTCACAAAACAGGGCAACAGCAGCATATCCAAGAGGAGTCCCAGTGAGAACCCAGCATGGGCAGTGTAGCAGAAAATAGAGGCCTGGAACCAGACCAATGACTCTTTGTAATGAACACTTCCAAGTAAAGATATATTGACAAAAAGGTTTACTGTGTGATTCCCTGTGTCACACTGCAGGTTCCATGATGAAATATTTTTTTTCCTTTTCTCTATTTTCTTCTTTCTTTTTTCTTCAATTTTATTTTGGTTTTTTTTTTGAGGGGGGGCATTGCAAGGGCAGAGGGTGGATATGAAGGGATTGGGAAATGAATAGGATAGAGATGCATGATATGAAAGGCTCAAAAGACACAAAAAATAAATAGAGAGAAAGTTTAAAAAGATTGAGATGAACATCACTGTCCTATGTTTGTGGAATAGCCTGAAATGTCCAGCTTCACCGAGGTATCTGGATGTTCACATCTGCTGGGGCGGTCTATCCCTAGATATATCTGTACCCCATGTCCTGAGTCCCCCCACTATGTGTTCACAACAGAATGAGAACCAAAGAAACAAATGGAATCCTAGTGACACTATGAAAATGGTTTAGATTGTGAGTCTTCTGAAAGGATTCTTAGATTCCCCATGTCTCCAACCACGCCTTGAAAACCACCGCTCTTCCACTTCTCGAATACACCCCTAATGGATCTGACAAGGGGACATATTATTCTGCAGGCAATATTCCAGAAATCCCTACTGAGAGAAGCAGGGATGCTTTCCTAGTGCCTCTTGACCTACTTCTTTGTTTGTTTTCATTTAGTTTTACAGGCTTTCATAAAAAACTGGGATGTATTCCAATAGTATCTTCATATTGATACTATAATGACAAAAAATAAATATATCATTTCAAAAGCCCCACCTTGCCAATGTCCTTAATCATACACTCATATCCATCCCTGATAAAGGGTGAGCCTCTTTCCCGACATGGAGTTTGACAATATATATTTACCTCTTTGCCCCTTGGTCATCCCTGGTCTCTTTCTAAAGTCACCAGAAGGCAGAAGTATTTGTAACTATAGGATGTGAACTGGAATGCATATTTAGTAATCTGGTCCCATTTTTATTTTTTGCACTCTACCTCCTTAAGGCTTAGAAAACAATACTTCAAAGTATGGTTCAGGCATGTTTTTGAATTAAAAGAAAGTGGAAAGCCTTAGGACCTTCCTCTGAAGCAAAGGCTATCTAATTTTCTCTTCTTTTTTTCTGCCCCAAAGCATGCAAGGACTTTCTCACATTCTCTCCCCTAAAAGAGTAAACATCTTCTCAATGAAATATGATCTCTTTAAGCATACTCCCTAGGAACCTCACCAAGTAACTAGGAAACATTAACCGTTGGAGAGGAAAACGTGCCAACAACCTTCACTATGCCCAGATGGGCTCTCCATCAATTTCTACGATGATGCAATTTGCAGGATTTCTAGAGAAACTTTGTGTGTGTAAGATCACATTTTACATTGACAGCTTGCTTCCTTAACTGGGGGTAGCCATCCCTAGAGCTGAGAGCAACTTGGTCCCAATTTGTGGTTTCCCTTTGGGGCTCATTTATTTCTACTAAAAATCATTTAGTATCCCCTGAAGGTGTCAACGACTCTCTGTGCTGTAGAATAATTCTTCTGTACACGGTGTGAATATATGTCGATATGATTGGTTTAATAAACAAGTTGACTGGCCAATAACTGAACAGGATGGTTAGGTGGGAAAGCCAAACTGAAAAAGATGGGAAGAGGAGGGACAGAGGCAAAAAGGAGACACAAAACAGAAAGTGAGTTGGACACACAAAATGGGATAGAGGTAAAAGCCATGAGCTTCGGGACAGCATATAGGTTAATAGAAATAGGCGAAGTTGTAAGAGCTAGTTATTAACAAGCCTGAGCTATTGGCCAAGCTTTTATAACTTATATTAAGTCTCTGAGCCAATTATTTGGGAGCAGGCAGTCAGGACAGGAAAACTCTGCCTACATCTCTGGCTCTATTTCTTTCTCCCCCATTAGAGAGTATTTAGTTTCATTCATACGACCTTCTCTAAGTTGCACATCTTAAAGCCTCTGATGCACACAACCACATTAAACACATGCACACACCCTTTTTCCTGCCAATCTGTCCATTGTCAGTGATTGTCACAGGACCTTCGGAAGGACACGGAGAGAATCTCTCATGTCTTCAGGGCTGCATGCAGTGCTTCAACTCTGACTGTTTACTCTGTCTCTTTCAGAGGCAAAAGATTTGTGACCTTTGTTTTTTTGAAGTCCTTGGATAGTAGTCCATAGTTTTGTATATTTTATTAAAAAATTCCTTCTAAATATGAAAAAAAATGACTACATCTGCCATCATATTTCTTACCCTGTTTACTACTTTTACTATCATCATCATTAGTGGCGGGGGGGGGTTGCATGGCCTATGTATGGAGGTCAGAGGACTATTTTGGGAAGTTACTTCTGTTCCTATGAGTTGGAGGATGGGAGATGAACTCAGGCCAGTAGACTTATTAGCACGTACATTCACTCACTGAGCCATTTTGAAACTTTCTTTCTGCCTTACCTTTATTTCTATACAAGAAGTAACCAGAGTAGGGAACATAAAACAGAAGAGTCACGTTTATTTTGTATCTTAGCCTAATCAGAGCAAAATCTTGCAACTCAGACCACGATATTGTTATTAATCATAATAATTGCACATATTTTATATAAAATCACACTTATTGAAGCATAAAGATAGTATTATAACAGATTTTAAAACATTCTCATCCTTTTCTAGATGCGGTAATAAGTTCTGGGGACTAAATCTTTCTCCAAGTTAACTCAGCAAAGGATGGGAAAACTTGGGTTAACAAAATCATTTCTTTTTCAGGGATCAGTTTTATTATACCAAAGAGACTCACAAAAAAAAGACCTTGGTTCTGTCTCAAGAGTTGCAGTTTCCTGAGCTTAGGGTGCACATAGCTAGACCACATTTCTTGATAAAATTGTCTATATTTAACATCCTTAAATGGCTGTTATTGTCATTGTGATGGTCCATCTAAGTTGATTGGATACATAATCACCTAATAGATAAGCCACTGGGCACAACTGAAAGGCTCTTCTTGATCAAGTTATTTTACATGGGGAATCATGCTTTGAATGTGTACGATACATTCCAGCAGCATCCAAATCAAAGAAGGCCCTGGGGGAAAGCTTTACTCTCTTCTTTCCACCTGTTTCCTGCCTCTTCCCACATCTGGCAAGGTCATCTACTGTCTTAGCTACGTTTCTATTACTGTGAAGAGATGTCATGGCCAAGGCAACTTATAGGAGTATGCCCTTAATGGGGGCAAAGCCATCGTGGTGGGGAGCATGGCCACAGGCAGGTAGGTATGGTTCAGGAACAGTAGTGGAAACCTTACTCTTATCCATAAACTTGAGGCAGAAAGAAAATTAACTTGGGAATGGTGTGTACTACAGAAACCTCACATCTTACCCCCTAGTGACAATGTCTTCTTCAACAAGACCACAAGCCATAATCCTCCCAACTACTAATCCAAATATACAAGCCTATGGGGGCCATTCTCATTCAGTCTAGCACAGCTGCCCTATTGCCATCTCACTATCAAGTTCATCTACCCAGTCAGTACTGCTGCCTCTGCTGTTGACTCTGCTTCGTATCAACCAAATGATCTGTGAAAAACCAAAGGTCTCTGGCCAGGGCTTCTCTCCAGTGTGACTCAAAGACCCGCCTGGACTGAGACTCTGGGCCACCCTTTATCCTGTAGGGTCCAAACAAAAAAGTCCCTTTCTGTCCTTTTAGCAAAAGCCTTACTTACATCTTGTTCACAACTAAAGGTACCCAAACAAAGCAACTCTGATAGAACTTGAAGGTAGGGGCTAAAGGAGGACAGACTGCTATCATCTGTAGCATCGGGTGGGTGCTGCTTGTCTTATTTTATGAATCCCCTCCCCCTTACCTCTGGTAAATCGTCATGGAAGCATGTCAATGTCTAATTCCTTCTCAAGGAGCCCCACGTCTCCCATTCCTCTCATTTCTCTTTCTTCTTTCGGGAGTTGGAGAGACCAAGAAGTGGATGGCTGGTGCCCACTGAGTTAAATCTTCTTTCCTGGCGTCTGCAGTTCAGTGTGCATGGCCGCTGTTTGCATGTGACCATGCCCTCTCCCAGACACACTTCCTGATCTTAACCTGAGAGACTCAGTGACCAGACTTTCACTTCTTTCTGACAGTGAGTCACACTTTTACGTCATGGCAAGCCTAGAGCCAAGTTTAGTCTATGAGCTCCCTTCTAAGGACAGGTTCAACCTGGTCAACTGATTTATTGGTCCCAACAATAGAAGGGACTCTAAAGAAAAACTGGGTTCCAATTTCATGAGCCACTTCACCTTTATTCTTGGGGCGTGCCTAAGAACGTTTGCTTCAGGACTCTTGCAGACAATTGGGTGGTCCATCACCCATAGAGGAAACATTCTGGATGGATGTTGTCCCTTAATGACCCTCCATGGGTTGTACATTCTTCATTTACTCTAACTCATCCCTGAGATGTACTCTTCAAAATTAGTGTAAATTCTGGGTTTAAAATCTCCTAAGTGGCTTCTCTTCTTTTGCAGTAATATGTGACCTTTGTAGACTCTCAGAAGACAAGTAATACTGGCCCCTTAATGTCATGCTGACTCACAATATCATTCTATATCTCTGACATTGTTAAAGAAAGGACTCTGAGATTCCTATATTCAGGTCTTCATGAACTTGTCATAGGACTATCCCTTGTAGGAAAGATGTAGTAAATTCTTTCTAGATCTCCTCTAACAGTAGCTTGCCTTCCTTAAACCCAGCCCCAAATGAAAATCTTGAGGATTCCCCTTTGGATGCATCCAAGTTCCTGCTCAACCTAGAGCCTAACTCCTCTCTCTGGGTCACCAGCCTCCCAACCATTCATGTGGTAAGCCTCTGCCTTTCCCCTCCCAACTCCTCTCCTGCCTTTAGTTCCACCCTTTGTCTATGGAACCTTCTTCCCATCTGCCTATTCCCTTTACCCAGATGTACTCTATCCCTTCCACACTGACTTCTGGACTTATTTTAGGAGGTCAGGGAACAACTAGAAGCCATACTCATTCCGTAGGAAAGCATTCTCCTCTTTTTGATGTGACTGATGGGGTTATCGTGACACCATCTGGATTCATGCCCTTTTCTCTGTGTCTGATGTATCTCAAATCTAGTTCAAACAAATGTTAACTAGATAAGATGTCTACCTTCATTATAATGCAAATGTCTGTGACCCTTGACCTCACCTGGCAAGACATTTTTTAATATTTAGTTATTTATTTATTTTTATTATGTATACAATATTTTATCTGTGTGTATGCCTGCAGGCCAGAAGAGGGCACCAGACCTCATTATAGGTGGTTGTGAGCCACCATGTGGTTGCTGGGAATTGAACTCAGGACAATACTCTTAACCGCTGAGCCATCTCTCCAGCACCTGGCAAGACATTTCTATCATTCTGATCCACCTAATATACTCTTAAGATAGAATAGGAATTTCATCTTTTGCAGATTTAGAAGCCTTAATCCATGCACAGCCAGACCAGACTTCATTGCGGTTAGTAACTGGATACAGAACCATGCTAGTCATAACAGGCCGGGGGTAGAGAAGATGATAGGGGAAGGACCTACCAGAACTACATGATTGCCTGTCTCTTAGGAAGAATAAAAAAGGCTGCTATATATGCTGTTAGCTTATAACAAATTACAAGAGCTAGCACAGCCACTTTCAGAAATCCCTCCCACAGGACTAGAGAAACACTCAAATCTCATTGGCCTGGCTCTTATTGAGTCCTCCTCATGTCTCCACTTGCTGTCAATCAAGCTACAAGGCCCACCCCTCTGATCCTCTTGGAGTTCTTCTTTTTCCTTTTCTGTAAGGGCAAGGTCAAGCCTATGTATTGACACCTTTAGACCCTAATGAAGAGCCAAGAGCCTTTTCCTTGCCTTTCTAAACTTAACTACATACTTTCACAGGCTTAGCTCATTCCTTTCCCTCCCTTCCCACTCTAAAAGCCCCATCTCAGAGGGCAATCGTCTTAAACCCTTTCCTTCTGAGATAATTCTGAAGCCATTGCTCAGCTAGCATGATCATTTCTGTTAAGTTATGTCCTGTTCACAAGCCCTTCCTGCAGCATCACTGGGCACCTACGCTGGGCCTAGGACTTCTCATCTTCACAATTGCTAGTCCACACCTTCCATCTGTCTTCCTGAAATCACGTTATGGTATCCCTTTTAACCATTGTGACTTTGGGGATCCTCCCTACTCCTATTTGTAAACTGACATTTCCTTTCCCGACTGCCTGATCCCACATAACAGACTCAGAGACCAAATATGAATTATAAATGCTTGGCTGATAGCTCAGGCTTTTTACTAGCTAACTCTTACATTTAAATTAACCCATATTTCTATTTATACTTTGCTATGGGACCCATGGCTTGTTACCTCATTATTTACACATTCTGCTTGTTTGGCTGACTGGCTGGCGTCTCTTCTGACTCCACTCTCCTTTTCATCATCCTCAGTTTGGTTTTCCTGACTAACTTCCTGCCCCACTACCGCCGTGTCGGCTTTATATAAACCAGTGATATATATTCATAGTGTAAAAAAGGATTGTTCCATAGCACCTACTTCCACATCTTATAACCAACTCCCCTGTTACGTTTTCCACAGTCTCATCAAACAATACAACTCAGTCTTCACAGAGGACTGCAGGATTGGCCTGTGCTTAACTCCCAGATGAATTGGCAGCACCTACCCAGCCATTCCATTTGTGAAGTCATCATCTACCCTTCAACCTTAATCAAATACATATCCCCTGGCTTCTCTAACATGCTAATTGTGACTTTTCTGCCTTACGCTTCTAAGCACCCGCCAGGACCCCACTACACCTCTTCAGCTCCAAAATGACCCCATAAGACAAGTATTCACACTTTGTGAATGATTTTACTCTGCTTATCTGTCAGTGAAAGAAAGATAGAGGCAAAAGACCCAAAACTAAGCGGAATTCCCACATATTGACAGCTAGACCATGACTGCTTTGGATCAGAACTCAATGACTTAAAGTGCCATATAAAAATACCTGGAGCCTGTATTCTAAAGATTCTGTGACACATTGCCTAGATGACCAGTATCAAAAAAAGTAATTTGCAGTAAAATATATAACTTGACCAAGACAGTGAGTTGCCTACCTACGTCTATCTAGATATGGCCCTTGCACATAGTATTACCCATACCTGAGCTAAGACCAAGTAACTGCTCCCTTAACCACTATTTTACAACAACAAAATTAGCCAGGTGGTGGTGGCGCATGCCTTTAATCCTAGCACCCAGGAGGCAGAGAGACAGGTGAATCTCTGTGAGTTTGAGGCCAGCCTGGTCTACAGTGAGTTCCAGGACAAGCTCTAATGCTACAGAGAAACCCTGTCTCAAAAAACAAAAACAAAAATCAAAAACAAACAAAAAGCATTCCCTTTCAGTGGCATGATTGCCTCTCTTTGGAAACTCACCCTCTACCTCTCTTGCAGCCTGCTTCAAAAAATTCTCTCCTTGTTTTCTCAGGCCCTTAGTAAATTCCTTCTCCCCCTCATGCCACCAACCTTCCAGATACCATTTGACACGGCAAAAACATTTTCCAGTACATGTTCTAAAACACAGTTGGTGTATTTCTGGAGAATGACTTCAAATACAACCCATTAAAAACAAATAAAACGTTGTTTTGAAAACCCTTTTTTCCCTTAATTCTCAAATCTCACTCTTCTTCATCTGTGTTATCTCCATATTAAATATAAGAAATGTGATTCTAATCAGTGGGTTCCTTTCCCTGCTGCAGAGGTGGTAAAGAAGTCATCAGTGCTATAGTAAATGGCCAAGCTATTAATACTGTGTAATGGCCCTGTCCATCAGCAGCTGTTCAGCTGAAGTGACTGTGACTTCCTTTGGAAGTGAATGCTGGCTGTGGTTTAGCTGAAAGTAGTAATTACTAGGAGTGCCTGATGTCCAGGAACAAAGAACCCTGACAATGCCTAAAGGCAGAGAGAAACTGGTTGGCCAACTGTACCACAGTGCCCCTCCCCACACTCAGGAGAAACACTCCAGGGAGAAAGACTTCTCTCTCTCTCTGTATCCAGCCTAATTGCCATCCTTTTAAGGGCTACTGATTTAATTTTCACTATTCATGTAAACTGCCATCCTTCATGATTTGCATAGAGAAGAATAGAATTGATTCATTTCTTTCTGATTTCTCTCTAAAGATTAAGTCTCGGAACATCTTAGGTGTTGTTTTCTGATTGTTTAGTGAATGACATACAGCAAAGCAACAACAGGCAATGAAGGTTGGTAGGGGTGGAAGAGGAGGGAAGGAGTCTTGATATGTGTCCTAGGCTACCTAGAATGCAGAATCATTCTACCTCAGCCTTCTGAGTGCCAACTACGACTATAACTATGCTCAACCACACCTGGATTTACACAGAAAAGCAGTGAGCAAATGAACAAACTTCATTTATTTACACAGAATTTGCCTGAACAAAATTAGAAGAAAACCATATTGGCAAAGTTCATAAGCAGCTTCGAATACTTGGCTGCATCACTTCCACCAAAAATAGATGGCTAAGCTGAACTCTTGCCTCTTTGGGATTTTGTCATTTTTGTGGCTTTTGTTTTGCCTTAAAAGTTCTTCATCCTATGTCAACATCACTACAAGAATACAGAGACAGGCAGACGCTGCCATGAGGTCTACTAAGAAGTTAGGGAAGACACAAAGATGACTTGGGAACAGTGATGGGGGACTGGGGTGGCAAGTAGCAGGCGCACACTCTTTTCCTAGGCACAGACACAGGACCCATGAAACAGTGGTCGTAGACGCAGCTCTTCTTTAGAGCATTGGCTCCTGGTAGACTTGGCTCCTGTTTCTTCCTCAGGTCAACCAGTTCCTCCCAACATACAGACATAACAACTAGCCAGATTGGAACAAGGTGTTCCATTTTTTTTAAGGTTATCTTCCAAGAATGAAGATATGCAGAGTAGGGCTAGACATAAAAATTCCAGGATCATGAGATATTGGTTCAAAGAATATCAAGTAAAGTTTGTCTATCTACTCAACTCATCTCGTCACCAAGACTCCAATCCATTGACACCAGGATCCACAAGTCCTTTCTCCAGGATTCCTTACTCTTTTGGTTTTGGCAGCTGTACAGCCACCTGGAAAATAAACACCAGCAGCTGTTTTGCATTCTGTGCGAAACTCTGCAGGGTGATCTGTCCTCCAGCTGCCATGACTCAACAGCATTTCTTGGTACTTTTTTTTTCCCTTGTGGGAGCTGGTATCATCTCACCAGTACAGACTTCCCTCAGCCCTTACCGCATCCTGCACTCTGGGGCCAGCCTTCTCAAAGTTGTGTTTCTACCTCTCAACTCTATGGGTCTTGGAACAAAACTATGTTTCTTTTCATCTTCACCTCCCTAGGCTGAAGGACTGTTCGCCATCACAGTCACTTGTGAGCTTTCCAACATTTATTCTAGAATTCAGCCTTTCTACGACAGCAGAACTCACTGAATTTCCAAAGTTTTTTATTTAGTTGCTTAAAAACTACACAGAAAGTAGAGACGTGAAAAGCGGCCAGCGGAGAAGCGAGAAAAGTGAGAAATTTTAACACTGACAAAAGCATTGTCCTATGTCTCTGTGACTCTTCTCCCTAATGTTCAATTGAAAGTAGGCTTCCTAAAGGGAACAGAAGCATACACAAGGGGGGGCTGATATGATGCCAGCACTGTAACTAGTGCTAAGTTGTTTGTAAAATAGGCATGCCAGTGTTCTGTTCTGGTTCCTCAATCTGTATAATAAAAACTATCCCTTGGATGTCTTCTTCTGAGATGAACACCTTTATCAGAGATAGCCATTTAGTCAAGCTCTCCAGTCCTGTAGCATGAGGCAGATGATAAAATACACCCACAACCAGATGTAGGTAGAATATTCCAGCTCTTCCTAAACTATACCGGTCTGACAACTCTCCAGTGTGAGTATCTAAGTCATGACCCTGTGGTAGTTAGTTCCTAACACAGATTAAAACCCTGTGGGAGCTACTACACCTTCCACAGTAAGAATTTCACTTCCTCTCTCAAGTCACTGTTACTGAACACTCATGCTCAACTGATGCCACCCATACTCAAACATTACCCAGATTCAGATTATTTGAGGATGCCTACATAGCTCCTTCCTATGCCTCCACATAGATCCACCAACCTCCTGCTATTCAAGGTGATGTTACAGGAAGATACACAGCCTCTTCCACCATCTGAAGACACAAAGAGAAGGTGCTCCCCAACAACACTCACCCCCTTTTATGGCATGGTCTTGCTGTATAGTCTAGACTGGTGTGGAACAGGCCCTTTCTGCCTCAGACTCAGAGTGCTGGGATCATAGGTGTAGGCCACCATGCCTGACCCTGAAAGTATTCTGATCTTAGATTTATCAACATTTTGAACTGTAAGAAGACTGTCTTTTATAAGCCACCCAGTTGAGGGTGTTTAACAATATCAATGTATGAAGACCCCTTCCTGACACCCTTTCCTCCCTGGGTCTCTTTCTCCCAGCCTTCTAGAGTTTGTCTTAAACTCATCATTAAAGCTTTTCTCATGAGACAGAGCCTGGCTTCCTCACAAGTCTCTAGGCTTGCTCTCTTCCATACCTGTACAATGGCTTTAAAGATGTGATCGGTGTCCAAAGCTTTAACCAATCTTGCATTCATTAATTTTCACAGCACTTTGAAATTACATTTTGTCCTCTCTAGTTTTTAAATTTATGCTCCTACTTTGCCTCTGGGGAGACTAGGAAGTTACCAAAAACACTTTCGGAGGGTCCAGGTGGTGGTGGCACACACCTTTAATCCTAGCACTCAGGAGGCAGAGGCAGGGGGATCTCTGTGAGTTTGAGGCTAGCCTGGTCTACAAGAGCTATTTCCAGGACAGTTTCCAAAGCTACAGAGAAACCCTATATCAAAAAACATACAAACAAACAAAAAAACAAAAAAAGCACTTTCAAAGAAGACTCAAAGAGAAAAATCACTAACAAAGACCAAAAACCATTCCACCTCTTGACATTCCCAAACTCAACATCTAAAGCCCCTACCACAACTTTCATTAGTTCTCAAAATCTCAAAGTTCAATTTTCCATCATCTGTTAAACAGAGATGAACACAAACAGGTAACCAAGGTGAAAATTTTCCTCAAGGGCCAGAGGACACAGTTCAGGTGACAGATAGCTTGCTGAGAACACACAGAGTCTTGGATTTGGTCTTCAACACTGCATAAAACCAGGCATGATTGATGGTGCATGCCTACAATCCCAACACTTCAAAGTATTTTTAAGTATTCAAATTTAAAGTAGAAAAACCATCCTGTACCTAGGGAAACTATAGGGTTATTAAACAAAGCTTCCAGTAGCCAGGCAAACACTGCAAGGATTTACTAAAAGCAAAAAGATATCTATATTGGTGTTAGACAAGTGGTTTTCAACCTGTGGGTCCCAATCCCCTTTGGGGATTGAACATCCCTTTCATCAGGGTTGCATATCCGGTATCCTGCATATCAGATATTTATATTATAATTTATAACTAGCAAAACTACAGTTAGGAAGTAAAAACAAAAATAACTGTATGGCTGGGGGTCACCATAACATGAGGAACTGCATTAAAGGATCACAGCATTAGGAAGATTGAGAAGCACTGGGGTTAGACTCTAAAAAGAGGAAGAATGTATATGGAGTAATGTTGCCTAGTGGTAAAACTGGGCAGTTCATGCTGTGAGACAAAAAATGTGTGTGGGGGGGGAGTGCTGTGGGACAATGGTCTGTACCCTATCAATTGTATTTTATAAAACGTTGATTGGTCAGTAGCCAGGCAGGAAGTAGAAGAGGGGCAATGAGAACAGGAGAATTCTGGGAGAGGAAAAAGGTCAGTCTGCAGTCATCATCCAGACACAGAGGAGCAAGATGTGACTGCCTCGCCAAAAAAAGGTTCCAAACCACGTGGCTAACACAGACGACTATTACCGGCTAATATAAGTTAATAAGAGGCCTGAGCTAATAGGTCAATCAGTTTATAATTAACGTAGACCCCTGTGTGTTCCTTTGGGACTAAATGGCTGGGAGACCAGGCTGGAAAGAAACCCCAGTCAATATGACCAGAACATCAGCAACACTGTGGCAAATGCACATGAGGAAGAAAGCAGACTGCATCCAGAGGGCTGTAACCATAATTTTATTGGTGGTTCCAAATGACCTTCAAATATATTAAGACACAGATGAGCAGGGCATGTTTATAGGGCAAGTGCCAACATCAGCTCTACTTAGAAGTACTGAGGGTAGAGAAATAACTTTCAGCTTAAAAAAAAAAAGAGAGAAAAGTAGACAACCTTAAAAATAATCCACTTGTGTTTCCTTCAAAGTGTGCTCAGCAGCCAGTCACAAAGTACATGTTGAGACTACTTCAAGACAATTTTTCCTTTTAAATGGAAAATGATAAGGAAAAAAAATTCAGATGTCCTAAATTTAATCAGAAAACTAGAGAAAGGAAGAGTGATTGGGGAAGATATTAGAAAAGCTATAGCTGAAAATGAGAGCCTTACACATTTATGAATCTATGGCAAAACTCTCATACAAGTCCATTGTGTCCCAGGTACCCCATGCACCACCACATTCTGCTTTCTATTTCAACCAGAAGCAATGGGTACATCTGCTTATGAACTGTCTTCTTACCCCAAGGCTTCCCCACTTCCTTATCCAGGCCCTCATACCTCCAGCCAATGTAGGTTCAAAAACCAACTTACACTTTTTGTCTTTATATTTTCCTTATGCAAATACTCCTAGCTTTAAGTCCAGTGGACATTTTTTTCACCTGCTACATAACCTTGCTGCTTAAAAGCAAACTATCTTACCCCAGAAATTGATCCTTCCTTGGGCTAGAATCTAACTGTCAAATAGACCCTTTAATTTGAATGATACCTCCATCTGGAAAGTTTGGTTTCATAATGCTACATAAGCCCATTTTTCTTAACATGATTTGTATCCTGAGCTGATCCAAGAGATAAAAACACAGGCAGCCTTAAAGGTCTATAAAGGATAAAACAACGGCACAGGGAATAAATGCCTTTTTCCAATTAAAAAATATAATGAAGATATGGGGGAGTGAAGACTTGCTTATCATATAATAATAATAATAAATAAGTAGAAACAGGAAAACAAGCATTTTTCAGTAAAAGACAGTAA
>NC_022030.1:671645-681115 GCF_000317375.1 Microtus ochrogaster
CAACGGCACAGGGAATAAATGCCTTTTTCCAATTAAAAAATATAATGAAGATATGGGGGAGTGAAGACTTGCTTATCATATAATAATAATAATAATAATAATAATAATAATAATAATAACAATAATAATAATAATAAATAAGTAAAAACAGGAAAACAAGCATTTTTCAGTAAAAGACAGTAATCTTCCTTTAGAAGGTCACCAAGAGAAGGGTACCTCTAGCAGGAAGACCGAAAAGCTCCAGGAGGGAGAAAAGAAAGTGCAAAAGGTGGATGAAACAGAAATCTCTAGCATAATTGATGTTACTCCTGGCTAGAGGCATGCCATGCCATTTAGCACACAGTTTCTGAAACCATGGGCACAAGAGGTCTGAACCCTGTAACTGCATGCTGTGTTGGGGAGGGGGGAGGATGAGAGCAAGGAAGGGCAGGAGGGAGCAAGGGAGGGAGGGAGGGAAGAAGAGAGAGAAAGAGCACATTCAACACAGTCAGGGCTACATAATGAAGAACTGCAGTGCTTTCAGCAAATAAAAAGCCTTCTGCTCTTATTAAACATGATGATTTAACTCAGGGAAACAGAGGTTTGTAGTATTTTTCTACCACCACTTCTCAGCATGTAAGTAGCCAATTAGTGTGTATCTCTGTAATGGATTATTTTAGAGTGTTTTGATTTTTAAAGATGCCATTTGAGTTACTTACTGCCTTGAGCTTTAAAAACATCCATTAAATGAACTATAACTTAGGATTAGGACAGAATTTCTCACTCAAAAGTTTTATATTTCAAGTCTTCTGTATTTGTCCCTATGATATGGGAGTGTCATATATCAATCTGTTGATTTCATTGGTTAAGCAATAAAGAAACTGCTTTGGCCCTGATAGGTTAAAACATAGGTGGGAGGAGTAAACAGAACAGAAGGCTGGGAGAAAGAAGCTGAGTCAGGGAGTCGCCATGATTCTCCCACTCCAGGCAGATGCAGGTTAAGATCATTCCTGGTAAGCCGGCTCGTGGGCTACAGCAGATTATTAGAAATGGGCTAGTCCAGGTGTGAGAGCTAGCCTAGAAGAGGCTAGATAAAAATGGGCCAAGTGGTGTTTAAAAGAATACAGTTTCGGTGTAATTATTTCGGGTAAAGCTAGCCGGGTGGCAGGACACAGCCCGCCGCTCCTAACACAACAGTCCCTATTCCCTATAATTGCTCCAGGTCCAGATTCCCTTCTTGCTAAATTTCTTCAAAGAAAATACAGGTTGACTAATATTTATTTTTTCTCAAAATGCCAACTCCCAGGCCAAGCTTCCTGAGGCCCCAATTTGACGCTGGCCAAGGTTCCTAGGACTCATATTTCACCTATGTCCCAAGTTCCAGAAAAAACATCGAAGAAAAATCTATTGTCTCCTATAGCCATCAGTTCTTAAGACATTAATCAGTATGATATTAAACAGAGTACAGAGTCTATAAAGACCAGAGTAGACTGAATACATTTTCAAAAGAGTTCAGAGTGCCCACTAAAGGCAACATTCATGCAGAGGAAACCACAGATAGATACCAATGGAGATGGTGGAATTGAAGAACTTTCTTTGCTATGTTGCCAAGGTATGTCTACAGAAAGGTCTAAGTTGTCAAATATGCTAAAGCAGCATTTCTCTATTGTGGAATTTTTGCTTGACTATGTAAAGGTGTGTTGCATTTGTTTATGTGACAGAGGATTTATTTAACTACGTAAAGATGTGTTACATTTGTTTACATTGTGGAATATTTAACTATGTAAAAATGTGTTACTGTTGTGGAATATTTAACTATGTAAAAATGTGTTACTGTTTTACCTTGCCGGCCTAGAGCATCTGATGGGTCTAATAAAAACCTGAACAGCCAATAGTGAGGGAAGAGTCCTAGGTGGGACTTCTGGGCAGGGAGAGAGAGTAGGAGGAGGAAATTAGGTTCAGAGAAGAAACAAAGAGAGATGTCAGTGTGCCAGACAGACATGGAAGAAGCAGGAAACTAGGACATACAGAATTAAAGTAAAATGAAAAGCCCTGAGGTAAAATATAGAGAATATAAACAGGTTGAATTAAGTTAAAAGAGCTACCGAGTCAAGCTCAAACTAAGGCCGAGCATTCATAATTAATGATAAGTCTACGTGTCTTTATTTGACAGTTGGTTGATGGCCCAAAGACAATTCCATCTATAGTTCTCAACCTTCCTAATGCTGTGACCCTTTAATACAGTTCTTTATGTTGTGGTGATCTCAACTAGAAAATTATTTCATTGTTACTTCATTATTATAATCTTGCCACTGTTATGAATTGCAATATAGCTATCTGATATGCAGACTATCTGATATGGGATCTCTGTGAAAGGTCATTCAAGCCCAAAGGGGTTGGGACTCACAGGTTAAAAAACCACTGCGCTTAGGCATGAATCCAAAACTTAGATGTCTTTCAGGTTTTTTGTTTTTTTGTTTTAATCACATGTTCAAGTGCAGACTATTAGGGGTTCCCACCTCATCAATGAATCTAGTAGTTTACTGAACCAAGTCTGTAGAAGGCATGACTTTCATATGAAAAATGTTAGCTTGTTAGTTCTTAAACCTGAAAAAAGGTTGAGGTGCCTATTTAACTCTCAAAGCAGACCTTGGCTATCAGCATCTCTCAATTCCTACCTATTACAGCTCCCTCCCCACTTCTCCCTCTCCACTCCCTCCTCCCCACCTTCTGCAGCCCAGTGCCTGAGCAGCTCGTCCCCCAGTTGTTCTTCCCCATATACTCAAGTCAATGGGCTATGTCTGCCCTATTTTGCCTTTTGGCCACCTAGCCTCTGGTCTCCACTCTCTCCTCCTCCCCCCTCCTCCATCATAAGGCCCAGCTCAATAGTCATGATCATTCTAGACCCTTTTGGATGCCTCTAGCTATGCGCTCCCTCATATCTACAATTAACCATCTCCTCTACCATACCTAGGAATAGTTATGTCCTCCTCGTCTTTTTGTCATTCAAGCCCTAAACAATCTTGCGTATGCAAACTCATCTAACACAATCCCCAGAGATCTGCCTGACCCTGCCTTCTCTGCACTAGGATTACATGCATGCATCACCAAGCCCACCATCTTTACCTGGGTTCTGGCACTTGAATTCAGATCCTCAGGCTTGTGTGGAAAGTATTTTATTCACTGACCTATCTCCCTAACCTAGGAAAGATCATTTTTAATCTAATCACTTCATCAATCCAATATCATTAAACAGCAACGACTACATTTATTCATGACCCCTCCTTTATAAATATTAATATGAATGCTGCAATTTAAGCTCTATTTAAAAATAATCACAATTAGGATTTCAAGTGTTATTAATATTTATTTATTTATTTTGTGTTTACATAGGCTATGTATGTACGTGAGTGTGGGTGTTTCCTGGGGACTGAATCTAGAGGAGGAAGTCCCAACCTGTGGGTCTTGACCCCTTTGGATTTGCATATGAAATATCCTTCTGCATATCAGATAATTATATTACAATTCATAACAGTAGCACAACCATAGTTATTAAGTAGCAATGAAACAAATTTTATGGTTGGGGGTCACAACATATACCAGGAACTGTATGAAAGGGCGGCAGTATTAGGAAGGTTGAGAACCACTGATCTTGTGTATGCTAAGTACATGCTCTACCACTGAGCTAAATCCCTATCTTATATTTCCTCTTTAAGTAAAGAATATGACAAAGAACACTGAGATTTAATGACACTTCAATGTTTTGGTTGAGTGACACTACAGAGCTGGGGCCCATGCTTGCTAATAATAGACAGACTTGTAATGGGGCACTCAGACAGTCATTCAACAAATCCTGGCTCTGTGCAGGTGCAAAGTACTCTACATGCCACAGTCCAAAGTCCAAAAAGGAACTGGATTTCACCTCTGATCAGAGGCTGCATTGTCTAAAGAGGTCAGGAAATGAACAATGGAGGGCAGGATGGGGGAGGGGCTGTAGTGTGTGTTCTAGCTGACTTTGGCAACACTAGGTGTTGCAGCTGAGCAAAGACAGATGCCAGAAAGTATGAAAAAAGAAAAGAAAAAAGGTAACTCAGTGGGGAGGTGAGAAGGAAACCCCAGCCTCTTCCTATACCTTGTTCTAATTTTATAAAACTCTCCACAGCCAACAAGGTCTTCCTGTTGTTTAATTCAACTTCACTTCCCTTCAGCTTAAGCCCATTTCCTCTGAGCAAATAAAGAAATTAGTCAGTGTCCTCTTCAAAGTCACCCCTTTGCTGGGGCTCCTTGAGCTCAGTCCTTGATGGAGTTGGCCAACCCAGTCTTGTCCTCCTTTACGTGGCAGTGTCTTCAGAACACACCTATACAGTTGGGAGTTTGTTGATGTCGCTGCAGTTCTGAGAACCAAACCTGTGCGGGAGCCCAGCTGGCCTTGAATGCTCCATCCTCCCTAACACTGGGACAGGCACACGTGGCTGCAGTCCCCTACAGAACTGCCATAGGTAACAGCAGACCTTCTTGGTCTGAAATGCCTCCTTTGCACTGTCTGCTGCTCTCTGAGAGGAAGAGCTAAGCAGATACTGATTTTAGAACCGGGTACCTGCTTAGGTTCAATTAGGGGGTCTTTGGCACAGATAATACAGCTAAAGGTCTAATCATAAATGCTTTTTTCCTTTCTTATTGAGAAAATAAGCACTGTTATTAATTACTTTCCATGGTTCTTTTTTTTTTAAAGAAAAAAACCCTAGTGATCATTTGCATTAATATTATGCTAATAAAAGTAAGGGCATGCTAACTAATTACATCTCTTCAGTAGTAACTAAGGATCAGAGAGAGAGAGGTAATTTGCATGTTTTCTTGATTGGAGTGAATTGGCATTTAAACGTTCATTGTCACCATTTTTGAAAATAATAATAATAATGCATGTTGGGCCAGGCGGGCAGAAGCAATTTCTCTAGTGAAACCATCTTAAAAGCAAGTATTTCCATTTTGCTTCTATAAATCTCGAATGATAAGGATGCACATTCAAGCCCGGAGCAGTCATCTGCATCACAAATACCTCTCGGTTCCTCCCTGCAGAAGGAACTCATTTGCTGGTGGAGGCCATTCACTTCTACTTCTGAGTGCTTATTCCTCAAAACGTTTCCAAGTACTGCGGGGAACAATGATTAAAAGGGGGTCTTTCCATCTGCGCTGCATTAGGCTGCAAGATGGCCCCTTCTGCAGATGCAGTTTTTGCATAATTCATCGGGCCATTTTAAACCCTAATCAGTGCATTGCAGTAAGCGAGGGAGTGCGCCGGAGAGAAGAGAAATTTATTAGCTACCTCCTGAGCATCCACCTAATTCTCACTTGGGGCCACTGCTCCATGAATCACAGTGGTTGCACCCACATCTTATCTCCAGCACATTCTCACACCTGAAGAGTCCTCATCTTTCTTAGCCCGTACTAATTGCCCAAGACAGTCTATTTTTTTTTATGTTATCATCACAGGGAAGTTTGCGAAAGAAGATTCTAACTGGGAGATGAAAAAACTTGGCCTGTGTCCAGCTCTGCTGTTTTTTCTGTATGGGCCTGACAGACACATTTATCCTACCAGTGCAAGGACAGTACCTCAAGTCACATCCAGTTCTAAAAGAGGTATCACTCGAAACTGTCAACACTGCCTTTCTCTGTCCCACCTTAATACGGTCTACCATGTCATCACTGCCCCCCCCCCCGAAAAAGGTATCTCTGGGTCTCCACCAGCAACTCCATTTAATTGCTTTGCTATTTAAAGACATATTTAGGGTACACTAGAAAAGAACTACATAACTATAGAAATTAAAAGAATACTGCCATAGACATTGTAAATTTAAGACAGAGAGAGATCTAAAGTTGTAAAATCCGTTAAGTTTTAAATACTGAAAATCTGATGAAGCAGGAAATATGCATGATAATATGCCAGGCCTTGCAATTTTGAACAAGCAAGACCAGTGTTAGACAATATGATTGGGGGTATGGACTTGTAGGTAACCTTACACTAAAATTTCTCAGGCCAAAGAAACATCTCTGTGGGTTAGAGCACTTGGCCTACAATCATGAGGACCTGAGTTAAAACACCCAGCTTCTTTGTAAATAAACCAGGCAAGATCTCCTATGTCAGTAACCCAGTATTTGTGGAGTATTGCTGGCCAAAATATTTAGCTTCAAGTTAAATGGGAGATTCTGTCTCAAGACAATGAGGTCAAAAGAAATCAGAGAAGACAGCAAAAGTCCTCCTCCGGCCTCTGCAAATCCAAGAGTAGGCACACATATGCCTGCCTATTATATGTACACACACACATATGAAACATACACACATGAAAAATGAAGTTTTAAATTTAAATAACATTCCTCATTTTCTACTTAGGTTTTATCTATTTCTGGATGGGGTTTCACAATGCTGCCTAGGCTGCATTTAAATTCTTTATCCCCCTGCCTTAGCTTCCTAATTCTTTCTCCCTCTTTCCAGCTTCCTTTTCTTATTCCTATCACTTTCTTGGTCATAGCATAAAGACGTGCATTGAGTGTCAGGTTTCTAAGTAACAACAACATCTAACACGCAGTAATGAGAAAAATCATCTCAGAGACCCAACTTGAAGAAAGAGGCTCCCAGCTGGTATACTCACATATATTGATTTTAAGTCAGCAACTCCTAAAATTGCAAACAGCTAAGAAGTAAGTGGTCCAGCAAATCTCAGAAAGCACAACTGGAGTGATAGGAAAACTTGGGAATGTGTTGTGAGTAGGTGAGTAATTATGTTCGAAACCAGCGCCAGCTACTAGAAATAAATGGGGAGCACAAAAGTAACTTAAAATTACTTTCTTGTTGCTGCGTTCAAAAAAAAAGAGTAAGTAGGAACAGGCAAAATTCATGTTAAATGTGTATGTGTGTATATATATATATATATATTTTTTTAACTCGATACACCCCAATGTAATCATCACAACATATAATTAATATGCAAATTAACAAAATCCATTACTTCATTCTAAGGCCTTAAAATTTTTTTTGTAATTTTTACTTTCAGCACGATTCGGTTTAGAACAACACATTTCACGCATTCTGTCGCCATAGATGGTGACTTCCACACTGACGAGAAGCTACAGAGAATGAGGCGGTGAACCGGCTCTCCTCAGGCAGCCCAGTGTGTGCAACTGCTAGATTTTCTTCCACCTCCAACATATGAAACCAGCTGCTGTTTGTCCACAGAACGTTTGGCTGTCTTTTGAGTCACTATCTACTGAAAACCTACATTATACTCTCTATTACCTTAAACAATGAAATAAAAAACATTTTAGACAAAATAGGCCAGATATTCAGTAAGCAAGGCATGTACAACTCCAACACAATATGCTAAGCAGTGGCTGCTATGGAAACAGGCCACAGGAGTCACTCCTTCTGGTAAGGACACTTGTTAAGGACTTCACTGAGAGCTGGGGAGATAGCTCAGTGGGTGAAAGTACCTGCTCTGCAGGCAGGAGGACATGAGTGAGAGCAATGTTTCTCTACCTTCCTAATGCTGTGACCTTTTAATACAGCTCCTCATCTTATGGTGACCCCCCCCCAACCATAAAATTATTTTCACTGTTACTTCATAAAACCATAATCTTGTACTGTTAAGAGTAGTAAATATCTGTGTTATCTGGTAGTTTTAGGCAACCCTTGTGAAAGGGTCTTTTGACAACACCTCCCCAGCCTTCCAAGGGGTTGTAATGCACAGGTTGAGAACCACTGAGTTAGCGTCTCCAGAAGTACGTAAAACCTAGGCAGGCATGGCCAGTCATGTCTATAACCAAATGCAGCATTCAGGGAAATACATCAATGGGTCCCGAGAACCTGTTGACTAGTCAGCATAGATAACCTAGTCAAAAGGTGAACTTGGGGATCAATGACAGACTTTATCTTGAGAGAATAAGACAGAGGGGGATAAGGTTAGAGCAGAAAAAAAAAATATCTCCTTTTGGAATAAAATCTCTGGCTGGTATGGGAGCCCCACATTCCAGATGAAAGCGTTCAACTACTTGGCCAAGAAAGCAGGCCTTCAGGTGGGAGGCCTAAACAAGTAACTGCTGGGTGTGTGCTGCAGCTTCTTAGGTTGGTCCCATTGCCTATTCGCTCCCACTCTGCTCCTCACCTGCGAACACACTGTGACCAACTCCTTTATCCGCACCATGCCTCCCCTGCCATGGTGGACTGTCTGCCCTGAAACAGCGAGCCAAGAGAAGCCCTTTCTCCAGGAAGTTGCTTCCTACCAGGAGTTTGACCACAGCAACAAGAAAAGTGCCTAACACATCAAGGGATTTCTGCCCAAGCTACTGTGTTCTTCTTAGTAGACTCATTTACCTGTCTGGCAAACCATTCTTATCTGTTGTAAAGTGTCCAGGGACAACCTCATCTCCCTCTAACCTAGGAACAGTGCTCATGAGGGTGTTGTCTTTTGTTGCTGTTGCTCCTTTGGGTTGTTTGGTTTAATATTTCTTAGTTTTCTGTTTGTTTTGAGGTACATTCTTGCCATGTCAATAAATGGTCTCCAACTTGAAACAAACGTCTTGCCTCAGCCTCGTGGGTACTGAGACTACAGCCATGCGCCACCATGCTAGGTGCTGATGAGCTTTTACTCTCATTAGGCTGTTGGGACTCACTTTCCTATGGGCACCGTGTTCATAAATAGATCATTAAGCCTTTTCTTCGGTTAATCAGCCCATTGTTGGTCATTTCAGCTGCATCAATGAACCTCCAAAGAGGAAAATTCCCCCTCATCTCTACAGTCCAGCTGCACCAGGCCTAAGATCCCCAGGAAAGCTGGATCTCAGACGTGGTCTCACACTTGCTCCATCTCGGCCTTCAACTTAGCATCCTCAAGTAACTCCAGAGTCCCAACAACCAAGAACAGAACGATCGCTCCAGGCATTTGGAAAGGGAGCACGGGGCTGAGGAAAGAGTTACTGGCTGGAGGATAATTTTAGCATCATTAGCATATACATGAGGGTTAAAATCAGGGGACTGAAAAGAAGCTTAGCCACAGAAAACAAGTTTATACAGGATAAAAGAATCTACGTGATGTGGGAGAGGCTGCATGTGTGGAATGGAAATAAAACATCAAGTTAAACAGCAGCTCACTCGCTAAGTACACTAAACAAATACAAACAAGAAGAAAAGCAGGGAAAGTGGAGAGAGTCTACATTAAAGCTGGGAAGAGCGTCTACTTAGCCAGTCATGGTGCCAGCAGCCTGTGAGGCCTGCTGCACAGAAAGCTGAGGCAGGGAGATGGCATGTTTGAGTTTGGCGCTCACCAAAGAGTAAATTACAAGTGCAATCTGGGCAATGTTTGAGTTAAGAAGTGGCGGCAGGAAGTTTGGGTAGCAGGGGGTAAAGCTCAATGCTGGAGTGCTCGCTTAGCATGGAGGAAGCCATGGGTTCATCAATGCTGGAGTACTCGCTTAGCATGGAGGAAGCCATGGGTTCATCA
>NC_022030.1:681215-683995 GCF_000317375.1 Microtus ochrogaster
AGGAAGCCATGGGTTCATCAGTGTTGGAGTGTTCACTTAGCATGTAGGAAGCCATGGGTTCAACAGTGTTGGACTGCTCACTTAGCATTTAGGAAGCATGGGTTCAGTATTAACTACCACAAAAACAATTGAACAACACCCTTACTTACGATTAAATTAAACTTACTTAAGATTCAAGGGTGCTAGAAAACAAACAAAAATTCCAGATGATCAATATAAAATTATTAAGAATGGTTCTTTGGTAAGATTATATATTTATGCATGACATTACTCATTCTGTCTACTGCTCTACCCCACCCCACCTCCTGATTTTGTTAATATATAGTGCCGTTTTTCTTTAAATGAGGCAATTTTTAAAAGGTCATTGCCTCAGAAGGTAGATGACAGTCAAAGGTCTGGATTTCAGGTTAGCTTCTCCAAGTGCTGCCTGGCCTTAGGCAGGACATCTCTACTCTATACACCAGGGTCCCCTCAACTGAATAATGAGAAGCTTGAGAACAAAATAGTCCCTTTTCCCAGCTATGACTACCTGCACTCCAAGATGGCTGTGAGGTAGGAGTCAATTCTACTGCAAACACTCCTCCGAGGATAAACATGGAGAATGTTGGCAGCAGTCGCCCCATTCTCTACTCTCAGATAGCCCCAGACTCCTCAGCCCCCCAGCTCACCAGGGTAAAGAATGTACTTGACGGCCTCTTCAGAATTCAGGAGCTGTTTAGAGCAGGTTTCAATTCCACCAAGCAGTTGACTATGTCCTCTGTTTCCCAGGTGACACAGTTACAGTTGCTTGGTGTTGCCAACAACACACACACACACACACACACACACACACACACACACACACACACACACACGGTGCAATGAAAGCCCTTGAAACCCAGCCCCTCCCAAGGCCCCTGCAAGCTGCTGCTCCCTGAGGCGTGAGAGCCTCTGAATGCTTCTTGCTGGAAGCCAAATGATTAAAAACCACCATGCATAAATTACCACTCCATGTAAAAGCCTTAAAATATAGTTTTTTAATGGTTTTACCGCAGGTCACAGAAGCAAAGACAGGAATAGCAAGCTGTGCTCTTTTATGTGGGGACGGGCACACATGAATACAGATATGACAGAAGATGAAAATGAGCAGGCAAGGGCAGGCTGCTCTTTCAGCAGTGACAGCGGCCCAGTGGGAAAGGCCCATCAGGGCACGATGCCTACTTCTGAGCCCTTTGGAACAAACACCCAGTGTGCTCCCACACTCTCCTTCTGAAGTGGAAGCAATTTGTCCATTCAGACTCTTGCCTTCAGTGATGTCCGGCATGGATCTGGAGAGGAGATTTTGCTCTTCCTCGGCAGAGGTCCTTGCCATTAGCCCATGAAAACCACACGAGTCTTTGCCCTGTAGTAAACACTTCCCCATCTAGCGAAGTTGCTACCAGACGGTCTCCTTTCAGTGACATCAAATCTCCACATGCATGCCTACTTTCCACATCACTGTATGAGACTTCCTGGCCATATTACAGTTAACCCCTTCATTAACATCAGGATATAAGATTCATATACCCTGAATCTTATAAGGTGACGCTCTGCACCTTAGTGAACTGGAACTATTCAGTTATGGAGCCAGGCATGACTCCTGTCATCCCAATACTTCCTTCTTCAAATAGTGAGTTTGAACCCAATCTGTGCTACATAGTCAGACTCTCCCTCAAAGGACAAATACATGAACAACGCACAGAGGCACACTGGGCTGAACGGAATGTGTAAGCAACCTCGTGCTTAAGTCTGTCGGTTTTTAATTCCAACACATCGCTGTTATTAATGAGAAACTTAATGACCGAAAATCTTCTGGGAAAGGGGGAACCTTCTCTCCTTCTGCATCTGAAATGCAAATGTTAATTAATTCAGTTTTTGTTATTTCCACCCCCAGTCGCCCGCTCTGACATCAGAAAAGGAGCACTTGGTGATTTGCCAAGGACAGTGGTGACAATAATACTAAGAGGTGCTTCTCATTTGGGCCTGTATTTTAAAAATGAGAACCTGAAATTTAGAGAAACAAGTCCCCTTGACTAGGACAGGCAGACTACGACCCAAGCCAAGGGGCCTCAGACCCACACCCCTCACCTCTGAGGGATAACAGGCTCTAACACAGTCCTCAGAAAGGACATCAAGCTATGATGGAGATCAGAGCCAAAATGACCCTAGAGGTCACCAGTCTGCTCATATGACAACTTTAGAGCTGGCTTTAGGGAGTGTACGGCAAACGCACTTCGGTTACCCATGTGTCCAAAGTACGCAACTGTTCTCATCTCTGACAGCAACTGTTTAAAGAGATGAAGGTAACAAATCAGATTGCATCAAATCCTCAGCATCCTTTCCTGCCTTGGCCTCAGAGTACAGCCCTGAGCCCCAAATCCATTGTGCAGTTGGCAGCAGAGAACTTGGGTAAGGCTCTCAGGAGCACCCAGGCGGTTCATATCCACGCCAAACCTCTTCATGCTGACTCCCAGAGAGAAAGTGGCATGACCAAGTGCCATGCATTAGGGAGAGATGGCATTAGGGCTGAGAAAACACATCACTCTTTGTCCTTATTGCCAGCGTCATAAAAATGGGCAATAAATACTCTTTTATTGGTTATTATTTTCCCTTTGTGAACTTTGACAACCCAGCCTGCTGAAGCTTGGGTGAGTCCAAAGAACAATTAGCCAAGGATACTGCTTTATTCTCCAACCCAGCCCCACCGACTTAGTACCATCTTTTTTAAAAAGAAAGAAGGAAGGAAGGAAGGAAGGAAGGAA
>NC_022030.1:684230-687909 GCF_000317375.1 Microtus ochrogaster
AGAAAGGGGCTAAGAGTTTACAGGAAAACCCCACACTGAGGTATCTACAAAGGAGATCAGGCAGGCAGAGGGTTTTATTTGGCAAGAACAAACAATGATTTTGTTTGTTTGTTTTTATTGGTGTCCCATCCTCTTCCCTTGTAACCCGCTTCTTGGAGCAGCAGCAGGTGCTGGTGGGCTAGTCTCTTTATACAGGGGATGCACTCTCCAGCTTGTCCCAGTCCCGTTTCCTTCTGTGCTATCCGCCAGGCCCTCTGGGGAGCTGAATGGCAGCCTCTGTTCAAGCAGTCATACTATGATTTCAAAGTACAGCTCCTCTCTTTCAAAGCCTTCACCAGTGAGCTAGGCTCTGTAGCAAAACAGGGTTTGCAACAGCAAGAAGGAGGAGACTGCTGCCGGGCAGAGGGCGTGAGACTCGAGTCTGGCCCCTCCCCCATCATAAATGGTGGCATGACTTTGAGGGAGTTATCTACATTGGATGGATCGTGGTAAAATTCTCATTTGCAAAAAAGAAAAGATGGACTGTTTACTTTGGATTTTTACCTTTATCCCCAAATCCCAAGATACACATCTTACAAAAATTATAGAAAATAGACATTTCTCAGAGGAACCTTCGTGAAGGGGAGAATGGTGGAGACAGGATGTAATCGTAAGACCTATTAAATAAAGTGGAAATCAAGAACATAATTTCATCTTTTTTTTTAATGAGGTCACAGGCAAATTATCTAAAACACTGTGCCTCCGTTTCCTCACATGCTTCCATCTATTCAAAATGATCGGCTGGGCATTCACCAGAGAACAAATGCATCCAAAATGCTGGGACTCGGCTGTGGACAAAAGTCTCAGCTCAGGTGAAACAGAGTGGCAAGGAGAGAGAAAACAGAAGGATTTATGACTTGCCAGGTGGAAGAAGTGCCCTGAAAATAAATGATGTGGGCTAAGAGAATGGGGTGGAATTATCACAGAGCTGAAGGCCTCCTGAGCAGGCAAGATGATATAAGGATGAATTTGAATAGAGGTGGGAGGGGCAAGGTTAGCTGTGCAGACATCCCCAGTGCAGGCTCTTTCAGTAAATGTCCGGCATCTTGAAATGATGGCATGACGCACAGAACTCCTGGCAGAGCAGTTGGCGAGGGTTTGGAATGTGAGTTCATCGCTTCCCACTTTTATAGTTTCTCATCATTCCATCATCTGGGTTGGGAACCCCGTCTATGGTCTTCTTCTTCCCATCGGTACCGAAGGCACCAAAGCAAAATTAGCAAAGAGTCAGAAAACCTGCCCTTGAATTTCACCTCCTAAACAATGATGAGCTACTCTTGTCAGATCCAAACCTTAACTCAGCCCATATTTTCAGAACTTTTGCATCATAACACACATCAACGTACAGGCAGAGTGCCAACATTCTGACCCACTTTCCTCAGCAGGAAAGGCCAAGCCTATGAGATGCAGGTCAGTCTCTGTGGCAGAAACACCTGGGCCATTTCCTAGCTGTCTGCTATCTATGGGGCCTTGACCGAGTGATACAACCTCTCTGCTAGCTGGAACCAGCAAGGGCACCCCCTTTCAATGATGAGATGGAGCTTGAGTAAGATCATGTAGACAAGCATTCTGCTCCTGGCCACCAAGGTCAGTGTGCAAACAATGCTATCTAGCTATTTCTGTTGGGTTCTGACTGAGTTCCGGAAACTTAATTCTGTTCAAACGAAAGACAATGTTTCTATCAGCTTACTGGGTAGCTCCCAGATTGTCCCACTCCGAGTCATGCCCGAGGATGGTTCGGGAGCCCAGAGGAGAGGAGGATGGGCAGATGACTCGGCTCATGGCACTGAGGCCTGTGGCACTAGTCACCATCTTCTCTGTCAAAGGAAGATGTCTTCCCTCTCGGCACAGCTCTGAAGGGACCATTTTCCTAACCGGGAATGGGTACTCAGAGGACAAACCAAAAAAAGGCAAAGTGTCAGAACATGCCACTAGGACAGTTAAAAAAAAAAATTCCTCACTAGACCCCATGATGGAGCATCCACGAGTTCCAACCCAACAAGTCCCTGGCTCTCCCATTGCTGTCCAACAGAAGGGCCTCCTTCCCCACTTTCCTTGCTGATTCTCTTACAGCGCACCCTATGACAGCTGACTTCAACCCTGACTACATATTGCCCACTTGTAGACAGACACCAACTCATTTCAGAATACAGACCAGAGAAGGAAAACAAATGATGTGGTTCTAAATAACCCTGCCATGCTCACTAATTTCATGTGTGTGGACTTCATCCTCTAAATGAGATCATCCGTCTTACTGACAGGGACCACAATTTGTTCCTCTGCCTCTCCGAAGTCCATTTTCTATTCTTTGTAAATATTTTTCCCTCCTCCTTTTAAGTCCAGAATAAAGGTTTATTGGGCATCAAATAGTTGTTCAACAAAAAGTCCTTCTGAGCAAAAATAAATTCACACTCTTGCATAGAATGGGGAAATCAATTAGCATCTAAACTTCTCAATATGGAGGTATACAACTTATTTTCAGTTTTATTTTTTTCCTTTATTTTGTAGAGGAGGACATAGATGACATGGCACTCATTTGGAAGTCAGAGGACAACATGCTGTAGACTGTTATCCCTTTCCACCTTGCAGGTTCTTGGGATTCAACGTGGGTTGTCAGAGTTGGCAGTAAGCACCTACCTCCTGAGTCAACTCACTAGCCATAAATCTAATTATTTCCTTCTTATTTTCTCACTAAAAACATTATCTTCCCACCCTTTCTTAAGACAAAAAGAAGCACCCATCCCCTAGAAGAACAACTACTCAACATTTCAAATACCGAGTGAAGATTCAAAGCAATGGCATGTCTTCACATTTCTCGCGAACTGACAGAATTGAATTATAACCAGTGTTTGTCCCATATGCTAAAAGTTTCCTGGGGTTGTTGTCTGTTTTCTTGAGGTGTGGTTTTGCTGTGTATCCCTGATTGGCCTGCTCCTCATTGTGCAGTATTTTCAACCCCCAAGCTTATAGCCATCCCTCTGACTTATCTTCCCAAGTGCTGGGATTACAGATATGCATGACAAACTACTACTTAGTCTTCAACAAATGATTTTTTACACAAGACACTTTGATTTTTTAAAAAATAAATTAAGACACATAATATTAAGGCAAGTATTAATCAGATTATAGGAAAGGAAAAGTAATATATTTGATTTCCAGGTACTTGATGGGGAAGTCCTTTATGAAAAGATTCACTCCCTCATCCACACTGAGTTCCTGAAGGAAACATTTACCGAGACCCCAGTTGTCTTGTGGTGTCCTGGCTATGGTCAGCTCAAGTTCTGCCAAGCAATGGCAGTAGGTATGAGGAGGGCAAAAGAAACTGACAAGAACTTCAGGGGTTCCCGGCAGGCTCCTGGCAGTTAGGAGTCTAGTAATGTCCACTGGGCTCTTAGCCAAGAAATGGAAGGGTAATGGGCATTCAAATACATGTCGGGACAAAAGAACTGAAAGGAAGAAGGAGGGACACAGTGATGAAACCGTGCGACAATGGAAAAGAAAGAGGAAGCAGCAGTGGGGATACCTCGTTCATCGCCTACCAAAAGGAATAACATTGGCTGCAATCCTAGCATTTGGAGGCTGAAAAAAGAACACAGTGATTGAGACTGGACTAGACATCTTGAACTATATTGAGATAGAT
>NC_022030.1:688349-691364 GCF_000317375.1 Microtus ochrogaster
AGACAGACAATACATACATGCACAGTAAAAATGGAGAATGAAGAAAGACTGACAATAGTCCTCAAATATCTTCTCCCTCCATATCATAAACACTCTTGGCAATACAAGTCAGCGTACAAACTAGAGATACCACAGACACTTAAGGTTCACTGGCCGCTGCCTGCACTCCCTAGAATTACTATGCAACAGGCTAATCTGTTTGTATTTATAGCCAATGCCCCCATTCTAAAGACACAGAAAGGCCTATTTCCCAAGCCAAACCATGTTGCAAGACTGCCGTCTCCTTTTGCTGTAATCCACTTCAGAGTGACCTTTTTACAAAGGAAGATTGTCACTATATGAAAAACACATTCAGTACAAACGCAGTGTCTTCAACCATCAGTTCAGCGTATCCACATATTCTGCACAAAATTCAGCAGATCAAACAGGCTGTGAACTCAGTCCATTTCACTGTCTTCAGTCTTTTTTAAAGTCTCTACACCATAACAGCAGTATTGGAGCAGCCTGGCTCCTGGAGTCCATACACTCTCCAGTCTGATCTTACAGACCCCATGAGCTCTGGCCCAACTTCCCTTACCCATTGGCTCAGGTTTATCTCCCTAATTGCCCATATGCTCCCCACTCTAGCTCAAGAGAACTGTGCAACCCACGGACCTCCAGAGCTCTGTATGTACAATTCTCATCTCCACTAACAACTTCCCCCTCTTTCCCTAACCCCCACACCACAAGAATGCTCCTCCATCCAACATCCAGACTTCACCACAGCAGAAAACCTTCATGCAAGTTCACTCAGTACAACCCCAAAGGGGAATGAGCTCCCTTTGGTGAATGGATAGAAAGGGGGAGAGTGAATTACCAGAGCCCAGTAACTCTAAGTGTTCTAGATGCAGGACTTAAGAGCAAACCATCTGAACTCTGAATATCCACCAGTCCCTCCTTTGGGAAATGAAACAGTACCTATCTTGCATGTTGTTAAGAGAATTAGAAATAATCTACATAATAGAAAGAACAGGTTGAACACTCCTAAATCAAATACCCCAAATCTGAAAGGCATGTGCTCCCAAAGTTTCACATTTGGAGCTTTCTATAGTTTTAGTGAATGTAGACCTGTAAGTCCTAGTCAACTATTCTCAAAAGCAAAGTCACCCCACTCCCACCATCAAAGCTAGAATACATTTGATCTCAAGAATCTCAGATAAGGGATAGCAGCCTGGACTATCTTGTAATACCCAATAAATTAAGCCAGGCATAACGGTACACGCCTTTAATCCCAACTCTTGGTAGACAGATGCAGGTGGATCTCTGTGAGTCCAAGTCCAGCCTGGTCTACATAGGGAGTTCCAGGATAATCAGAGCTAGCCACATAGTGAGACTCTGTCTTAAAAAAAAAAATCAAAAAAAAAATTAAAAGATAAAATGAAGATCCTCATTCAAAAATGAAAAACAAAACAAAAGCAAAACGTCAAAGCCAAAGTCAGTGTGATTGCTCCAAGTCCAAAAAAAGAGGGATAAGCCACATCCTGGGGGCTCAGGAGCAGACCCCTCCCAATTCTCCCCTGAGGTTTGTTACTTTAACCTCTATGCTTAACATTGAACAGGTGCTTTACAGATCAAACAGAAAAAAACAACTAGAATTATTTACACCAAGATGTTTATGAAACCAGCTTTAAGAACAATTAATATTGTGAGCAACTGTACCTATCTCAGTTTTCTACAATAGACAAATAGTATCAAAATTAGGCTAAATATAATCAATAGTTTTGGGTCCTTGTTATACACTGCAAATGAAATTATTTTTTTTATTTGTTTAGTTTCCCTTTTTTATGTCTACTTATTTCTTTGGTAATTTCAGTTTCCTCCTCAGATTTTTCCCTTCAACCTTTTTTTAGACTGAAGTTAAGGACAATTTGAATTGAAATTTGCTTGACTCTGCCCTAACAATTTTACTTGTGACCATAATGAGTTCAGATTTGAATATTAGATTTAAAGTGATTCTTTTTCCTGGTCTAAAATGAACCTTATACAAATAAAATAAAAGTTAAAAATTCTGCATCAGAGCTTTATGGATGTCTCATTATTTTGACATTTCTATTTTCACCACACAGGTGTTGACAGTTACTTGCATTCTTAGTATATATTAAAGATTTTTTTAAATATTATATAAGTTCACAGATGGGCAACAAATCCTCTAATTCAGAGGTGAAGTGACGACAGTGTACCTACGACAATTTAGGAGATGATCTCATACCGTGGGAAAACTGTTTTCCTTCATTTTGTGCTAGCAACATTTTATAGTTAAAAGTGAAGCAAGCTACCTGGAGAGGGGCGTTGCTTCTCCTCTGCCTTCTGGCTGAGAACAACCGCAGAAGAGACTATGTATTTATGGACACCTCAGTTACTTCAAAAGTCTTTTATACTACCTACTTCACGTTAAAAAAAAAATCATCCAAATTCCACTAAAGAACTGTATTGAAGTCATAAACTGAGCATCCTCCTTTGAGCTCCCCCTCATCACCGAGCCCCCCATTGGCTCACCTCTATTCTGTAGGGTGTCAAACGAGAGAAGGCTTCTACACTCTTTCCCCTACCACCCCTCTCCACCTGAGGTAGTTTTATGCCACTCTATATATAGGTATATAAAATAGGTATGAAAATCAACATTTAATAATAAAAATGAAGTTGATTTTCAAACAATCCTTTGCCGTTATTAAAGAAATAGAATTTGCACACCAGCGGGAAGATATGCTGGCTCAGTTTCAGAGACGGAATTAAATATTGGCTGAATATTTGACACCGGGAAATGCACAGCATGAGTGTTCATGGATATTTTGATTTTATAATCATTATTGAAATAGTCACTTCATATACATAGCAAATAGCACAAGTATGCTGAGGACTATTGCAGAAATTGTTGGAAAATTTTATCCTAATACCAGGATAAAACTCATTCAATCATTTGATAAAACTCAAATTAACAACTCAAGTGTATTATTTTTATTAAATTTATTTTATTAA
>NC_022030.1:691519-702842 GCF_000317375.1 Microtus ochrogaster
TATATGTCTAAATATAACCTGTTCAGTCTGAATAATGTTACATTCGAGTATGATTTTAGGACTGACTGGATAACCATTTGCTGTGCTCGTTCCTGGGGATGACCACCTCTCCTGATCTCAGCTTCCTTAGTTGCCTATAGTCCTTTGTGTAGGACTGAGGACTCCTTGTAGGCTTTTCCTAGTCCTGATTGGCATGTCCATTGGTGTCTTTCTAAGTTTATGTTTAGTTTAGTTTTTTGTTTGTTTGTTTTCTTTGTTTTGTTTTGTTTTGTTTTGTTGTTTTTCGGGACAGGGTTTCTCTGTAGATTTTGGAGCCTCTCCTGGAACTAGCTATTGTAGACCAGGCTGGCCTTGAACTCACAGAGATCTGCCTGCTTGTGCCTCCCATGCACCACCCAGCTATTGTTTTGTTTTGTTTAATTTTTATTTTTTCATTATGTATACAGTGTTCTGTCTGCATGTAAGCCTGCAGGCCAGAAGAGGGTGCCAGATCTCATTACAGATGGTTGAGAGCTGATGTGGGATTCCCTTCTGTATGCTGTGAGCACCATTGTTTAATAAAGAAACTGGCTTGGCCTGATAGGGTAGCTAGGCAGGGAAAGCTAAACTGAATGCTGGGAGAAAGGAGGCAGAGTCAGAGAAGCCACATAGCCCCGCCAGAGACAGATGCTGAAACTTTAGCTGGTAAGCCACAGCCATGTGGCAATACACAGATTAATATAAATGGGTTAAATTAATATGTAAGAGTTAGCCAATAAAAAGCTAGAGCTCATGGGCCAAACGGTGATTTAATTAATACAGTTTCTATGTGATTATTTTGGGGCTAAGCAGCCAGAAACACAACAGTGAGCCACCATGTGCTTTCTGAGAGTTGAACTCTGGACCTCTGGAAGAGCAGCCAGTGTTCTTAACTGCGAGCCATCTCTCCTTCTTCCTTGTTTTTTAAAGTAAATATTTTAACAGAACATTACCTAACAATATGTTGTTAGATATTGAAAAATGACTGCAGGAAAATATAAAGGTATATTCCCCCACAATCAATCCATTATGTCTCTGAAGTGCAAAAAACTTAGTGCATATTATGAATGCTGTGCTTCATAAACACAAGCATCTTGAATCTAGGCTGAAGTGTTCAAGGAGTGCCAGTCGGTGCTGTGCAGCATGATGATACACACAGAGCTATATGTGTGTGTGTGTGTGTGTGTGTATGTGTATGTGTGTGTGTGTGTGTGTGTGTTGTGTGCTTAAAATCAAAGCTGCAATGAGCAAAACAACAAGATGCCACATGTAAGCCTTGCCAGAAATGACTGGGGCTCTTTAGATGTTTGATTTTGACTTTTTAGCCATTGTGCAGTCACAAACTCTTACTGTTGCCAAATTTTTCCCAATCCTCCACCAGATTAGTAAGCGAGGAACTAGAACACCCTCTTCCTTGTCACCATAGCTGCCCATCTATCACACCCCCTCCAACAGACAGGTCTTACCCTCTGAGTCCTGAACTCCAGTAATTGCTGGTTCCCACACATTTCCCAAGCTGATATGGTCAGGTTCTTAAAACGCTCAGGAGAAAAAGCAAACCTTTTAGCATCATAACTTTCCCAGAACTGTTCTGAGATGTCTGGCATTGAGCGGAAGCTTGGATCCACTGAGGGAAGAACTCTCAGCCTTAACAAACATACTTGACATAACTCTCAGCAATAACATTCTTACATACATACATACATACATACATACATACATACATACATACTTACTATAAGCTATAACATACTTATATACATACTTAGTTACAAAACACTCACCTTTTTTTCACCTTTACCATCCTGTTGTAGAATAATGTTCTTATATCCTATAAAGATTTGTCACTCATATTGGTTTAATAAAATGCTAACTGGCCAGTAGTCATGCAAGAAGTATAGGTAGGACAACCAGACTAGGAGAATTCTGGGAAGAAGAAAGTCTCAGTCTGCAATCACCAATCAGAAGCAGAGGAATCAAGATGAGAATGCCTCATTGATAAAAGGTATCAAGCCACATGGCTAACATAGCCAAGAATTATGGGCTAATTTAAGTTGTAAGAGCAAGTTAATAGAAACCTGAGATAATAGGCCAAACATTTTATAGCTGTTAGAAACCTCTATGTGTTTCTTTGGGACTGAATGGCTGTGGGACTGGGCAGGACAGAAACTTCTGTTTAAACTATCCAATAAAGAAGTTAAGACCATTTGTCTACATGTATTTGTGTGGGTATATAGACATTCTCTTTGTCATATTATAGAGAAGTAAATGCTGGAGAGATGGCTCAGAGGTTAAGAGCATTGTTTGTTCTTCCAAAGGTCCTGAGTTCAATTCCCAGCAACTACATGGTGGCTCACAACCATCTGTAATGGGGTCTGGTGCCCTCTTCTGGCCTGCAGGCATATACACTGACATAATATTGTATAATAAATAAATAAATAAATAAATAAATAAATAAATAAATAAATATTTTGCCGGGCGGTGGTGGTGCACGCCTTTAATCCCAGCACTTGGGAGGCAGAGGCAGGAGGATCTCTGTGAGTTCGAGGCCAGCCTGGTCTACAACGGGAGTTCCAGGACAGGCTCCAAAGCTACAGAGAAACCCTGTCTCAAAAAACCAAAAAAAGTGGAAATAATATAAAACAAACTATACATTTCAGCGAGTGCTTGAATGTCAAAAAACATACAACATACTGGTGATGATAATAATCATAGATTTAAAAATTTTTAAATCAGAAATTATACCTCTTCCCTGAGTGGATCTGCCAATGGCATTCTCCAATGGTACAGCATCTAACTAGCACAGTCACAGACAACCTTTTAAAACTTAAATCACAATGACATCTAATTCAGGGGCTGGTGAGTTTGATGGCACAGAGTTTGATCACAGGAACCCACACATGATGGAAGGAAAAAATCAAGTCTCAAATGTTGTCCACTGACCTCCACATGCACACTATGGTACCAACACACGTGAAGACATCTAGTTCACTCTTTCCCTTCCTGAGCAATGACTGACCTTCCTCCTGTCTTTGACATCATCCAGTTTCCAAAGAGTCCATTCTATCAGTTCCCCCTTTCACACCAACACAAATGGCATGCAGGGTAACTAATGAGCATGGCGTACATCCTGAGTCTTGGCTAGTGCCCCACTGTTAGCTTTTCCTTAACCCTTGCTTCATCTGGGCTGCTTCTAAAGTTAGCTAAATCTTCCGATGTAAACCAATCCTCTACTAAATCTCCAATAATGAACAATTTTCCCTTCATAATAATGACACAACAGTACTATAAATAGTGAAATGCCCCCTCTTTAGGTGTGTGTTGTTCATGCCCTATGTCCAAGTAAAATGTGCTATTCATAAAATAACAAGTTTTATATTTCATTCATAACCTGGCACCTATTAACACCCTCAGTGAAACTTTCAGGCTCTTGACTGAAGCTGATCTCTTATTTCTCCAATTAGTAACAATAGAATTGCAGAAATGGAAAGGACCTTCAGATCACCTGGTCCAGTCATTTGATTTTACAGATCCAGGATGGTCCAAGGACTCACAGAAGTCAACAGGCAGCATCCGGTGATATGACTGGCTATCTGTAGACAGTCTGCAAGTTGGAACTCTTCACTCCCTGGCCAGTCCCTTTCAAACACACAAGAGAGTCGTTTTCCAAAATATTTATTTATATGCCTTGAAAAACATCAGAACACTTTTCTTTAAAATCTATGCTTTTGCATAAATTTTAGAAAGCTTATATTACTGTGCTTAGAAATTACCATTCATGAGTACTTTAAAATGGAAATGATTTCATTACATTATTTTCATACTACATGGAAATTTGACGCAAATATGTGGCTCCTATTTTCTCTGCTAAATCTGATATCCCCACCACCACCAGTCAAAACCATCTCCAGGTTGCCTCCAGGCAGAATAGTTTTGTCCTCTGAAAAGAAATCCTTAATATTCCACAATTTCTCAGAGATGAAATCTTACTTTATTGTCAAAATCCACCTGGAATGCATGAACTTAAGTGACATTCCTGCTTTAGCCTGCTAAGTGAGTGCTGATTATTTCTGTGCAACTAATTTCAGAGGCCAGAAGAGGGCACCACATCCCTTAAATGTAGAGTTAACAGATGGGTGTGAACCATCTGACTTGGGTGCTGGGAACTGAGTTGGGTCATCTAGAAAAGCAGTACTTGCTCTAACTGTGAAGACATCTCTCGCTTTCTTTCTTTCTCTTTCTCTCCCTTCTCTCTCCCAGATCCTCTCTCTCCCTTCCTCCCTCCTCCCTCTCTCTTCTTTCTCCCTCTCCCCCCTCTCTGTTCCTCCCTCCCTCGCCCTCTTTACTTGGTCCCTCTCCCTCTATTTCTCTTTCCCTCCCTCCCCCCTCCTGACACCCACACCCTTCTCTTTGCAAAGATGACAAACCACTCTGTTTTGATCTTCCTCCCAGCTGTGCCAGCTTTTAATCTATCATTAAGGAAATATATTTCATATCAGTGGTTTATAACCTGCCTAAAATTTTCAATATTTTATCTACATGAAAACTATTTGCTAAGACTCTCATAATTACAACCACTTAACATTGAGGCAAACTACTGTATGATGCTGCTCAGACAGGAGATTCACATGAAGATTTACAGCGTGTGCCTATTAGGTAAAGAAGAGGCCCCGGGCTGCATGCCTGGCTCTATCATTAACTGCTTCATTTTGAAAATGTCGCTTAACTTCTCTGGCCTACTTCCTTCCTTACAGATCAAGTGTAGAGAATGTGAACACGGCTATCTGCTCGAGCATCAGCATTCTGTGGCTCTAGGAAATTATAATAAATGTACTGGACCATTTTGTCATAAAATGACTAAAGTCCCTTGACAAATTTCTTGAATTAACTATAAGTTACTGATGTTTGTAACCGCAACTCAACACACATATTAAATGTAGCTGAGTCTATTGGTAATTCACAACTTTTATTTTCATAATCACTCAAGAAATTGTTTTACATTTATTGATTTGGGGCGTAAAGCAGAAACTAAAGCCACGGTGTGCACGTGGAAGTTAGGGGGCAACTTTGTTTTCTCCTTCTACCATGTGGGTTCCAGGGACCAAACTCAGGCCATCGGGTTTGGTAGCAAGCCATGTCCTTCACCCTGTTTGAAACAGAAGTTGACACTATAGGCCATTGCCATTGTTCTTGGTTATTCTCCGGAATAAGGATAAGAGTCTATTACTGAAGGCTGTAGAGTCATAGAACATGGAGAAATGAAGCTGTCACTGCCCTGGAAGATTCATCACCACTGTTCAGTTCTCATAGTGCTGCAAGGTTCTCTGTACTACCAGGGGAGACAAGTCATCAACAGTCTAACCCAGTTGTCAATCCTCTTAGCTACAACAATAGCTGCGATTAAAGATACACCCCCACATCATAGTGCCATGGGTGTTAGTGGAAGCAACTAGCAATTGTTTGGTTGAAAGTAAAGCCCACTCCACAAGACAAACTCATTCCCAGGGCTGTTAACTGAGCCAGCACTGCCTAGCAGGCTAGATCATAGAGCTTAGGGCGGTGTCTTTCAACATGTGGATCATGACTCCATCGGAGTCATACTGCCCTTTCATGTGGGTCATTTATCAGATATCCCGCGTATCAGAGATTTACATTATGATTCATAATGGTAACAAAATCACAGTTATGAAGTAGCAATGAAAATAATTTTATGATTAGGAGCATTACCATAACATGAGGAACTGTAGTAAAAGGGTCACAGCATTTGGAAGGTTGAGAACCACAGCCCTAGGGGAAAACCTAGTACTAAAACTCCAATAGGCGGAGGGAGTAATAAACTGCACCCCCTAGTCAAAAAAATAAAATTTAAATCTAAATTAATGAAGAAACAGAAGACTGGATTTTCTTCACCATGTATTCCTTGGGACCTGTTTTTTTTTTTAAATCCCTCCCCTGTGCCTACCTGTGCTACCCATCAGACAACTCCAGATCGCCTCCCACCCCAGGTTTGCAAACAATCTTCTCACTCCATGACTCTCCCAAATTCTGCTCCACAACTGAAGGAACAATGAACCATATACAAGAAATGAGTGATGAGGAACCAGTGGACCACGATAGGGCAGGGCTCAAAGAGAAGAGCATGTTAAAACAATGTCTTCCCCTATAGCCTTTGCTGACCTAGAACTCAATGTGCAGACCAAGCTGGTTTTGAACTTGCAGTAACCCCCTTCTTCTCCATGGCAGCTGATAAGGCACTGGATTTATCATATCTACCTTCAGACTCGATTCTTTGGCCCTATAGTCCAGAAAAGGTTGCTGGAAAAGAAGCAATGGGGGAGCTCCTCTTACACATGTGGTTGGGTCTCTTTTGGTTGGAGGAGTCAATGTCCATTAAAAATGAAAGTACGAACTGTGTCTTCTACTTCATGCCCATCATAAAGATGAATGAACCCATGAACTATAGAGGGGCAAAGGGCAGACAGCACTCATACCTGTGACATAAGGTGATCCAGTAATAGCACTGCAGGTGCTTAGTCATTGAATGCTCATAAACATCTTAGATAAAGCATCAAACCATCCAAACTAAACATGGACCCCCCAAGGCGGCCATGCTCACCCTATATCTTATATGCCATGATGCTATGGTTGATTTCTAAGCCATTCAGCATGTCCCCAACACTTGCTAAAAAAAAGAATCCCCCTTCTACCTTAACCCAGAAGTTAAGTGGGACTATGTATGCTCTTTAAAACTCTTGGAAGGCAAACAACATTCAACCAGTACTTCTTGAGGTTCCACTCACAGGGCATCCTGGCTTCTGTTCCTTCCATTGCCACATGGGTGTGAGTCATGTTACCAGTTATTTTAGTGTAAAGGGCCTCTGTTTTGGTACACACAAAAGGGAAAAAAATAATAGTGTGCAAGCATGAGCACCTGAGTTTGAATGTCCAGCACCCATGTGAAAAAGTCACGCACACACGCAACACCAAGGCTTATGTGGGTGAACATAGATGAATCCTCAACTCTCTAGCCACTATCACAGTTGAAAAACAATGATCTCCAGGTTCAGTAGTGATGTGGGAGTCCCCTCTGTGTGCTGTGATTACCATTAATGAATAAAGGAACTGCCTTGGCCTGTTGATAGGGCAGATGGAGGCAGGGAAAACTACACTGAATGCTGGGAGAAGGAAGGTGGAGAAGAGATGCCATGGAGCCGCTGCCACTGGAGATAGACATGCTGAAACTTTGCTGGTAGGCCATGACCTCGTGGTGATGCACAGATTAATAAAAATGGGTTAAATTAATATGTAAGAGTTAGCCAATAAGAAGTTAGAATTAATGGGCCAAGCAGTGATTTAATTAATACAATTTCTGTGTGGTTATTTCAGTTCTGGGAGGCCAGGACAAACAAGCATCTTCTCCTTGCTACAAGTAAGAGATTCTGTCTCAAGAGAATAAGGCAGGGTCATAGAACAGGACACCTAACCTGACCTCCACAGGTATACATGCAAGCTCAAGCACCCCTTACATGCATACACATATACATCATATATATGCCCATGCATGCATACATTCAATAAACGGATAAAAAGAGTAAAGTTAATGACAGTCAAAAGTCTTTTAAATGCAAAAAAGTATATGAGGGGAAAGGTCATATTCTTGAGAATGAAGAATCAGTGACTTGTATGAAAACAGGGGAACACGTTTGTACATTTTTAAAGGGCGGAAAATAGAATAACAACTAACATTCAGCAACAATACAGCATTTTCACATCACTAAGCCTAGATTAGAATAAACCGCAAGGCCAGGATTAAATTCAGAGCTTCTTAGAGTCCTGTACTCATCTAACCTCCATGAAAATCACACATGTTTGTGAGGATGGGCACCCAGCTAGCCAATGTGACTAGGGCTTGCTATTGCTATGCACACCAATTTAACCATTCCACTTCTAAAGGATTCCATCTCGCTCTTAGATTTGGGTGGGCTATTGGAAAGTCACTGAGGCAATCTTGGTGCTTACATAATGTACAACCACAGGTACATTAACAATGAGTGAACTCTTTTATCAGGACTTTGTCATCATGAGGATTACTTTGAAAGGTTCTCCAGCTCTTTCTCTGGACACACTCTCTATACCTGTTCTTTGACACCATTCCCAAAGCCAGCCCTTTCTATCATCATTAATCCATAGCTGTGCGGATACCTGCACAGCTGGCATTTGAATTTTTTCTATTTTAACAGATTTATGACTTATTTAACTTTATTTTATGTACATTGGTGTGAAGTCTCAGATCCTCTGGAACTGGATTTACAGACAGTTGTGAGCTACCATGTGGGTATTGGGAATTGAACCTGGGTCCTCTGGAAGAGTAGTCAGGGCTCTTAACCACCAAGCCATCTCTCCAGCCCCTGGCATTTGAATTTCTACACAGAATATATTACTGCTCTTGAATCTACTAGTTTAATGTGTACATGGAAAGAGGATGCAAAATAGCAACACTTTAAAACATGGCAAATGTCTAGCATGGCAGCTCACTCCTGTAATTCCAGCACTTGGGAGGCTGAGGCAGGAGGACCACTAGAAATTACACTAACGAAGTCCAGTATAGCCTAGGCTACAGATACCGATCTCAAAAATATTTAAAAAGTAAGTTAATAAATAAAACATGGGTAAGTTTCATTCAAGATTAAGAAAATATAATTATGCCTTCCATTTCTGCCAAGGTATGATACAACCTGATGTTGCAAATTGAAAAAATGACAATTTGGCAGGACGACTAGCCCTCTAGGGAGGAGGAACAGCCTTCTAGTTGGGTTTCTTTTGAAATGGGCCCCATTGAACCCTAGGGATCCACATACAAGGGCCTCCTTGAGTCTTCGAGCGATGTTTACACGAAACATGAAATGAAATTCCACCTTACATCTCTGCATATATATCTGGACCTAAATGCATAATTGATCACAGAGTTGCATTCTCCATTGATCTCTCTTTTGAAGTCCACAAGTGATACAAACTCCTGGCTCAAGCAAAGCTGTATGGCTGCTCTTTACGTCTCCCGCAGTTGGTCAGTGGAAGATTAGTGAACAGATGTTTGGCAAGATGCCAACGCCACTGAATCAATTCACAAAATCACAGTAATCCGTCACTCTGGAGCAGTCTCTTGATTACACACTAGAATACAACAGTGAATGCAGAACAGAAAAATCTGGAAATGCAGCAACAAAGTATTGTGAGTTTCCAACACAAATTAGCTGTCAAGGCCATGGGGGAGGCAAGGCTGGGGATGTAGCTCAGTTGGTAGAGGACTTGCTTGGCATTCAAAAAACTTGGGGTTAGATCCCCAGAATCATGCCCATTAGCCCAGGAATCAGAAAGGTCATGGTAAAAAAGGTCAAGAGTTCAAGGTCATTCTGCAGCATGAGTTCAAGCCCTGCTAGATCTCATGAGATCCTTTCTCAAAAGAAAGGTCTGGGAGCCTTAATGTCGACTGAGTAGTAGAATAAACTCACGGTTGTCAAATGTGTCTGCATTCTAACCAGACACTCTGGGTGTCACCTGAACAAAGGAGCCAAAAAACTGATGCCCGGGGACTGAGATTCATTTGTCTTGAATGGGGCTAGAGCTTCTGAATTTTTAATTTTCTTCGGCTGAAAACTTTGAATTCAGATATAAAATGCATCTGTATTCATTAAACGAAAACATTTCCAAGTTCTTCAATTTTTCACAAGAAAGTTGAGGAAGTCCTTCTCCACCTACTGTCCTACGCAAGATAATGGCCCCAGCCTGAAGGTCAGCATCTCATTACTGTCAGGTGGGACGAACTGCTAAGAAGTCACCAACTAGCTAAAATTTCCTCTACTAAAACAATTTCAGTTTCAATATTTTCTAGTATGTTTTTAAAACCTGTGGTTCAGAGCCTCCCAGACAGCGTGAATAGCACAATCAGGCAGAGTACTGCAGGTGGAGGATGCAGTTGCATTTTAGCTGTACCGACTCTCAAAATACACTCTAAAGTACAATCTTCCCTAAATCTTTAATACACATTTGATTTGTCCTAATTTGCCCCTCTTCCCTAAGAGATGTAACAAAAATGTTTCAATTAATATTTATTACCCAATCAGCCTATTCTGGTGCCATCTGTCATCTGGACAGTTATTATTCAAAAGAGAAATTGTAGTTGCTATTCATTATTTCTATCTAACCAACTCGATTTCCCCCCTGGCAAGAACATGGAAAAAAAATTGTGAGAGAAAAAAAATAGCTGGAATGGCAGATTGGAGCCCCAATTAGGAAAGTGCTCAAACTTAGAAACGTACTTCATTTGGAAAATATTTACTGAGAACCTACTGTGTGCCAGAAAATATGGATATAATTATAAACAGGCCAAACAGAATCTCAAATTTATAGTCAAACTGGGACTTCAGACTATTACTCATGACCCAGTTAGAGGGCTGTTTTGGGGGAAATTAATCTGATAATAAGAATGACACTGAACTAGGCTTCCCTTTCCTTCAGGAACACACAGTGACAGAAGCAAATACAAGAGGATTCTTGTATCAGAGCTTGGTGCCACTGCCGTCCTGATCAAATTCCTTTCCATTTCAATTTTACTTTTCTTCCCACCACAGTTACACAGAGTGCTGCAAGTAGTGACCACAAACATGGGGACTGAAGTCAATAGGAACTCGTCATCTGTTTGGAAATATGAAATCCAAGACAAGATCCTTGAGCTGTGATAAAAATAGGAGCAGTGCTGGGCTCCTCCAGCCCAAGAGTTCCATGTCTCACAGTATGGACGATGCTGGCATTCCTTTACACCCCTGTGTCCTCCAACCTCCGCCTCCAGCCTCCGCCCCTTCTCCTGATGGGAGCCTAGTTTCCCTGTGCCTCACAGGGACTTGTGTAATTCCACCTAGAATACAAATGGATAATCCAGGACAATTCCTCCCCAAAAGAGTCTTTATCACATCCACAAAAACCCCACTTTTCCAAACAGCCCATTAGTCATAGATTCTGGTGTTAAGAATTTTTTTTAACAGCCATTATCTGATTTCATCATACCTACAAAAAAAGAAGCCTAGGCATGGAAAGGACAATAGATAGAAAACCCAAGCTGACTCGACAGGGCATTTATGAAAATATTTGTAAAATGTATTTAAAGAGTTTATCTACCTTTGAAAGACACAAATGTTTACACTTCCGTTTGTTCATAAGATATGTGGATAATTTAATTAGATGAGACTTAGAAAGCACCACACAATTAAAACTGATATTACCTAGTTTTCCTCTGCCTTTTCCTCAGTCA
>NC_022030.1:703846-706910 GCF_000317375.1 Microtus ochrogaster
TCTTAAAAGTGGGGTGGGAGGGGGGTAAGGGGAGATGGGGTGTCACTATTAAAAGGTGTGGCCTTGTTGGAGAAAGTGTGTCACTGTGGGAGCAGGCTTTGAGGCCTTTTCTCAAGCATCACTCAGTGTGATAGTCAGTCGACTTCCTGCTGCCTCCGAGTCAAGATGATATAGACGTCCTAGCTCCAGCACATCTGCCTGCACATTGCCATGTTCTCCATCCTGATAATGGACTGAATCTCTGAAACTGTAAGCGAGCCCCCTCAATTACATGTTTTCCTTAATGAGAGTTACCATGATCATGGTGTCTCTTCACAGCAATAAAAAGGAGTCTAACTAAGTTGTTCAGCCCTTTTCTGATGCTAGCCTATGGCCTCAATTGATAAACATTGAGAGAAAGAGCCCCAAAACCATGGCCAAGAAATCCAAGGAAGTGCCAGTTCTCAGGAGTCCTTAGGACAAAAGGAAAGAACCAGGGCACAGACAAAGCCCGGCTTATCGAACCCTGGAGCTGGGTCCCTTCCAGGCTCCAGAACTGGAAGAGGGGCATGGCGTCCATTCAGGGACCCTATAAGCAGTCATTTCCCACCAACCACAAAAGTCAGTCTTGGCTACGAAGACCAAGACCATAACCATACATATAATGAGAGTGGGAGGGAGAAACTGAGATTCCAGTCCAAACCTGAATGCTCAGGTCATGGAGCATGCCAATTAACCTGTAGTACTAGCACATTGGAGACAGGAGGTCATCCCCAGCTGCAAGAGACTATCCTCAGTTAGACAACAAGTCTGAGGCCTGGATATATAAAACCTTACAGTATTTAAAAACAAAACACCTAGATGCGAATACGCTACTTATACTTCAGATATTGTAATAGTGGAGGCTCAGCCCAGAAGTTTTAGTATAACGATGTCAGCCGGACTCACCTCCTGCCCCAGCAGCCTGGATAGGGAACTGGTGCCATTCTAGAGTCCGTCAACCAGCGTAGCTTATACACAGGTCTCTATAGGTGGTTCCTACTTCATCTTCAAATACTAAGCCCGCATTGTGCTGCCTGTGACTAGAGGCTCTAAGAAGGATTCCCTTTTTGTTTGTCTGTTTGTCTGGTTTTTGTTTTCTTAAGTTTTTTTCTTGAAAGCTTTAAACATAGAAATCTTTTCTGAATTTGAACATGCTAATTCACTTTTTCTATTTTCTATAATTTTGCTTTATCATTTGATATTATAATATAATAACATCTGATTTTCCAGACTGCAAGCTTCATGAAGTAGGAATGTCATGTTTCATTATTTTTCCTCAGAATCAAGTATTTTTTTTCTGACAAACAATAAAACTCTCCTGTGCATTCCCATTCCAGTGAAAAACAGAAAAACCTAACAAATAAGATACTTTTGTTTTTCTTCTGATCTTAATGTCTTCCAAATTTATAACTTTTGGTTTCAAACATGATTCTCAAGAGCAAAGATACAATAGTATTTGAGTCATTCTTGTACATTCACTGCTCTTTGGGAATATATTTATTGGTTTTTTGTTTGTTTGTTCGTTTTTGTTTTTTTTTAATCCAAAAAGTCTTGGTCACGCATTATGCAAACATTAAGAGACTACAGATGCCAGTCCAAACAACTATACCCAGCAAAACTTTCAATCACCATAGACGGAGAAAACAAGATATTTCATGACAGAACCAGATGTAAACAATACCTAGCCACAAATCCAGTCCTGCACAAAGTACTAGAAGGAAAACTCCAACCCAAGGAAGTTGGTTACATCCACAAAAAGACAGACAATAGATGATCTCACAGCAGCAAATGCCCAAAAAGGAAAAAGCACACACAATAACAACACCACCAACAAAAACTAAATTAACAGGAGCTATCAATCACTGGTCATTAATATCCCCTAATGTAAATGGACTCAATTCACCTATAAAAATACATAGGCTAACAGATTGGATACAAAAACAGAATACATCAGAAAGATTCTTATTTAAAATGATTTCTTAATAGTGTTAATACTTAAAGGTAGTCTCCAAAATGGGGAATACCCTGATATAGAAAGTTGAAGAAGAAAGGGCAGTTCCACAGTTCCTAGTACATACAAACGTCTGCTTCCTCCCATTCTAGGTCTGTGTTATCACTCATTTACTGCTTCCGCCATTGGTCTCCTAAGTAGAAACACAACTGTCACTTCATACAGTAAGACTGCAGTGTAAATGAATTTCTATGTCACCAGGGCCTTCATGTCCTTTTCCTTTTAAAAGCAAAATGAATGGGCAAAATAATTCATTTCACTTTTGTGTTGGCTTAACACACACACATACGCACACATAACAAAGACGCAAATTCCAAATAAATAATCAGAATCCACTGGACATTAGCTAAGTATGCCTGATATTAGGCAAGCACCTGTGACAGTCCAAAAAGCATGAAAAGCAAACTCATGGTTAGAAAACCATTGTCTCCTCTTCCTTCCTTAGAGGCTCACCTGAAGAAGCAGAACTGCTTGGCAGCTACATGAAAAGTCCATTGTCTTCGCACAACCAGATCTTAACACACCACATCCTTTCCATTCCAATAAAAAGCTACATTCTCTTTCAGAGTTCAGTTTATCAGAGTTAAATTTTATAATTAGAATTCAGATCCCCGGCACCCTCATAAATAAATACCAGGTGAATGGCAGGGCCCCCTGGAACCCCAATGCTTGAAGGACCAGGCAGAGAATCCAGAAAGGGAGCTGGCTACTTAGACAAGCTGAATCAGAGTTCTGGGTTCAAATGAGCAACACTGCCCTGAAATATAGAATGCCCTGAAAGCAATAGAAGACATTCAATCAATATCAACCTCCATAGGTACAAGCATGCTGCTCACATACACAAATAAGCCCTTACATGTTTAAAGGTATATATACTCCACATGCACATAAAAATAAAAGATCATAATCTTAGAATCACAGAACTTTTAAGATGAAGAATTGTTGGTACACTGTGCCGGAACTGACATCAAAAAACTTTCCAACACTGTTTCTGAACAAAAGACTTTTCCCATCTCTTCCCACCCTTGAGAT
>NC_022030.1:707305-720857 GCF_000317375.1 Microtus ochrogaster
CCATGTAGTCTCAGGCTAATACGAATCTCAGACCCAAGGAGCTACACAGCTCCAAAGGGAAAGAAAACAAGGCTGTAAGTGGCTGCTCTTGCCGATAACTGGTGTGTTCAAGTGTTTGGAGTGGTTGAAACAGGGATTGCTGGCAGTGGGGATGGATGGTCAAATCCTTAAGTCCTATTAGTAAAAGCAACCCAAACTCTAAAAACATAAAGAAAAATTATTCCGAAGCACCATCAGACAATGTGCACACATTGATTGTCTGCACACACAATGGCTGATACAAAATTGATGTTGAGCCCAGGAATACAGGAAACAACCTGCCCAAAAATATTATGAGTTTATATTCTAAAACAGATATAATAACTGGTCACATGCAGCTGAGAAGAAATAAAGAGACTGAACAGAACACAAAGAAAATAATGGCTTTTTAAAACTCACACATAATGAATTTTATCAAAGAATAACATTCCCATAGAAATGCATTTTCATTGAAGACATACCTAGATAATATCCCATATTGACAGCCCCCCCCTCTCTCTCTCCTGTCTTCTTTCCTTTTTGATGCTATAGTTTGAAATAGTTTTCTCAAACATGCATGGCCTTACACATCAGAACATAAAGTCTTTAGATTTGGGGGCAAAAGTACAAACAATATTGCAATCTATTTAAGTGGTTAAATAAGGCCCCCTTCTGAAAGGAATTAAAAAGAAAAAAAAACCACTATTTTCATTAGGCCTGTTTCATTAAAATATCTAATCGCAGGAAATAATTTGTGATCAGTACTATAGCATATGCCAGTTATCCCAGCACTCTAAAATCAGAAGCCGGAAGACGACAAATTAGAGGTTAACCTGGGTATGAGGTGAGACCCTGTCTGAAGAAAAAGGAGGAAGGAGAAGTTGTCATCAAACTCACCCGAGGATAAAGCAATATGACGCTTTTTATATTTTTATTGGAGTGTGAGTTATGAAGCAAGATAATAAGTGGGAAGAGAGAAAGCCCTAATGGGTCATAAAGTCATGAAGGGTAGAGAAGAGAAATGTCAGAGATTTTCCTTACGTCACCGTGTTCCCTAGAGCCAGCTCGGTTTCCCTTTACCAGAAGGGTTATGAAGAAGCACAGTGTACCTTTGCCTGGCACAGGGTGAGTGAGGTAAATGAGAACCCCACGAAGAATCATAAATGGAGGAAGGAAGGCTAGAGAGGAGTGCAGGGGCGTTACCGTTGGCTAAGAACACCGAGAAAACATGAACAATGATTCCTTTCCTACTGGTAACCAGGCCTCTGTGTATGCTAAGCACTCGCTGTACCACTGGGCCACAGCCCTTGCCATAGAAAATGACTTTTTAGAGTGAGGCTTGAGAAAGAGACGAAGCCAGGGGCCGAGAAACAGACCTCAACAGCGTGAGATGATTTAGTGGCACTTGACAATTACAGAAGGGTGTGCAGAGAAAAAGCCACCTAGCTCAGTGACAGGCCCCTGGGGCAGGCCTGAGAGAGGTGTCAGTGATGACTCAGCTGTCACGTGTGGAGAGCCAGCAAAAGGGACTGCCAGGGACGGGGGAAGTAGGAGAGGAAATGATGTGTGTGGTGGCTTAGCAACATACACATGCTGACATATCTGTGGTTTCCCCAGCAGAAAAGGCCTGCTGAGACATTCTGCATTCTGCAGCTGGGTTAAAATTTAACTGTGAAGGTAACAATAGCTAAGCTATACAAACCACTGGGCTAAGATAGCCTATCTAAGAATGTACGCGCAGTGGAAAAAAAAAATACAAGACAGGAAAAAAAAAACATGAAAGTAAAATTCACCAACGGCTAGCTCTGAAGTCGTGCTATGAAAGAGCCACATGTCCTCTTTAGACTTTTCTCAATTTTTTTAATGAGAATACTACCTAATGTCATTGCTGAGAATGTCAGAGTGGCAGGTATTCACTTGCCAGCTTCACAGATGCACGCGCTCACAGACACACATACACACAGGGAGTGGAGAGAGAGAGAGAGAGAGAGAGAGAGAGAGAGAGAGAGAGAATGAGTTCATTAAGTATTCACAGCCTTTACCTCACTGGGTGTATACCAAAGTCATTGAGGACCATAGTCATTGGCCACAATGAGCTGCACTTACTATCCACAGGTCAGATAGACAGGCTGACTGTATTGCAGCCAAACCACAAAGGTCAAGAAGCTCTGGCTCAGCCGGGCAGTGGTGGTGCACATCTTTAATCGCAGCACTCAGGAGGCAGAGGCAGGCAGATCTCTTTGAGTTTGAGGCCAGCCTGGTCTACAAGAGCTAGTTCCAGGACAAGCTCCAAAGTTACAGAAAAACCCTGTCTCGAACCCCCCCCCCAAAAAAAAAAGAAGAAGAAACAAGTTACAACCTACAGCTTGATCCCCCCACCCTTCCCTAAGGAAGCTCTCCCTATGATATGAGACAAAGCCTCTCCAATTACAGAAGCTATCTAAGGTGATTACAGTACTAAATATAGCTTTTCACAGCTGTAAAAATGTGGATTGTGTACCAAGCAAGCTGGGAGTTGGATGTGTTTGCACAGGCTTTGACCCTCGTACTTGGGAGGCTGAAACGAGAATGATCACAAATTTAAGCCCAATGCAGATTAATAAGCTCTTATAGCAAAACAGAACAAGGTTCCCTAGGTACATGACTTGCCCTTTTCTTCATCATGACAAAGTACCTGACAGGAAAAAAATAAATGTAGAGGAGGAGAAGAGAAGATTAGTTTTGGCTCATGGTTTCACAGAGATTTCAGTGTATCACAGTGGGGAAGATCCGGGGCTGGAGCACCTCTCTCCAGAGGCATAAGCAGTTCACACAAGGTGACAGACAAAAAAGAAAAGGGACAGGCTCCAAAGCCACAGAGAAACCCTGTCTTGAAAAACCAAAAAAAAAAAAAAAAAAAGATGAAAGATGAAAAAAGAAAAGGAAAAGAAAGGAAAGGAAGAAAAGAGAAAAGAAAAGAAAAGAAAAGAAAAGAAAAAAGCAGGCACATGTTCAAGAGCTGGCTTATGGCTAAGAGCACTGGCTGCTCATGTAGAAGGCCTGGGATCAACTCCCAGCACATACATCTAACAACCATCTATAAGTCCAGTTCCAAAGGATCCAATAACCACTCTGGCCTTGACGTAACTCCTAAAGACTAGAGGCCAGTGACCACAGCCACCAGCCTACCCCACCTCCTGAAGGGTCTCTAACTTCCTAAAACAGTACCCCCAGCCAATGATCAAGTACTCAACACATGAGCCCCCGGGGGCCACTTCAGATTCAAAACAACCTAGCAGCAATGTCACTGGAGTACAGAACAGAATCATGTCCTTCCATAGCTCAGGCTAAAGACAGGGGAGGCAGCATGGTAATTAAGTGACAAGGATAAACCCTGGAACCAAACTAGAGCTTGAAATCTAGTTTCGCTTTCCTGACATGTCACCTTGAGCGAGTTTCATAACTCCTGTGCCTTGGTTTCCCAAGTCATAAAATGGAAGTTGTTACTATATCTACCCCTATGGTGTTATGAAGCACACTTCAGCCAGTGTGCCTACACAGACCATTTCAAAGCACACAAGACAGCAGCAGGCAAACCGAAGTTACTAAGTAGAGATCGGTTATTAGATATTTTCCATCAAAGATGCAGTAAGCACAGCCTTCTAGAAGAGTCTGCTCAAACGTGACCATGAACTGTATGCGTTGTGTTAGAGATCATTTGACAGTTTTTCTGAACTCAGCATAGTCAAGGCCACTTGTGCCTTTCCAACTTCCTCTCTTTTTCCCCTTTGACTGATGAAGATTAAAGCAGATAATTCTAGACTTCCTCAAAATGTACAGCATCCCAGGAGCAAGAGAGGCCCGTTTGTTTTCTCCTCCACCGTGCCGCATTCTCCTTACCCCTTTATTTATTCACACTCCTAATGTGCCACAAAATATTTTAAAGCCAGAAGCAAGCTGTCCCTATTGTAAAGGGAAGTCTGCTCTGAGGACGTGTCTACATTTCTGTCTTACAGACGCTTATAATAACTCAACGATTTCCTTCCAGGCCACACAGCCTCTTTGAGACTCACTCTGAATGTGTCCTTAGGTCACCTCTTTGATGATACGGTCATCCTCCATGTGATGAGAGCCAGCACTGTATAAGAGGCACCGACACCCACCAGTACTGATGATACTGTACCAAGGGCTGCCTACTATGCCATCTTCCTTGGCTGTACGCACATGTGTGAGATGCTCTCCTTGGCCATTACACAAAGCTCCTGTGCTCACCCATTTGATCATGGGAGGGGGGCAGAAACGCCTCCCCTCCTCAACTCTATCAAATATAAGTGTAGCGTCCACACAACCATACCACCAGTAAAATGCCAGGCTTCAAGTTCCCTCCTTAATTAACCTGTCAGAGGCTTTTCCAGAATCCCCTTGGCGTCCCAGAAGACTCAAATATTTTCAACGTTCCGCCACTTCCCTGTACAGTTGGGAGAATTATGGGCTGACAGCTTCCAGCCTCTTCAGGTTTGCAACCACAGAAGCGTTGATGCAGAATTCTGGTCTTTTGTTCAAATTTCTATGTCTTTCAGTCAGTAGTTAATGAAGCCACCTCATCACCCCCTTCGTTAAGAAGCCATTCTTCGTCTGGATGGTTTCTCCACTTGAGCACAATTAGCTGCAGATGGTGATCAGGGATTCTGCTTACAGGCCAGGAACCAGCTTCTCTGCACCACACCCTCAGGACTTTTAACTCTGGTTCATAGGTCCCAGAGCAGCTATAAATTTCTGCCTCCTATGTTAATACAAACAGTAGAAACTGCACCTGCAAACTCTGGAAACGCCAAGGGGCGGAGGGCCTGTTGACAGAGCCTGGGACTGAATGTGACTACCAGCATTTCAAAGTGTTTCCTGTCTGTCTCTGACCACTGAAGAAAGCCTTAGCCCCATTCTCTCTAATCAGGTACCAAATAGGACGTGTCCAGATACCTTAATTCAGACTTAGACCACAGAAGGCCTGATGTGGAGACACTGTTTCCTTCTCTCTTACCAGAGCAATGAAAGGAGCCCATGAACGTGCTTTTTCTGGGAAAATAAGCCTTGTGTCCAGCAAATGGAGATATTCCTAGTTCATCTCCATGCTTACCTGTGTTGGCCATCCCCTCCTCCTTGTCCTGACACTCCCTGAATTCACCACTATGCTCCTGACAGGACGGTAGAGGGGACTTGCAGGTGGCCCAAGTTCATCAGGGACCATGTTTTTGTTTGTGGTGGGCTTCCATGACATCCACGGCTCCCTTCACTAGTCTTCACAGATCTCTGTGAGACAAAGAAGCTTCAAGACTTGGCCATGGTCAGATAACCAATAATGAACAGATCAAAGCCACAACACCTAGACACCTCATAATCCAGAGCTCTCCCCCTTCATCAGTTTGCTGTTCAGTACAGAAATCCCAGTTCTATAAGATTCAAGGGTCTACGATACAGCACTTGAGTAGTTCTAAAGTGGGCAGGTGTAGAGAAATCCCTGTTCTTCAGACCTGGAATAAGTTGGCCTCAACTTCCCAGCTTGGCCTTCCCCCTATTCCAAGGGTCTGGCCCTCTATCTAAGTTAACATCCTCAAAATCCTCTTCACTCTACTTAGAATGCATCTACCACCTCCCCTAAAGCTCAGTCATGACCAGGCAAGCAGACAGGTGAAGCATACAAGCTTCTCTGGTCCTTAGTTGATGGACAATGTCTTCTATCTGTAAACACAGAGAGCGTGCTTGAACTGAACCGCAGCTGCAGTGGCTGGAACCTCCCTTTCTGGAGCACAGAGAGGTGACCAAGTTTATCACCCTTGGTAGAAATTGAGAAACTCCTTGCAGAACCTTATCTCGGGAAAGCACAGAGTGCCGAACATGGAACAGCGAGCAAAGCTCCTACTCAACAATCCCCAAGGACTTACGTGGAACAATCTTTAAAAGAAAATGTCTCATCACAGACAACTGCTGCCCTGGGTAGTGTACACTGAACAAAGCTGCCCCCAGTGAAGACAACTCTGCCTTTTGGAACTCGCCACATATCCTAAATACTTCTAATAGAAAAATAAAAATAGACAAATAAAAATAGGCAAAAAAAGTGTCAAAGGGTTCAAACCAGGTATACATGAATATTCTTTCATGTGTGTGCATATGTGTGCATGTGTGTATGTGCACATGACTTGCAGGCATGTGGGGGGGGGCACATGTTGACATCGGATGTCTTCCACAATCACTCACCTCCTTACATTTTGAGAGAGCCTTTCTCCCTGAACCGGGAGCTCACCCCCTAGGCTATCCTTGCATGCTAGAGAGCCTCTGGCTGCTCCTATATCTGGTCCCAGCACTGGGGTTATAGGCCCACAACGTCAGGCCAGGCTTTTCGTATGTGATTTTAAATGCAGGTCCTTATGCTTACACAGCCAGTAGCTTCCCCGCTGAGCCATCTCCCCAGCCCTCTGAGTTACTGACATACAAATATTCTGCATCCTCTTTGGAATTTGGTGAACAAGCTGAACCAATAGGGCAGTCTTTAATTCTTCGAGGAATAAGTGGCTGCTAATGCTAATAATCACTCCTGAGTCCTCACCTGCAGCCCGTGTGAGGGCAGCCCTCTCAGAGGAGCACAGTGCTCAAGATGGAGATACACACGTGCTGTGTTTGCCTTTGAAAACGTCAGCAGTGTACTTCCCTTGGTTACAGGCTTAAGATCCACGTACACATTACAGCTTCTTGCTAAATATTCTGCTGGCAAAAATTCAAAAATGATTCACTGTTGCGAGGTCTGTACATATGGACACCTGATTCGGCAGAAACACCTCCATTTCTTCATTCAGAAAAATCACACATTTGCTTTTCATTAAGACCTAGAAAAAAAAAACATTCTTTCTCTACCACCCCAGCTCCTGGCATCTCAGCTTTCAAATTCCCATTCTGAATCTTACAACTAAAGAGGAGATAGCATTTCCAATTTTAAAAGGAAGCAGATTTGTTCCTGTTTTAACGAGTCCCATGAATTTAAATTGAGTCTAATGTCAATAATGAGTAAACAGGCAAGGGCTTTGGACAACTAGGCCATTTACAATATTGTATTCATCACAAAATCAACATAAATATCCCGCCCAAGTAAACATACATGTATGACCGGTGTGGAATTTATAAAAATGCCCAGCTATTTATTCATAACGCTAACATCCTGACATACATGCCAGGCATAAAGAGGTTCAAACATGAAAAACCAAACCTACATTTATCACATGTATGCCCACGCATGTTGTACTTTGAAGAACACTTCATAAGTTGAAACAGGACTAAGACATCTCACCTCTTCTCAGATCAGAGCTTTATAAACTACAGGTGGTCTCTCCAAATGCAAAGTGACTGATGTGGGAGTCTTCTGCTTTGTGTTGATTTCATTGGTTAAATAAAGAAACCGCCTTGGCCCTTTAATAGGACAGAAAATTAGGTAGGCGGAGTAAACAGAACAGAATGCTGGGAGAAAGAAGCCGAGTCAGGCAGTCGCCATGATTCTCCCACCAAGACAGACACAGGTTAAGATCTTTCCTGGTAGGCCACCTCGTAGTGCTACACAGATTACTAAATATGGGTTAAAGCAAGATGTGAGAATTAGCCAATAAGAGGCAAGAACTAATGGGCCAGGCAGTGTTTAAAAGAATACGAATTGTGTGTTATTATTTCCAGGGCTAAGCTAGCCGTGTGGGATCTAGGCGGGAACGTAGCCTGCCGCTCCTTCTACAAGTGACTTGACATTCCCAACACAATCAAACATGTGGTGCACACAGCACAGAAGCAACCGACTTTGTAACTCATGATCACAGCTTTAGAATCCATAGAAAAGACTCATTTTCAAACCAATAATTTTTTCCTGATTTACATTTTCCAAAGACACAATACAAATATCCTGGGGTATAAATATTCACTTTGAAAATATTCATAGACAGAGGGGACATATCAAAAACACACCGCTGTGAAGATTTGTGGCATTTCATATTTCTTTCAAAAAGAAGATGAATGTGTGATATGTGTGATACTACAATTTCATGAGCCTAACAACATATGCCACAATCTAGAAGATTCATGGAGGAGCAAATCAATTACATATGCCTGTACAGTATTTGCAAGTTTCTCTTTAAATCTCTGAAATTGTAAATTCACTTCACCACTACTGACATTTTATTCAAAGCAAACAACTTCCGAGTTATTGTTTTTTCACAAGTCTGGTTGTGTGCAAAAGCACCATGAAACAATGGCTGTCCCTCTGCCTCGTTTACACATGGGACTCGTTGAAGGCATCCTTTGATTCTGGCTGGTAATGCAATACATGCTAAGCTACCACACAGGAACTTCACAATCTAACAAACTGGTTGTTCAATCATTTATTCTGTCTGGCGATGGCGAGGCCATGCAGGATGGAAGAAAGTGGGTGATCCAGAAGTGGTCACATTCAACATAAACACAGAGCATGCTTTCCATAGCCCTGTTCCTTGATCAAAAGCTGAACAAACTTACCAGCTTGAGGACCCTCAGAAGCCAGGGAAACTCCTGCTTCAAGATCAAGGATCTAGGAAATGGTGGTACGACAATACTGAGCCATGCAGATCAGCTCACCCCATGGAAAGATCTACCTTGACTATAAAGGAATTCTGCTACTGTTGATAGCTTTCAAAACTGACTCTTTTTAACAAACTCACTATTTAAATCATTTCATTAAGCATTGGTTCTAACAATTTCAGGGGAAAATCCTAAAAGCAGTGGTCTCGCAAGTACGAGAACTTAATGGTCAAAAAATCATAAGGAAAAGTCACTTTTAAAATCAATAATATTGTTTTTTATTTTATTTTATTATTTTAAAAAAGCATAAAGGAGCTTCCCAGGTTAGAGATCTGGAAAGTGCAGTGGACCCAGGTGTGAACTGTCCACAACAGCAACATCTGGAAGCTATCTGGTTGGTACTTCACCCACCTGATTACATTATCCTCCTAGGCACAGCTGGTTTGCAACATATACCCCATGCTGCAGCCATGTTTTCTAGTTACTGCTCCGTCCATACTCATTGTCTGCCCAAGATGGACTCTCCTGTGTCCTAGACTGGGCCAACACACCACATCCATCACCAGTTACATTTCAGGGGCAGTCCCTCTGTGGCTGCCTGAGCCTGGACTGGCCTGGGGTTTCCTTAGTGTTGATGTGGTCAGTGCCTCTGAATGGTGACAAGATTAATTGTCCCTCCCTCCCACAGCTGATCTTCTCTCAATCCTCTAACCATGGTTTTATTCTTGACCCCAAAGCCTAGAAATCCCATCTTCCCTTAAACTGAGATCTCCGGTCCCGCTGGACCAGGACTAGGACTTGGGCCCCATGGGCCAGAATAAGGACTTAGCAGCATCAGCATTCCTGTTGATGTTATTTTTACATTGTGAAATGTTTACAAAATACACACTTCCTTTCGTTCTTTTCCCTCAGAAAGGAAGCCCTCTGGGGAGTGAGGCATAACTGAACAGACCCCTTTTACAAAATGACTCCACTAAACTTGGGTTACCCATGGGTCATTTTCGCTGGCCCTCTTCCTGTTCTTTCTGCAATGGACCTACAGACTTTACAGTTTTGAAAAATCTTTCAAAATAAATGCTTTCCCTAAGTATAAAGGGATGGTATAAAGCCAAAGAGCCTAAGCCATGTCAAATTTTTAGCACCAACTTGAAAGCTTGCTGCCTTCCTCCGAGAGAGTCTCTCCGGCAACGGTGACCTATGACGGAAACAGTCTGGACAGATACAAAACTCTATTATGGCTAAGATTTGCAACTTGTGGCAGCAGGAACATTTTCAGAGCATGTCATACAGGGACACCTTGGCCTGGAAATCAACTGTTTATACACAGGTCTAGGTTTAGGAACAAGAATAAGCCAGTTCACTTACCTTCAGCTTGCTTGCTGACAAATCTCAAATTACTTAGCCTAAAAATGGAGATGGCCCTGAAAGAAGTACAGTGTGTCCATCCCCTGGTCAACATTCATAAGTCAAGAGTCTAGATACTATGAGGGACCAGGTAGGAATGACCCGAGGCTGAGTGACAGATTCATGTCCCCAGCCAGCCTTCACTCACCACCTTCGTAAACACCTACAATAACTTAATCAAAAAGCACCACCACCACATAGATGATTTTATCTTGAGATCTCTGGATTACGGGAGGCCATGGCTGTCATGCCCTCACAGCCCCATGCCGCCCCAACCCCATAATTCAGATGACCTAATCAGTTTGAAAGGGGCCTCTGCGAGAACTCCAGATTCACAGCTCAAGAAGAGGGCCGACTCAATGAGCTGTGGGAAACTTTCACACAGTGAGTGAACCCTGGAATGAGCTGAGTTGTTGGGGGCTAACCTGAAGATAATGTGGCCCGGTGCAGTCTTATTGTCCTTTTTCCTAAGGCCTAAGGAAAATCTGCTTATTCATCTTCAAAGAAATGGTGGAGATATAAAACCATTTTAATACCGTGTCCCCACTAACCTTGGAAGTTTCCTGGTTCAAGTCCTTGCCCAGACTTATCTCGTCAGCTCTATCTACACACGCCCAGACTTCCTCTTCTGTTTCTGCAACCCCCACTACAGTCCTTCATCTCAAGACTGCTGGAAAACCCACATGACACCTGCCACAGATAATGACTTCCCCAGAAACTGAGGTCCTGGTGCCATCCAGACACAAACATGCCAATGTCCCTTATGCTATGACTATGTGCTTGGACTTTAAGCCAGAGCTCATTTATAAACATTGATAAACACCAGTTCTTTTCCTCATCGGGATCAAGGTGTCAATTTTCATCTTACAGGAAAGTACATTTTGAAGTGCGTAGGAACAGAGTATGCTCAACAAATATTTGTTTTGCTTTTCCTCTACAATACGGTTTGCTCCAGTTACATGAAGAGTCAACCACAAAATACTAGGGAGCACATTAAGGTTACGTAAAATTGCTTATTAACTAGCAGAACGGGTAAAAATCACTACTCGTTGGGATAAATTACATCTTTGTGTGTGAAAGTTGCTGGAGAGATTTCCCCAAATGACCACTTTACCATCAATGAGTTGTCCCGGATCCAGATTGGCAATATTTCCTTTAAATACTACAAGCAGAAGAGCTTTTATTATGAAAATGAACATAAATCAGCCAGGATTCAAACACTTCACTCTTCATAAACTTGTGCTGTATGTGCTTCCAAAGCATCACTTTCGGTTTACAAAACTTGGAAGTAAAACGATTCTTTTGAATGGTATAGGGCTGAAGATCCTGATAGCTAGTTTCCCAGGGTCAAGCTCCAAATTCCAGCACTGCCACAACAGGCCAGCCTTGGGCAACTTGGTGACTTCTCCGGACTGCTGTGGTCTTCGCCATATTCAATGAGGTGAACCAGCTGTAATCCTTACCTGAAGAGTGATGTTCTAGAGGGAAAGATGGTCACTAAGATTGTCCAATTTTCTTAAGTATCAAAGCATGTAAGCCAAGATACAAATGAGTTTTTCAAGCCAAAATATACAACCAATGTTTGACACAATAGACAAACCACCTTACTGGCACCGAGAGTAGCTAAAACTCCACTAACTGGAAGCCAATCAGTTAAGGCTGGGTGCTACATCTTTGCTTGGCCAGGCCACAGTTCCTCTGATGCTGTGCTTCCCCCACATCAGCACTAAAACTGCCACAAGATAGTTCCTCCATAACAATACCTCACTATCATATTAGGTTTGGGGATATACATGCAAGTTATATATACTATAAATATACTACGTAAATATTTTTGAAACAGACATGTATTATATGAACTGATGTGGGAATGATTTCTTATTAATAAAGAAACTGCCTAGGCCCATTTCATAGGCCAACCCTTAGGTAGGCGGAGAAAACAGAACAGGATGCAGGGAGAAAGAAGTTGAGTCAGGGAGTCGCCGCCATGATTCTCCTGCTCCAGGCAGATGCAGGTTAAGATCATTCCTGGTAAGCCAGCTTGTGGGCCACACAGAATAATAGAAATGGGTTAGATCAATATGTAAGAGCTAGCCAATAAGAGGCTGGAACTAATGGGTCAGGCAGTGATTAAAAGAATACAGTTTCCGTGTAATTATTTAATTCAACAATGAACCTTTCCCTTTCCTTTTTTTCTAAAGCCCTAGCTATCCCAAACTGACTATGTGAGTTGAACTCTGAAACCCACTGTTTCCACTGGGCAAGAGCTCAGTTGGTGAGTGTGCAGTACCATGCCCAGCTGAAACTTAAATATCTAAAAAATAAAAAGCCTGTCATGGTGGCACACCTCTTCAATGTCAGAACTCAGGAGGCAGAGGCAAGCAGATCTCTGTGAGTTTGAGGCTAGCCTGGCCTACAGAGGGAGTTCCAGGCTAGCTAGGGCTGCACAGTGAGACTGTCTCCAAGTTGGGGGCAGCAGGGAGAAAACTCTCTTGCTGTGGGAACAGGTTCACCAAGAACCAGCTCTGGAGGTATAAATGCATAGTGGACAGCCGAAGGGAAGCTGAAAACTGCTGATGTTGCAGTATAACAAAACCCAAAGTGACTGGTCCCAGGTACACAATATTTTAACATTTTTCTACATAAACAGAAAACAATCGTTTTAGTTTTCACAGACGACATTCCCCAGAATGTTAGTATCAAATGTTTCTCAAGACAGAGAGGGGCTTTTTCGTCGAATTTCATCAGAATATGCTATTTCCTACCATTTTTCTTCTATCTTTATGAGGCTTAAGATACTACCTGGACAGTATAGGTGACAAGAAAGCTTGCACATGTTGCTTGCACCCAAACAATGAGCCCCAAAACTCTTCTTAATGTAACACTTAGTAACAGTGCTCCACCTGCAATCTGGGAAATAAGACTGATTTCATTCATGATGGTGGGAACATGCAATCAAATGGCCCTACGTGCCACAGTTGCTCAGGAGCAGAGAATGCAGGCCAGAATTGAAATCAGCCCACAACCCCCTAGCTTTCCAGCTGTGAACCCATATGAGGCTTTATAATAGTCAAAAACAGCACCAGCAGCCTCGGGCAGAGTGATCAGACACTTGAGCCTATGGAGGATGACATTTTACATCCAAGTCCTCTATTTGAATTCTTATATTTTTCCTTTGTAGAGTTTACTAAAATCCAAAATTGAGAATAACATGCTTTTTATAGTATATCATGTCACTCACAGACTATGTTATCTGATTCTTTTTAAGACAGGGTTTCTCTTGTGTAGCCCTGGCTTTCCTGGAACTCACTTTGTAGACCAGGCTAGCCTTGAACTTACAGAGATCCGCCTGCCTCTGCCTCCCGAGTGCTGGAATTAAAGGTATGTGCCACCACCACCTGGCTTCCATTGATTCTTAAGGATAGAACCTTACTCAAGAAAAGAATAGGAACTTAGGGTCTAGAGAGATGGTTCAGTAGTTAAGAGTACCCGTTACTGTTTGAGACGACCCGTGTTCGATTCCCAACACTCCTATTAAAAGGCTCAAAATGATTTGTAATTCCAGTTC
>NC_022030.1:721087-725038 GCF_000317375.1 Microtus ochrogaster
TATATAATTCCCTAACCACATCTAAATATATAAAACTATCCAACTCCACTATAATACAGAGTATTTCGGAAAGTTGTAATTCAAATAAATTTAATCTAGAAATACGAGAGTACCTCTCCCTGCCCTCACAGCTAAAATTGTCATCAATAAAAATGAGTTTTAAAAAAGTAAAATACTAATCATTTTTGTCAGATGACAATGACACCTTTGACTGTATTATTTGAACAGAGAAATAAACAGGTCCACACAAGTAACCCTAGTGAAGCATTAATTATAAAACACGCTAATCGAGTTACATGTTTCTAGACCACCTATAAATAACCTGCGCAACTTCCTGCAGCGAATTTGTCTTTTCTTAGTCAAAGTGAACCTCAACTACTCAGCCAAAGTTTTTTGTAAATTTTTTTTTTTGAAAGGGGTGCTCTAAAACTGTGCTTCTAGAATTTCTGTGTCTTTGGATTTCCTTGCAACCTTGTTAAAAGTGGGAATTCTGACATTTGTTTTCTTCCAGATTTTACCATCTTTACACACGAAAGACCTCTGAAGATGTTTAGTTACTAAAAGGTATATTTAAAATTTTATATATATATATATACATGTTTTATAAATTTATGTCTTATATAATATTTACAATAGTCTATAGTTATACATTCTTGAGAAACTTTGAGTTGTCTACATTTTATCCCAAGTAAAATCTTCCTTCCTTCCTTCCTTCCTTCCTTCCTTCCTTCCTTCCTTCCTTCCTTCCTTCCACTTTTTTCCCTGAAACAGGGTTTCTCTGTGTAGCTTTTGCTGTCCTGGAACTCGCTCTGTAGACCAGGCTGGTCTCGAACTCACAGAAATCTACTTGCCTCTGCCTCTCAAGGGCTGGGATTAAAGGTATGTGCCACTACCACCCGGCTTATGCTATTTATTTCATCAGTAATATATAATGCCTATTATTTTTCTCAAATATTTATGGTATGTGATTATCATTGGCTTTCAGAGATGATACACTAGGTTTCTAATGCTAAACCACGCAAAATTCAAAATTCTTTTCAGTCAAAATTCAATGATTAGCCCACAGTTTCAGATTGGTATGGGTGTGGGAGTTATTTGTTTTTGTTTTGTCTTTGTGTGAGTGTAGGTGTATGTTAGGTTCCAGTTCATATGTAGGTCTCTTACTGTTTCCTGCTATGTACACCATACTGGCTGGCCTGCAAGCCCCTGGGCTTTCTGCTGTTTCTACCTCCCATCTCTCTGGGAGCGCTATCACCCATGCTTCTATGGGTTCTGAGGATCTGAACTCAGACCCGCCTCTACCACTGAGCCATCTCCCAGGCTTCCATCAGAGCTGGGATAGCAGCTTGGAGGCAAAGCATTCTTAGTGCAGCATTTTGCGTTTAGTGAAGCATCACTTCACTAAATTAACTACGTCATCCCAGGTCAAATCTGACCTGACTAGGAGCATGAGAACATGTCAATGCCCACACTTCTGAATCTTCCAAAACAAATGACAAGGGCCAGCAGGACGACTCAACTTGTCACCAAGGACATCCTGAGTCCCATGCCAATCACCCACGGGGTGAAAGAAGAAATCCTACCCAGACAACGTGTCCTCTGTCCTCCACAGGCACCCCACTGCACACATGGCACATTCATACACAGACAGATAAGAGAGGGTAGAGAGAAGACAGGTGGCAGAATTTTAAAATTTTAAAAGGTAGGCTGGGCATGGTACCACACTCTTTTAATTTCAGCACTAGGAGCGGAGCGCCCAGCTAGCTCAGTCGGTAGAGCATGAGACTCTTAATTCCAGCACTAGGGAAGCAGAAACAGGAGGATCTCTGTGAGTTCAAGGCCTGTCTGGTCTATACATTGAGTTCCAGGCCCACAGGGCTGCACAATGAGACCTTGTCTTAAAAAAAATATATAAGTTTCTCAGGGGTCACAGGAAGTCATAGTTATTGGAGTTATACCAACAGCCCTTATATTTTGGAAAAGATACAGAATGAAAAAACTAAACACAAAAAGACAGAAAAATTTTTTTTCCATTTCTTGCTATATAAAAAGCTGGAGAGCAAACAGTATACTCTGAATAGTAATCCCCAGTAGAATTGAAAGTTTCATTGGGGTTCAGAAAGTTTATTTTTAAATTTGATGGGAAATTAGAAGGTGTTTCTCCTAGCAGCAGTGTTACAAATAAGTGGCATATTTTGCTTAATAAGAAGAAACCTATCACTGGGATGACTGATCTTTTCTGAAGGGAAATGGAGGCGGCATGGACCTGGGGGAGAGGAAGAGGGGAAACTGCGGTTGGGATGTAAATACAATGACAGAAAAAAAATTAATAAAAAAGGAACCAATCAACAATGGGCAGAACGGGGGGGGGGTGCATGGAGGACCCACAGAACTCCAGCATCTATTATATATGCTTTCTTGCTCCCCTATGGAAAATGGCTTTTGCATTTTTAAGAGGTTCACAGAGCTGACCTCCACTGTCTCAAATTTCGCTGCATTTCTTCCTTCTAGTTACTTCCACCTCTGTGATGGCCGCACAGCAGCCTGTTTCTGCTTTATGAGCAGCATCTTGCAAGAGTGTAAAGTGCAGGTACAGAGAGAGAAGTGAGAGCAGGCTAGCAGGACACATTCCAAATCTACTGCCCAGCACACAACAGAAGCCTGAAGACAGGCATTACGGATCACACCGAGAGAAGCACTAACATTCTTAAAGTTTCCACACACAAAGGTTGAATGACAACTTGCATGAGTCCGTTCTCTTTTTCCATCATGTGGGCAGAGTCCAGGAATTTAACTCAAGCTATCAGGTGGATGTCAGTTAGCATGATGGCAACTGCCTTTGTCCCCCCGAGCCATCTCTCCAACCCACGTGCTCAAACTTTCTTTTTATCAGAATGGGACATCTGTGGATATCTGCTCCAGGAAGCAATAATTGCTTCCTGTTTATGACATTAACAGCTGTCCGTTAAATATATATTTACAATTTAAGGGCAAAAAAGGGGAATATAAATATAGCTACAAAAAAATGTACCTGCAAATACTCAGTCCGCAGTCATCTTTTCTTGTTGACCTGAATGACCTCATAGTTTATTGAAGGTAATAAGTGATTTATGAGTTTGCATGCTCCAAAAATAAGGAACGAAAGCAGTTCAAAGTAGCCACCCCATTAACGTTTCAATACTACGAAACTCGTTAAGACGCTTTTTGTATATTCATTATAGTGCTTATTCTGAAATAATCTGAAACAAAAGAGTCAATCCAAAATTTTTTTTCTTCCCAAGACAGGGCTTCTCTGTGTAGCTTTCAATCCTGTCTTGGAACTTGTTTCGTAAACCAGGGTGGCCTTGAACTCACAGAAATCTGCCTCCCTCTGTCTCCCGAGTACTGACTGGTATTAAAGGCGCGTGCCTCTACCACCAAGCTCAAAAATGGTTTTTAAGATAACGATGTTCTCCTGTGTGTCAAAGCAAACATTCATTTCAGAAACTATTAACAAATTCACTTCAAAAGTGCATTTCAAGATAGTGGTGGTGGCGGCAGCACATGCCTTTAATCCCAACAATCAGGGGGCAAAGGCAGGTGATCTCTGTGATTTTGAGACCAGCCTGGCCTACAAGAGCTAGTTCCAGAACAGGCTCCAAAGCTACAGAGAAACCCTGTCTCAGACAAACAAACAAACAAACAAACAAACAAACAAAAAAAGTGTTTTTCAATACTTTCCCAAGTTTGTTCACTGACAGGCAGCAGGCCCTCACTGCCCTTCATCACCACAGGAAACAAGCTGTCCCCTAAAACAAGCACTCTCCTTAGGATGCTCCATGTTAATTCAGTCAACAGCAGGACAGCCCTTGAACAGAAAAACAAAAAAGCCAGGCAGTGGTAATGCCTGCATTTAATCCCAGCACTCAGGAGGCAGAATCTCTTTGAGTTCAAGGCCAGCCTGGTCTATGG
>NC_022030.1:725248-726195 GCF_000317375.1 Microtus ochrogaster
GCCCCCAGACTATCAGTAAATTGCCTGTGGCTAGAGCCCGGAACAAGCGGAACTCAGACCGCTCCAGTCAGGCAGTCTGACTCTACCTGTACCATGTCTATACCTTTTCCCTCTCACACCTATTTATTGGCTCAAGCTTGCATTACCTGCCTAAAGTGGAATAGGTGCTCTGCTAAGATAACTAAGCAACCTGTCCACTGAAACCACGAAGATCCCTAAGTCCAAGAACTTACAACCAAGTATGGACAATGCAAATCACACCAAAATGCCAGGGCTCTGGCTAAGTAAAACGTCTGGAGACAAATCTAAAGCACAGAAAATGGACTCTGACAATTCGCAACTACATTTTTAAAATGTTTAGAATTAACCAGGTGAAATGAATAGGAGTATTGCCATACTGAGTTCATAGACGAGGAAATCTATAGAAATACTATGTCCTAAACATCTTAGAAAAGATGACGGGTACATCCTTCCTGTGGGAACCCTACTCTCTCCACAGGTCTTACCTCTAGAAAGGCCCAGAATGACTAAACAGTCCACTGCCTGGAAACTGGTTATGGCCTACTTAGTACTAAACTCAGGGAGGTAGGAGAGTTGGCTGTATAAGCGCAAAAACCCGAGTTTAGATTCCAACACTACGTGAAAAAGTTGGGTAAAAAGTTGGGCGTAACCACTCACATGCCTCAAACTTCCACCCACACATGCCTTTAATTCCAGCACTGTGCTAGCTAGAGACAGAAAGTGTGCCGGGGCTTTCTGGCCACCAAGGTAGGTTCAGCTTCAGCAAGAGACTGTTCCAATGGAATATGGCAGAGAGTGACAGAACAGGGTGCCTAATAACTTCCTCTGGACTCCATACTCACACCACACTGTACACGCACTGTACATTCCTCTCTCTCTCTCTCTCTTTCACACACACACACACACACACACACACACACACACAC
>NC_022030.1:726805-731893 GCF_000317375.1 Microtus ochrogaster
CAGCACTCAGGAGGCAGAGGCAGGCGGATCTCTGTGAGTTCGAGGCCAGCCTGGGCTATAAGAGCTAATTCTAGGATAGGCTCCAAGGCTACAGAGAAACCCTATCTCGAAAAACAAAAACAAAAAATGTATTCTTCCCAGCCAAAAGGCAGCTACCAAATATAACTGCAAGACACAAGGCTTGCCACTCTTTCTACACAGATAATTTGGTGGACTCGGTACTTAAAGGACTCAAGATATGGCACGTGGCCAGACAGGTCTCCATGGTTCCTGTTTACTTCCATAAATAAATACCTTGCCAGTTCAAAGTGACAAGCGCAGCATCAAAAAGAATATGTCTATAGCAAGATCTGGACATGCTTTCTGTGGTTCCTGCCTGAATTTACTCCAGACACTTTGATGCATCCCCTCTCTCCTCTAATAAAGACCTTATTATGTGCCACCTCTCAGCAAAAGAAAAGGCTCATTACCTATCCAACAAAACAAAACAACCCATCTCTAAGCACTTGTTTGAAATGAAAAGTTTGGCCCATGAAAGTAAACACGGGATGGAGAAATTCAAGTGAGGTTTTCATCACACCATCTCAGCACACCTTCCTCCTTGCAAACAAGCAGGGAGAAGACCTGCCAGCCTGGGTTTTCGCAGTTCTGAGCACACACAGTGATGCCCCAAAGAAGGCAGAGAGAGCTTTCCCAGGACCCGTAAGCAGAGTTATATCAAGTGGAGAGAAGGCGGCAGATATAACAAGACCTCATTCATGCAAGAGTAGGGGGCATAGAAAAAGAACTCCCAACAGGGCAGCCTTGGTCTCTAGTGTGCCAGAGGTTGGTTCATATATATGAGACAAACTAAAAGAAAAATATTTGTTCTGGTGTTCCATCAATATTAAAAGTGACATTGGAAATGGACAAATAGATAGTCAGTGGTTAAGAGCACTGACTGCTCTTCCAGAGAACCCAGGTTCAAATCCCACACTCAGCACATGGCAGTTCACAGCTGTCTGTAACTCTAAGATCTGACATCCTCGTACAGACATGCATGCAGGCAAAACACTAAGGCAAGTAAAATAAAAAATCAGTTTTAAAGAGTGGCTTAAGTCCAGCAGCTGTGCAGCCTATCCTCAGGCCCATGCATCATGTTAAACAAGCAACTTGTTGAGGCCATTTTGCTTCAACACATAATAGAACCCACAGTAAGAGAACTTGACATGTAAAAAGAATAAAGAGGGCTGGTGGGATGGGTCAGTAGGTAAGAGCCATGCCACCAAGCCTGATCACCTGAGCTTGATCCTGGAGTCTATGTGGTAAGAGAGAGCACCACTCCCTCAAGATGTCCTCTGCCCGCCACACACAGGATGCAGCACACACAGCCCGCCACATATATACATACATACACAGCACACCCTAAATAAATCACAATAATAAGGCTGTCCATGAGAGCAAGAGCGAGCCCCACTGAGAGGGGGCAGGAGAGGACAGGGCTGTGGCACAGTAAGAGAAGGAAGCAGAGTATAGAAATAACAAGGGATGCTTCATGGGTGGGGGGGGTGTTTAGGGATACAGTATGTGATCACTGAACCCTTATATTTGAAAACCAGAAATTTAATAGCAAGTTCCATGAAGATAACTTTAAACAATTCCCTCTACCCCCACCCCCACTGACACACACATTTTTAAGATGTGGTCAATGAAAAAAACAATGTTTTGCTGCTTAAATGAGAGTAAGAGCTACCCAGTCAGGAGTGTGCATTTTGGGGCTGGTGAGGTGGTTCAGAGGTTAAGAGCACTAGCTGCTCTTCCAAAGGTCCTGAGTTCAATTCCCAGCAACCACATGGTGGCTCACAACCAACTATAATGAAATCTGGTGCCCTCTTCTGGCGGGGCAGGCATACATGCAAGCAGAACACTGTATACAAAATAAATAAATAATCTTTAAGAGAGAGAGAGTTTGTGTGTGCGCATCTTAACAGCTCAAGAAGAAATTACGGGGAGGGCTTTTGCATGACAGATCAAAGACATCAAGTCTTAAAGTCTTTATGTCATTAAATTGAGGGCAAGATGGAAAAAAAATCAGCCACATGGATAGGTACAAAGAATGCATTTTCTTTCTTTGCCAGGCATTGGTGATGCACGCCTTTAATCCCAGCATGCTAGAGGCAGTCAGGCGGATCTCTATGAGTTCAATGTCAGCCTGGTCTACAGAGCTAGTTTCAGAACAGCTAGGGCTGTCCTGTCTTAAAATAAAAAAAAGCCCTGTCTTAAAAAACAAACCAAAAATGTATTTCCTCACTAAATCCAACAAAAGTAGGATCAATCTAAAAACTTATTAGCAAGTTTCCTTTTACAAAATAATGAAAGCCTCAGATGACATGCAAATTTGGAAGGAATTACTAATTGCACAACAATTAGATTTTTAAATACCATAGGGAGTCACATAAAAATGATGGCCCTGGACTGGATGTATCACTCAGTCGTAGAGCGCTTGCTTGCCTGATGTGTACAGGTCCCTGAGCTCAATCCCCAGCACTGTGAGAGAGAAACGAAATGCTAACCTCATCAAGAAAAGCAATCATGTCTTTTTTCTTAGAACTTACATTCAAGGCTGGTTTCTGGATCTTCCCAGTACAGCCCCCTTGGACACGGTGGGAAGTTGCCCCATCTAAAGCAGGGACAACTCTATCCTTGAAAGAATTTGGGCCCCATATTTCTGCGACAACCTTTGTTCACCTTTGCTCACACACCAGGCATCAGGAAATCCTGCAGACTCTTCCTCAGGGAGTTCACACGACCCACTCCCTCCATTACTGCAATGACTAAGACCTTGACCCAGGCCACAGTCACCTCCTGGTGGCTGCTGGTTCTGTGGTTTGTAATCAACCCCCTATTCCAGAGGGACCTTTTAAAGTAGAAGTCTCCTCTGTGTTCTTTCTCTCCTCAAAACCCTCTCCTCTCCATGCTGCCCCATCTTTTTTTTTAAAGTATAATCAAAAAGCCCAAATGTTCTCTGCAGCCATTATCTACTGTAGCTTCCTTCTCTCCCCAGCCCTCTAGCCAGGGAGGGCTCCTTGCTCCTCTGTCATCTGCTCCAGGGCCTCCTCTAGGCTTAAGGCTCTTATGCGTCTTAACCCCTCTGCCTTCAGCCCTTGCTCTCAGATACCTGTTAATCTTGACCATCAAGCTCGGGGATTACTGTCTACATCCGGACACCTCTCTCTACATTCTTTTTGAGAAACTTTGAATAGGAAATGTCTTCCATGGGCTCATGTGTGGAAACCCTGATCCCAACTGGCGGCACTATTTGGGGAGGTGATAAAGTACTTCTGCAAGTGAGGCCTAATTGTAATAATAAGCCCCCTGGGGTATGTCTTGGGCAAGTGTACCTCAACCCAGACCCTTATCTGTCTCGCTGCTTCCTGGCTGCCTCCTACACCACATGCTGGCGGTGCCATGCTGTCTAAATCCATGGGGCTTATGGGTTAAAGTCTCTAACTGGAAGTCAAGGACAGTGCTTGCTCTCTTTTCTCAGGTCCTTAGCACAGTGAGAAAAAGCGACAAAAAGGCTCACATTCTTCATGAAACACCAGCAAAAGGACAATTCGTCTGACTCTCAGTGACAGCTCAGATTGTATTTGGAGTAACTGAGTGGCTGGCTGGCTGGGCTTACAGAACGAAGTAATGATGAGACTTGAACATGTTTAGAGCTGCAATGGGGAGATAAAAGTGACAGTGCTTTCTGCTTGGCATGCTCCTGGGCAAAGGTCCTTAAGGTGGAGGAGGACGGGATGAAGACAGGAGAAAGTGGGGCTGCCAAAAAAGGACCCACCCACATTCCGCCAATGTTTATCGATCTCAGAGCCCTGCTGCCTGCGCAGCTGTCCCCTGGCCAACTCAAAAGTGCTATGGAACAAAAATACATTTCCAAGGACATTCAAATTTCCAAAGACTGAAAGATTTACGCTTCTCTTCATTTTCTAATTTTTTTTTCTTTTACCTGGAATGGGAAGAGTGTGAGTGAGAAAAGTGGTCTTATAGATTAGACTTAAATTTTGCTATATAGCTGAAAATGGCTTTGAAATCTGCATCTTCCTGGTTCCTCCTATATGCTGCAATATTATAGGTACATACCAACCACGCCAGTTTCCCATAAGCCATTTTATTTGTTTATTTGTTTTGATTGTTGTGGTAGTGGGTAGTTTGAGTCATGGCATCACGTGACCCAGGTTGATCTCGAACTTTCTAACTAGACAAGGCCAGCTTGAATTCCTGATTCTCCTTCAATCCCAAATGCCAGGACCGTAGATCAGTGCTACCATGCCTAGCTTCCTACGTCGTTCTTAACTAAGCATGGTGAACACGCATCTATTGCTTAACCCATGACAAAATGAGATTTCCAAGCACGATGTTAAATGGAGGAAGACTATTCTACATGGCTTAGAGTGTTAAGGGAAGCAGCAGGTTGGCTTTGAGTCAGACACTGCCCCGTGGGCTTTGCGTGGATTATCTAACGTCATTGATCCAGCAAGTATGCTTGTGACATCCAGTTTACAGCTGAGACTTAATGAACCCTTGGTGACACACACTGTTAATGACTAGGGGAGTCAGTTGGAGTGTGAATCCAGCCTTGTTGGTCTCCCAGCCTTGGGTTTCAGGTTTTTGGTATCCCTTATATAAAGAACATCACACTTGTTCAAGGCAGACACAAAGACCTCATTCTTTCAAACTATTTTAAACTATTAATTTTTTGAAAGAGTTAGAGTTTCCAATAAGACAAAAGATATCATTTGACATTAACATTAAAATAACAAAAGCAGAAACATATAAAGCAATCATAACAGGATTTTCTCTTCCCCCTTAAAACGATGCTAAAGTCATGAGAAACAGTTTTGTTGAAAAATTGCTTTTCCTACAGCAAATACTGAGAGGCCTGCCTGGAAAACAAGTAAGTAAATAAAGTCTTGTAAATATAGCTGCCCATAAAAAGTGGTTTCCTTTGGAAACATTTGTATACAGTCAGCCAGAAAACTAATGTTAACATGCTCTTTCAAGTCCCAGGAGCTTGAGTAAAAAACATTACAAAAAAGAAAATAC
>NC_022030.1:732715-735962 GCF_000317375.1 Microtus ochrogaster
GTTTTTAGTTGTATTATGCATATGTGTGTGTGTAAGCTAATCATATCGAACCATTTGTTTGATTAAAAAGCTCTTCAACATAGATATTATTTAGACTAAATGGAGTCTTTTGATTAGCATGGTCAGAATTTTGAACTACCTCCAACTCATTTTAAACAGATATGAGGACATGCAGGATCTGTATATGCCTCTGTATATGAGTTTTACTTTGGCTTTATTTACAAAATAGGCATCAACCATCACTGAAATCTTGGAGCAAGCACCTTCCTAATGCTTACACTACTAGTCAACCAACCCACCCATAGCCAACACCCTAGTCAGTTCTGACATTATCACCATCCTTAGGTAGTCACTACTGACCCATTTCACCCTTCAAGTTCCTCTCCTTCTACCAAACCTTACTCCATGCCAATTCTAATGTCTTAACCCCTTCGAGGCTAAACAAGCTATCTCCCAAAGTTACATTCTACTTAGCTGAGAAATTACCCTATGTTCAAGGGTAAAAATTAATGAGGACTGACCCCCCTCTTCCTTCCTTTCTGCCTCAAACCAGTTTTCCATCGTGTCTCCCCTGCATCAGTAACTGTCCTTCATGAAAACCAAATCCCAGGACAGGGTGGGTAAGCAGTGTGGCAGTCAGCAGAAAGGCCACTTGGAGCCATCCTAGGGACATGGCCCCCACACAAACACAGGCTGCATGGGATACTCTCCACCCTGCTCCTCGGCCCATGTTAGTTCTGCTGCCACAGTGGCTGAAAACAATCCATTTCCTCCTTGTTTATTTTTTCAACTGTTCAAGTCTAAACCACCCACAACAAGCTACACAATTGCAGATATCAGGAAAGAGTGTCCAGGGAATATATGCAGTCTCATGCATAAGTTCAGAGCAGCAAACTTTGCTACAACTGAAGGAATTCCCCGGGGTTGGAGTCTGAACAATGGGATGAGTGGTTTGGACACACCCGCCAGGAGTGCGGGGCTGGGGAGTGGTTCATTAACTCTCACAACCATAAGCCAGACCTCCAGGCCTCAGGCCCACCCAGCCTGAAGCCAATGACAATTGAAGAACAGGCAAGCTTGCCTAGCTCTGGCTATTTTGACTGCCATGTGGAAGCCAAACCAGGGCAGCTACCAGTTTGCTGGCCCCGGCTGCTTACAGCTAGAAGGTGAATATTTTACTGCTGTTCAAAAGCATGGATGGAAACAATTGATAATCCTCAAAGACAACAGAAAGCAAAACAGTAACACATGTTGCACAAAAGCTACCATTCCCTCCCAAGTTTGAAAAGGAGTTCATTCAATGGCCTCGATACAATGGGCAACACGTGAGGAGCCAAGTTCTTGAGCCAAGATCTCACCCAGAATGTTACAGCTGTTCCTTTGATTTTCCCACGTCCCCACGTTTGGGGATTTGAAAAGCCAATGAAAGGAGGTATTCTTCCAGTGTAAGTCCCGGGCGTTAAGTCACCCAAGAACAATGAAGTTTTCATTATCACTTTTAGCATCACGATGAAATTAGACCTACTAACAACGAATTTTTTGTTGCTGTTGTTTGGCAAGCTTCCAGGCCAATATTTGTAATGTATATCTAAGACTGGAGATTGAAAGTTTCAGCTAAGGAGAAGGTCACGACGGAGAGAAAGGAAGAGGGGGGAAACCAACCTTGAAAAACAGAACAAAGTACACAGAAGATGACTCTCTGCGCCTCCATGGTCTATAGAACATTTGCCCTGTCTGCCTATAAAGTGATTTAACATTAACCACACTCCCTCCAGCAGCAGCGTGAGTGCTGCCTGCTGACAAAAAAAAAAAAAAAAAAAAAAAAAAAAAAAAAACTCCCTTTTGAAATCCCTTCTGGAGGGGTGTGTTGGGCTGCGGGAGTAGTCTCCGTACACCGAAGGACGGGAACAGCACTGCCACAGGCCAGCAGCCCGGGCATTTTGCCGAAGAGGTCTGCTTTCAGCGCGGGGCGGAGGGTGCCACTCTCAAAACAGCTAGTAGAGTGACCAGCCTCCCTGCTTCTTGGCAGACTTTCCCAGCTAACAGTTCCAGCGGAGTTTTTGAGCCCATTCAAGAATTCCATCTCACAGAGAGTGTTTCCGATACAGTCATTTGATCAGTTAGCGTTTGCACATGCACCTGCTAAGCCACTGGGAGAGAGCCACAGAGCCACATCCCCTCCACCCCCATCCACCACTGGTAATCGAAAGGCTCTTGCATTCGCCTGGTGAATCGGATACAGGGAAGAAACCACACGTCTATGGTGCAGCCTGAGGTCAGGCTTCCAGTGCAGAGGTGATTCTCTTGCCTCATGACAACTTCCCTGTCACTTTGTTCCTGGGGCAGGTAGGGGTTTTTTGTTGGTCTCCTTACCTGGAGGTGGCTTCATCGCCTCCCTTTCCATGGCTCTCCCCGACGACCTGGTCCTTGCCGCTGGGGTGGTAAGCAGTTAGCACAACTCCCGAGGAACTCGAGAGCCAGTTCATGATGAGAGAAGGGGCATAATTTCTGGGATCCTGACACAGAGAGGAATGAAGTTCCTGTCTCGCCTTGGCAACTTGCTCATTAGCAAAGGGCCAGCCCCTCCCCTGTCCGGGCCAGCGATTCACAGGGAGAGGGGCGTGGCCTCTCCAGCAGGGCTTCCTGGCCCTGCAGCTACAGGCTGTGTGTGACTCACAGCTTTGTTTAAACCCAGCCATCCTAGTCAGCAGCAGCAGTTAAGGGGGCCTGGGTGCTGCGTGGTGCTCCATGTCCCCAAAGGAAGACAGCTAGCTGACAATGCAAGCCTAGCGAGTTAGGAAACCGTGGACTAGGGCAGCGCCTTTTTCCCCTTCCCCATTCCTGTTTCCATCTGATAGTTTCTGCTACTTCGCATAGTAACTCGAGTAAGGCATTCCTTAACCCCTTCAGGCGAGGCGTCAACATTCACCACCGCAAAACCAAGGAGCATCCAAGTGCCATCTGGCCATCACAAGAAAGACTTTGCTACCGCATTTAAAATATTGTGTTACTGTGTACCCTGGAATGTCAAACAAACCTCTTGTTTTATCAAAACATTGTGTAGGAGATTGAAAAAAAAGTCTATCTAATGACTTGTCTGTTAAGAGGTATTGCCCAAAATAAAAGAAGTTCCAACATTTGCTGAGATTCTATTGCTTTCCAACTCTGTGGGTGTATGTATATGTGTATGTCTCTGTGTGTGTATGTCTGTGTGTATGTGTATGTCTGTGTGTGTATGTGTATGTCT
>NC_022030.1:736422-745497 GCF_000317375.1 Microtus ochrogaster
CTGTATGTGTGTATGCATAAGTTTGTGTGTGTGCTCAGATAATGTCACTAGGTACACACCCGACTCCCTAGTGCCCAAGCAGACAGTTCTCTGACCTGCAGCCACTCTCACTTCCTACCCTAAGTGAGGCTTTCACCTCACTCACAGGCCCTTCTTCCCTCAGCTCACACTGTCTTCCTGTCTCTTCCCTCTGCATCTGACCTCTCATTTTTCCATATCCCAGGCTTTAAAATCAATGTTAGACAGAGGAAGAATTAAGGGACTCTGAACGGTTGGTTCTTCAGTATTAATCTGGAATTAAAATTGGTCAGACGAATGGCTGCTGCGCCCATACTGGCACCACTGAGGAGTTTTCCAGTTCAGGTAAAATTTTTAAAAAGTAAATAGAGAAGAAGAAGAAGAAGAAGAAGAAGAAGAAGAAGAAGAAGAAGAAGAAGAAGAAGAAGAAGAAGAAGAAGAAGAAGAAGAAGAAGAAGAAGAAGAAGAAGAAGAAGAAGAAGAAGAAGAAGAAGAAGAAGAAAGGAAGAGAGGGTAAGTGTATTAGAGCGGGTGCTTCTGTATTTTAAATAACCTTGTATGGAAAATGGAAAAGGGTTTCTACATCACACCATCTTGTTTAAAGGTAGCTGCTCTGAGTTTTGGAAACTGTCTTCTCCTTCCCTCTACTCTGCTTCACCCCCTCCCTCCCTTCTCTTCCCTGGTCCTCCTCCATATCATCCTCATTTCTCTTCTATCCTGCCCTCCTTCCTTTACTGACTCCTCAGTCTCTGGGTGTCACGCAGAGGACACTGCCAACTCTCATGAGTCAATTGATAATGACGGATATTTGTCCACTAGGAACCAAAACAATAAGTCATATCTCTACCTATTTATAGCATCTTCACTTATTTAATAAATTAATCATAATGCATAGGTTAATATGTAACCATTTCACAAGCCCAAATAATATTTCTGTCCAGGCAAAAAATTGACTGTGATCCGTATCGAATTCTTAAGCATTATATATAAATTTTGAATCCTACTCATTATATGGAAATCCTTCAGGCTTCTCTTATTTCTTTCCAGTTGTTTTGCTACTGGTCTGAGGAAATGCCTGTCACAGACAGACAGCAAGTAGGACTGGTGTACACAGCTTCAGACTTAAGCTCAAGTGAGTTAAAAATAGTTTCCAAATTTTACTATGTCATCACGGAAGTAAACCCAACCACCAACCTGGACTTATGAAAGGATGTTCTTCCATAACTTTAATCTCCCAACGTTCATAGTTCATTTCTGGTGCTCTATCAGCATGCATAAAAAATATGATAATGACATTATCTCTACATCATCTTCATAAAAAATAAAATACAATAAACACACACTTTTAGTTTCTCCTATTTCAAACTTTGCATGTCCTTGAAAACGTTAATATTCCAAGTGCGCTCATTTCAAACTCTTCCTGTTATGAGTCATCTTAGAAAGTAATTAAAACCATCAAGACAGTTGAAACATGCATCTCATTCATCCTCTTCAGATGTGGTGCACTACAAGTCACAGAGAGGGGGAAGAACGCTGTAATTCGTGCACTCAGAGACATTGTTAAAAATAGGCTGGCGATAGTACTGAAGTGTTTGACAATTTGACAAGCGTGTTCGAGACTCATTTTGAAAATTCTTGGGTTCAGTGTTACTAGTATGGGAGGGTTGACTAACTTTTCATACTTTGACACACGCTCCTATTTGGTAATGTAGAATTATCCTGGGAAGACACCAAAATTGCATTGGAATTAACACATTTATTAATATTTTTTTTCTCGCCATCAATCTCCATCAGTAAGTGAAGGAGATGCCAGAAAGTGATGGAAAATTATCCGCTTCTATAAGATGATGTAAAACCTATACAGACATGAAGTCATGTGGAAAATAATGATCTCTCAAATGGTTACACTGAACCCAGTTTATAGTTATGCATTGTAACAAGAACTTGAATAGATAATCAATTACGATTTTACTTTATTGTTTTTACCTAAGTTATAAAGCTAAGATTTAGAGGAGTACAGACTAACATGAAGGCAGGGCTCGGTGCTGCCTTGCTGAGGTTTCCTCATGCCTTTATCGTAAATAATTCTTCAAAGCTTCCATTCTGGCCAGTTCTGTGCAGGGGAACTACAGCTAAAAAGCATTCTGTCTACAGAGAGGAAATGGACTTCCTCAGAAATGTCACTTGTTACTAATTCTCTCTGGGTCTGTGAGGGATGAGTCTGCCTTTATCTAGACAGTTTCAAGCATTTCTCCCTCATTATCAAAGTTATTTTAACTGTCCCTCCAGGAGAAAATATGTAGGAGTCATCCCCAGAATAATATGCAACTGTTACAGCTGGAGGCTAATTTAGGGATTCTTGCAAACATTTAAGGGTAGGAAAAATCACCTTCCTTATAGTTAAGGAATTTATTGCTAAAAAGTAGTATTTTCTAATATTTGTGTACTTATGCTATGACTTCTCATTTACTCATATAGGAACCCTAAGAGATATAGTAGAATTAGACCTACTCTAGACATGAGGAATGTGACATCTAGCTTGCAGGTAGCAGAAGCAGGGCTATGAGCCAATGTGTATGTGTGTGATTGTTAAGTCTCAGTATTGACCCTTTGTAAATGGAAAGAGCCGTGTAGATGACTAGCAAGGAAAGGAGCACCGGACAAAGCTATCGTGTTCAAGCAAAGAGAATAAATGCAGTGTGCTGGAGATTTACATTCTGGTCAGCATACAAGTGTATGTTCTTGCACTTTGAAACTGTTTCCTCCTTCAAAAGACTAGGGTTGTAAGGCATTCTAAGAAACAATCCTATCTACAAGTTTTCTGCCCATAGAAATGAAACAAAATACACTGGTCATTGGAAACACCCTTTCATTGTTCTTGAAAAAAAAAATGTCCAGAAATGGTGGATTAAGTTTGTAAGCCCAGAGGCAATTAGGATTTGCTAAGCAGTGGGCCTTGGAAAAGGGCCTCTGTTTAGAACAGAACTGGCCGTGTTCAAGGTTGCAGGGCTCCAAGGTGAATTCACTTGTCCTGTTGAAACTAGACACTGTCCAACAATGCCAAGTGTAATGCATGACTAACTTTGCCCTTAGTTTGCTTTCTCAGTTTAGTGAGAGCTATGTTTTAAATACAACCGAAGAATGAGGAATGAATGAGGAACATTCTAGGGCTACACATACTAGAAAAGCTGAGTTTTGTTTATGCATAGAGATACAATTTGGACGATCTGGAATTACAGCTGTAGATTTGTTCAGATACAAAAGTCTTAGCTAGGAATCGATGACAAAGGGTCCAAGGGTGCTTCTATCTCGCAGAAGAAACCACTGTAGATTTTAGGTTCCATTGTAAACAGAAGTGGGGGTGCGGGTAGGGCAGGGGACAGACAGACAGACAGAACAAAAATACTGAGATAAACTTGGGGAAGTCATATATGTATATGGGGAAAAGAGCGAAGCAACAAGATGGCTCAGCCAGTAAAGCAGGGCCTGACATGGTGGAAGGGGAGAAGGAACTCTGACAAGCTACCTTCTCACCTATACACCAAGTGCACACCTATACACCAAGTGCACACCTATACACCAAGTGCACGCCTCCTCCTTCTCTCCAAAACATAAAAATAAATTAAAGAGAAAAAGAATAAAAGATGGGCTGATTTGTGCCTTAGAAAAAAAAATACGAATAAAAATCATTTACTGTTTTGTTTTGTTGTTTTTGTTTTAGAATGGGTGGTATCCCTTTCCAAATGAAGCCAGTTCCGATGTTAAAGAGTAACGTCTAGAATAACCACACTGTTTGCAAGACTAGAAATCTTGCTACGACTGCACAAACTGCCGCCATTAGAAGGAACTTGTGTTGTGAGACTTCCGGGAAGCTTAGAATTTAAGGAAGGTCTTTGGAACTGGAGGAATAATCTGCTAGAATTAAAAGCATCCTATGTACTGTACTTACCACTGGGGCACCTCAAACGTCAACACCACACCCCTCTTTCTTTCCCTAGTGAAGGCTTTACAAGTCCACAATCCTGTCGCAGTACTCTCTGTAAACACCCACACTGAAGGCTAAAGCTACTATCCCAGGGCCCTGTGATTATCCTCATTATCACAGCTTGGGCCTTGCTCATTAAGTTCTCAAATTAGGGCATCAGAAACAACAGGAAGGGGATGGAGAGATGGCTCAGCAGCGAAGAACCACTTGTTACTTTTCCAGAGGACCAAAGTACCATTCCCAGCACCCACATCAGATGGTTCACTACCACCTGGGAGCCCAGAAGCAACGGATCCAATGCTTCTTCTTGTCTCAGGAGTTACCCACACATGTGGCACACAGACACATCTACATAAATAAGAATAGAATAAATTTTTTTTCAAAAGACATAACAGGACCGTCCTAGTATCCCTTCTCTAGTGAGCGTGAGTAATTCTCTAGAGTGTGTATAAAAATATTCGTGCTTTGTGGGCAAGCTTCAGTTTTCAAGAGAAAAGAAAATTTCCCCCTCGACAGTAATCTCAGTGAGGAACTTAACTAGGGGAGCTCAACTTGTTCAATAACAATTCTTTCTGCTCAGCTAACTAAGTAACTCCTTTCATTTCTACAGATACGACACATGGGTGCTGGAGAGATGCATCTGTGGTTATGAAGACAAGAACTGAGTTTAATTCCCAACACCCACATTGGGCTGGTCACAACTGCCTAGGACTCCAGTTATGGTGCCTCTGGACTCTCTTTATAGGCACCTGCACTCAGGCATACATCCCTACACAGAGGCATACAAATGCAATAATTAAAATTAATCCTAGCATTCAAGAAGCAGAGGTAGGTGATCTCTGTGAGTTCAAGGCCAGCCTAGTCTACAGAGTGAGTTCCAGGACAGCCAGGACTGTTATATAGAGAAACCTTGTCTCAGAAAACCAAAAAAAAAAAAACCAAAAACAAAGCAAAACAAAACAAACAAACAAAAATAAAACACAGCACAACCATAATCTTTTTAAAAAACAAAAGATACAGTATATGTGGTGTTGTTTTACAAGACCAGCAGCCTTGTCAACCAAGGTGGGCAACTGAAGTACTAAACCAGTTTATGAAGCCCATGATTTATAGGATGTAAATATATAGCCCATGATTTTGGGGCTGGTGTAAGTGAAAACAGCCTCTCTGTGTCTTCACGAACAAACATCTGAGAGTCCTTCTGCAGGTTTGTTCTGCTCCACAGAAATTCTTTCTTGACTTCCCTGATACGACTTCCACTCTGGTTCTTGGAGGATCCCAGATAGGCCTATGCGAAGTCAGGCCTATCTGAGTCCAGCAGAATTAGTCATGTGACTTGCAACTTCCTCTGTCACACAGCACTCTGAGAATCAGGGTGTGCAGAAGAAGTCAGGGCCACTGAAATGAAAGTGATCACTTATACATTAAAAACAAGCTTTCTTTTCAAATTTGGGGTAACTGACTCAGTTTTGACTCTCTCTCTCCTTCTCTCTCTCTCTCTCTCTCTCTCTCTCTCTGTGTGTGTGTGTGTGTGTGTGTGTGTGTGTGTATGTGTGTGAAGACAGAATCCTTGAAAAAAACAGCTGTTTTTTTTTAAATATGGTACTTTTAAGTCCTTGAAACAATTTGATATTTTCTCACGATTTTCATTTCCCAAAAATCTGTTAAAGTTGACTAATCCACCAATAGTAACCTAGAATCACAGGGGGAAAAATCTTTCTGCAAAATTTTGATATAATTTGCTTTCTTTCTTAAATTTCTGTCTTTGTGTCATTGCCTGCATTCTTTCTCCATGAAAGAATTTTCAGAAAAACTAGTGAATTACTTTTAAGTCACCTTATAGTTTCGTGCTGGGCTTCACAGCTACCCTGGGGTGGGAGACCTGAGGCCTGTTTGGACACACATGGGCCATTGACCTGGTTTTGAAGTGGGATTGCTAAGTTTCCACAGATTCTCACGGTGCTTCAAGAACCACTATTTCTGAGATTTATTACTACAAAGGATTTCCCCCAAAAGCCTACTCTCACTGTAGCGGAAACAAAGCTCCTTAAATGTCCTTGTACCTACACAGCTTGTGCCCCTTAAATATCCTTTGAAAATACCTAGAAAAGCATTTTCCATCATTCTGTTTAATAATTTCCTGACCTCTTGTCTTTGCCAAGGCTCTGAGAACACAGCTATAATCAAGAGGATCTAAGCCTTATGAAATTTTAAAGAGAGACTCAAAATTATAGGGCTTAGGCTATCCAAAATGTATCTACATCCAGCCTAAGCTACTCTTTTTATAGAAGCAGCCACTGAGGGGGTGGGGAGGGAGGGGAAGCAGGTCAAATGGTTATAGAGCCAAGGTTGGGAGACCAGGAAAATTCCACCTCCTACTACCAATACACTTCCCCTAAATAGCTCGAGTTCAGGAGCTGCCTCAGCACAGTCAAAAGAATCTACTGTAAGAATTTATGACAGCCTTCATGAATCTATGTTTAAACAACTATTTTTTGTGTGTAGGGGAAAAGGCATGGATCACAGGATGTGTGTAGAGTCAGAGAACAACTCCCCTACCAGATAGGCTCCAGGGATTAACCACAGATCATCAGGCTTGGTAGCAACTCCCCCTACTTGCTAAGCCATCTTACCAGCCCAACTAATCACTTTTAAATAACTTTATTCTTTAAACTCCTATCTCACCCCCTTACTCCTAGGGGAAAAAAACAACAAAATCTCCAGAGAACTCTAAGGTTGCCCATAATTCAAATAGCAAGAAAAAAAAGAAGTGAATTCCACTACAAAGTAAACCTATTTTCCATCAGTCTATTTCCCCAGTATTTCATCTCTGTAGTTTTCTTTAAAAGTATTTAATAAATATAGTTCCTTTCTCAATAAAAATGTAAACTATAATATTAAATGCAGGTAAGAATTAATAAACAGTAGCAAACATAATAAAATCCCATGAGGTCATTATCTTCCAAGCATGAAGCAATACCTCTCGCATGTACACAGAATAGTCGGAACCTCAGGGGACAATCAGAACACACAGCTTCCATCAGAGCTGGTGTGAACGATGGAAAAAATAGGAAGCCTTGGTGTGATGAAATCTCTGGGAGTCTTCACACACACGTGTGGGAACACAGTGCTTCTGCTTAAACAGACGCAGTTTTAAAAATCGTTCCAGAAGGTGAATATAACCTTCCAAGTCTTTGAATTTAAACTTCATGCTGTGATGTTCTGAGAGACGCGACTCTAAGTTATCAAGGGCTTAAATCAACACAGTAGAATCACGCGTTTGGTCAGAAAGATGAGTCACATCCCAGAATCCTCCCTACTGGAAGCCTGGCTAGCGCAAGAGCAGAATTTGTCTTAACCTTGCAAAGATCATCAAAACAAAGCCATGTTGAATGAAACAAATACATCACTCAGAAGCACACACACACACACATACACACACACACACAGTGAAGCAACCAGCGCCAGGAACAGTTAGATTTTTGTTGAGGGAGACTGTCTTTAGCCTATTCTTGACAGTCTGTCAGGAACATACATGTATTACAGGAATATCAAAAGAAAAGCAGTGGAGTTCTCCACCATCAAACATTTTCTTTAAAAGGCATTTTCAAAGGTTTCAGTCCGGAGCTGAAATTCTGCCCCCTCGAATGTGAATGGGAGGGCATAGAATGAAGCTATCCGAGAGTCCCCCGCTATCCAGAGCAAGTCCTGCCCACTAACAATGTCCCCTGTGAAGTGCTTTGAGGAAATGAGCAAGCCTGCCTCTCTTAAAAAAAAAATCATTCCAGGTACAGTGCGTGTCTCCATTAAGGCTACATGCCTCCTCCTCTTACATAGACACTAGTTGACTCCTAACAAACACTTCCGGAGAGGCTTGACCAGCTAGATACCACCCAGCCCTCTGCCATTTATTGTCAGTGAGGGTGGGCTACAGTGTAACAGTTTATACTATTGAGCATTGGATGATAGATGTGAAAACGAAAAGCAGATTTCAATAATAAGAGAGGGAATATGTCAAAAAAAAAAAAGGCAAATGATTTTACGATGGACTCAAGTACCAAGGAAGAGGACACAGCTAAACACTGCGCATGACTCAGCTGCTCCCAGCTTTCTGCCTTAACCACTTACTCCTTCATGCCCAGAGAAATGCTTGCAAACACACACAAAGCAATGGCAACAGGGAACAGAATCAGGGTGGAAAAGCACAGCTTCCTTCGAGAGGGTGACAACCACTGGCAGCCTCGATCCAGATCCGGTCTCTCTGCTTATGTGTTTAGGTGCAAGGTCAACATGCTGTGAGATACGTGAGTGTAGTTCTGATGTTCTAGATCTGATGTCGTACGGTGACACAATAATTCGTGTCACGGTTTACAAAGAACCAGAAAAGCGTCCAAAGTTTCTCAACATAAAAAAATGCTAAGGAATGGACATGCTAATCACACTGATTTAATCATTGCACATTATATACATGTATAAATTATCATATTATACACCATAAATATGCATGATTACCATATGTCAATTTCTAAGACGTTCTGGGAAGAGTGTGCCATGGAAAGGGGGAGGCAGGACTGCAGGAGCCAATATAAAAATAAATAAACTTGTACCAGACCATTAGGGACTTCTAGTGCCTTATGCATTTATATTCTGGAAGCAGTGGGAAACAATCCAAAATGGACGAGCAGGGTAGAAACATAATCAGATCGCTGCAAAGAAGGAACGCCGTCTCGTTAGGAATCACAGGGATAGAAGACAAAGGTAGGGATCAGCTAAAAGGTCACTGTAGTTAAGGCGGCTCATCAGGGCGTTGTTTCAGCAGTGACAGACTTGCCGGAACCTGGTCTCCTCCTCCCAGCCTGGGCTACTCAAAGCAAGGATGATGCAGAGGGACATCACGGCGAAAGAATCTTCAAGACCTGGAAGAATGTACAGAGTCATACAAACTTACAGGCCCGGATCCATGCAGACATCTAACACACAGTGAGAGGAACTGCCCTGATATGACCCCATGGGGGAAAGCCTCAGGAAACATGTGGTTATGCACAACCTGTGTGACAGGTAAAGGAAATGCA
>NC_022030.1:746329-775016 GCF_000317375.1 Microtus ochrogaster
AAAAAAAAAAAAAAAGTGTGAACTAATTCAGAGACTGCGGTGTTTTTGAGCCTTTAGTTTCTACTCTCTGAAAGCATTATCTGTGAACAATGAAGCAAGGAAAACATCTGGGCCCAAAACTAGCAGGCCAGGTGATACAATATCCTCTTCCTTTTCCTCCCATTTAATAGAAACCATCCTTGTTTACAGGATAAGGGCAAGAGGTAAAATCCTTCCCCCAAAGGACACCCTGCATGTTCCGGTTATGAAGTTATTGTGCGAAGTCCTTACCCTCGCTGCTCAAGCAAGCAAGCAGGACAGGAGTCGCTGAGCGCTCAACTGCAGCAGACGGGGAAGGTCTGAAGCCAAAGGTTCTTGGAAGGCTTCTGTCTTCTCTGGTTGATGCCACTGAGCTCCTGCTTGGGAGCCTGTGGGAAGGCTTCATTCCTAAAAAACCGGAGCAGGGCTGTCCTGGGGTGCAAATAAGCTGGGGGGAAAAGGACGGGAGCTCCCTGGCTTCTCATCCTGGACCTCGCCACAAGACAGCTGTTTCACGGCAGTGTTTCATTCCCCCACACATACTGCCTCTCAAAGATCGGGGCTCAGGTTGAAGGAAAAAAGCACAAAGAGAGAAGGCTAGAATCCGGAATGAAATTCCTTTGATCCAGAAATCTCGATTTTCCATTACTCTAGCCTACTTACAAAGCATCATGGGGACATTTAAGGTGCATTTAGTAGGGATAACTTCCCCAATCTGAAGGTGGCCCCTTTGTTAGGCCTATGACTTTGCACGTCACAGGTAAATGAATGGCATGGGCAATAATATTATGAATTCCAACAACATCCTGCCTTCAGATTTGAGAAGCACGAACATGAATAAAGGAAACATCCCAGGATCGCTAAAACACAGATGTAACCAACATTAGGGGGACAGGCATTGGGGATGTGGAGACTGTGGAGACAAGATCTCACATTATAGCTCTTTCTCAGCTTGACCACAAACTCATGGTGGTGACCCCCTTGCTGATCCTCCCACCTCAGACTCCTGGGTTCTGTCATTATGGAGGTAAGCCACCGTGCACGATAATTTCACCAAATTTGATTCTTTAACTAGGTATTTTACATTTTTTATAAATGCAAATAAAGATAAGTACTGCCAATACATTTGTGTATTTGGTCAATAATGTATAAATATTTTAAAATTCTGTGTACTGTTCTGACGCTCAAGGAAAGAGGCATGTTACTGACAAATACTAATTAAATGTTCTGATTATGAAGACAGATGACAGAAAAGATATGAAGGCACACACAATGGAGGTCACGCCAGGAGTGGAACAAGCTGTCAACCTTTGTGTGATAAACACAAAGAGCAGGTTAGATACCGGTAGTTACTCCTTTTGTCTTGTACAAACAACTAGTAACTGGCCTCAGGGCAATGTATTCATCTCAAAATGGCAGCTCCTACTCATGTGGTGTGTGGGTATGTGTGTGTACATGTGCATATGCTCATGTGTTTACTTAATGAGGTCAAAGGGCAGCCTTGGGTGTTATTCCTCAGGATCCACCTCTACCACCACTTTTTAAAAAATTAGAACAGGCTCATTTATTGGCCTGGAACTTACCAACTAGGCTATGTAATAGGTTGATCAGAGAGCCCCAGGAATCTACCTGTCTTCACCTCACTAGTGCTGGGATTACCAAGCACATGCTAGCAAGTCTTTAACATAGGTTCTGGGCATTGAATCCTAGTTGTCATACTTATAAAGCAAGTACTTTACAGACAGCTATCTTCCCAGCCCAGCAACCCCAATTCTAGATTTATTTATATATCCTCATTCATATTAAAGACTTGTTGCCTTGCAGAGTAACCCAGAAGTTCTTGCAACAGGGCAAGATTTGAGCATCCTTTTGTGTAACTAATGAAACCTTGGAGTATGAAAGCAACCAGAGCAGCTACAGCATCCCAAATACTCTGAGGGCTTTTGGAGAAATAGGTAACCAAGATGCCTGCATGCTTATTATATCTGATAAAGGAAAAACCACAGATCCAAGACAATCATACAAGGACTACATATATTTTCTCTGTAGTAAATTAGTCTTACCTTTGGAAATGAAGTGAGGGGGACCCTGCAGGTGGTTCATGACAGGCAGGGACATACCACAAAGAAGTAAGAAAAAAAACTTCGGTTCAAGACTTTGGGGAGTCTGATGCCATGTGGTTTATTTTCAACAAATTTAAACACTAGACTATAATAGTCCCTGGTGCACAAGGAAGCGTAATTACATTAAAATTTGACTCAGGGTACAAGTCATTTCTTCCAAGAAGATGGTTTCTAGAGATAGACTACCTGTATTAGCCTAAGGGTCTATGACTATGGCCTGGTCTCAGTCATACAGATAGTGTAGAAGTCATATGGGCTATTAGCAATTCCTGGTCCTGGTTATGGGAGCTTGGGGCAGCCTCCAGCTATATAAATAATAGAAGGGTCAGTTAGACTATTAGGTATCTTGGGTCCTGGTGGTAAAAGTTGAGGGAGCCCCTGCCTGTAAGGGTCATTCAGATTACTAGTCACCTCCTGTCCCAATTATAGGAGCTTTATATGGCCTGACCCAACAGATAACACAGATCACCAGGATATTAATCACTTCCAATTCCCACTTTTCTGGATGGAAGAACCGGTTTTTACATCTTTCCTATTGGAAAGACAGCCCTGAGCACTTAATATTTCTGGTCTCCTTGGAGATCTGTGGGCTCAGAGACCTTTGTGCTATGTTCCCAACAAGGAAATATTAGACATAAGCATTTCTTAAATTTCTTACTTTTTAAAGGTATTATGATTACTCAGGAATACTTTTATGTGTGTGGAGGATATGGGGTAAATAAGATCTCACTATGTAGCCCAGGCTGCCCTAGTGTGGGAGCCCACAGATATGGATTCATTCTGCCTTCACCAAAGGTCAGAGAGTTAAGGTCTATTCTTGTTGTATCAGCGCGGGACTGCTTTTTGTCCTGGCTGGCTAGGTTAACCCCTAACATAATCACACAGAAGCTGTATTCATTTAAACACTGCCTAGTCCATTAGTTCTAGCCTCTTATTGGCTAATTCTCACATCTGGATTCAACCCATTTCTATTAAATTTGTGTTCACCTCGTGGTTGTGGATTACTGGGAAAGATTTAGCATGTCTAACCTGGTGTCTCCATGGTGGCTTTCTCTGACCCTGCTTCCTCCCAGCATTCAGTTCTGTCTCCTCTGCCTACCTAAGTGCTGCCCTATCAAAAGGCCAAGGCAGTTTCTGTATTCAACCAATGTAAACAACACATAGACAGAAGAACCTTCTATATCACTTGCTCCTTCAAGGCTGTTGACAGAAAGTTTGACCCAGGGTGTGGCTACTAACAGGATGTTTTGACCTAGGGTGTGATTACTTGATGCTTTGGGAAGGTGATTACTTTGTTCCTTGCATTTTAGTAAAAAGGCCTTTTGTCTGGATATGGGTATATAAAGCTTTTGAACAACAATAAATGTGGGTGGATTCCGTGTTTACTGTGTTGCCCTCCCAACTCTATCCTAAGTCTCTGTCTTTTTGTTTGTATCTTTCCTTTCTCTTCCTGCCATTTCTTAATCCTCACACTTCCCTCCAAGCAAGGACAAACAAGCCAGGCAGGACCCAGCTGATGTTGTCTTCTGGACATAGGATACAGCACTCTAGAACTTGATACATAGGCCAGATGAGCTTCAAACTTGGAACAATCTACCTGCCTCTACCTAATGAGTACTGGATTTATAGGTGAGCCATTGTGCCCAGCAGTATGACCTTTTTAATAATGAATTCCAACTCTATAATGTAGGACTCTTCCCAAAGTGACCCATTTTTACACTGAGGAAATTCCAGGCCCAATATTCCTAACACATTGGGTCAGTCAGCATTGTAGAGTGTTGCGGGAGGTCCTTCCTCCGCTCCTCCAGCCAATACCTGCTGAGAGACCACGCCCAATGGGCTGGTCCTTCCGCTCCTCCAGCCAATAGTAGAGAAGTGCATACTTCCTTGTCTCATGTAGCAGTTGCTTGAGACTGTTCTTTTAGGTGTTTTAAATAAGTGTGGCTAAAACTATCAGAGCCTAGTAGTTCTTAAAGTTAATGCTTTTGTTTTATTTTTGGTCCTCTCACACAGAAGACCCAGGCATTAACTTAGATCTCTCTCAGACATCTTCTAGAAAGGTCTAATCACTAAAATCTGATCAACATTTCAATATATAATCATTTTGTTTCTCTTTCAAGTCTTCCTCACCTGTCACATAAGCAGACCACATAAGACTCTACATTCTTTGAGGACAGAAAGTTCCCATTGTCTCCCTATCTTCAAAGTAATACAAGGGATACTTGTTGATATTGCTGCTAATCCAAATGCCACAGATCTGGTCAACGAAACAGGACTTCAGGTGCCCTGCTTCTCCAGAGAGCAGGCAGACGCATTAGTATAACCCTGAGGATACAATGGAGAAATGGAATATATTCAAATTTCTGATAGGACAATTTAGATAAATGTTGGAAGCCTGAAGTTAAGAACAAGCCATTACTGAATTGGTCACAGCTAATACAATCCTCTGTCACCTGAGAAGGAAATCCAGTGCCCACTTATACATTATGAAACAAGAAGGCATCTATTTTTATTTCCTTGGGTTTATCTATGTTATGAGTGTGAGTATTATGCCTGCAGGAATCTATGTGTACCACATGCATGCCTAGTGCCTGATGTGGGATTTCCATCTGTATGCTGTGAATATGTTTTATTATCATTTGATAATTTGATAAAGAAGCTGCTTTGGTCTATAGCAAGGCAGAATACAGCCAGGCTAGAAGAGACATATAGAGAGAATAGGCGGAATCAGAGAGATGCCCTGCAGCTGCCAAAGAAGATAGATGCCAGACAAAACCTTACCAGTAAGCCACAACCCATGGCAATACAAAATAATAGAAAGGGGTTAATTTAAGAAGTAAGAGTTAGTTAACAAGAAGTCTGAGCTAATAGGCCAAGCAGTGTTGTAGTTAATATAGTTTCTGTGTGATTATTTGGGTCTGGGTGGCTGGGAACTAAAGAGTAGTCTTAGTTTACAGGTGCCCACAGAGGTCAGATAAGGGCATCAGACACCTTGCAACTGGTGTTGATGAATCTGTGAACCATGTGGGTACTGGGAATTGAACCCAGGTCCTCTGCAAGAGCAGAAAGTCTACTTAACTTCTGAGCCATTTCTTCCACCCTCCCCTCTGATTTTTTTTTAATCTCCCTACTTGTAAAGAATCCAGAGTCATTACCACTTAGAACTGACTAATTTGTCAATAGTCCCAACCTGTCTTTGTCTTATTGAAGCTTTGGAATACAAGCTTTAAAAAAAAATGCACAAGAACACAAAGTCCGTAATCCTCTTCAGCACAGCATTAAATTACTACTTCCAACTAATCAACAACTATAATTAAGTCTAATTATAAATTACAAGTGCCTAATTTTAGAAGACCTTTGCTTTATAAATCCTAGACATTAGAGACATTATTAACTTCATGATTTGAAATTATTCCAAGGCTGGAAGCTTCCTTTGTGCATTCTTGCCTCCTGTATATGGCCTGGAAACAGACATATGATCAGGGTCCTTCTGTCTCTAAGGCCAGCTATCACTTGGCATGAAGTGGAATCTCCGAGAGGGCATCTGGATGCTTCCCGCTCAGCTCTCATTTTTGCTTATACTTAATCTATCCCTGTGAGCTTCAGATTTTGCTTTTTCAATCTCCTGATATATTCACCACGGGGCGTGTGGTCAATCAAAGTGCTGGGAGTGAAACCCTGACTCAGAGGGAGCGCTAACAATGGAAAGGAAGATTCAAGAACAGACAAATTTGTACAGTAATATGTACAAGTTCAAAGCAGAGGAGGTAAGTCTCTTGTTTCTAGCTTCCAAACACCATCGATGTTCTATTGGGTTTGGAGCATTTTACCAGAATTGAAATGACTAAAAAGTACTACTATCTCTGCCATAAGTCAGAGTATAAAATAATATTCTGGTCACCTGAAAATAAAATCACACTGAGATTTTCCATGTATAAAAGGAGGGCTGGGGGGCTGGGGAAATGTCTCACTGGGTAAAGCATGAGGACCTGAGTTCAAATGCCCAGAACCCATGTGATGTCAGGTAGAGTAACCAATATCTGCAGTCCCAACGCTGCTGTGGTAGGATGGCAGGAAGAATCTGGAGAATCTCCAAAGTTGATGGGAAAGTCAGCCTGGCATATGCAGTGCCAAACAGCAAAAGGTGGAACCTGTCTCAGCAAATAAGTAAGGTAAGGACTAACGTCTAATGTTCTATAACTTCTGCGTGTGTACCTGCCCTTGCACAGGAACATATACACAACCACATGAGTGAATTCACACACAAACATGAAGTGGAAGGAGAGGACAGACAAAAATTTAGAAATAAAATAAAAAGGAGGGCTACATTGCACTCAAGAAACTCTGAACTTCTTTCATGTCCAATATGATGAGTCCATGATCAGCTTGATTGACACTGACGGTCTGATAACCCAGGGATCACACATTGTCAGCTATATGCACAAGATGGTGACAGTCTTCAGCTCACTAAAGAGACATGGACCAGCCAGCCATTCCTTACTTCTATAGGTATCGTACAGCCAAAGGTGGTCAGCAGCAAATTAAATGGAGGAAATATTTACCTTCCTGGCTAGTCCTTTAGAGGACTTGACTAGTCCCAAGCAAACATATAGGTCAGCTGCTAAGCCAGTGAGTGTCAGTGGTTCTTTTCCCTGGAATACAGCAGTAGAAATATCTACTAGCCATTCTGACAACCACACAGCCCTGGCCATGTGATCAGGAATGGTGGCGAGGGGGGTTTAGTTTTCTAATGGAGAGAAAGGTGGCTAGTGGTGACTTGCCTTGGAAGAGAAAGTTAGTATGTGGGGTTATCTTTTCTGTTCAGAATTGTCCTTATCTTAAGGGATGTCAGCAGAATTTATCATGTGATGGTGACTCGGGACTCTTCTGGGGGTAGCCATCATGGTGTCTGCCACACTGTCCAATCTGACCATGATCTCTCCAAACAGGCTTAGCACGCCAGGCTTAGTACCACCAGACTCCAGTCAAAAACAATGAGTAACCTTGGGGTATTGGGATTAAAAAAAAGACTACTGACTTTGGGAGCTGTGCTTTCCACAATTTGTGTTTCCAAAAAATTAATAGGCTCTATAACTTTACACAAATTAATTTTTCTAGTTCTCCACTGCCTTAGCCAATATGGGAAGGGTTAGTCAGACCACATGGGCTCCCACTTTCCATCAGTGGTGTGTCCATAAACATAGCCCAAACCATCTAAAATGTACAGCTCACAATATATGCTCACTGTGTACCATGGACTAATTAAATGCCTTTCATGGTATACCTTAATACTCAGGATAGCGGTGACATTTTCATCATTTTTATAATTAAAAAAGCTAAGGCAAAACATGCAAACCCACAAGTAGCAGATAATCAAAAACACACAGCCTCAGAGAGGGACTGGGAGTACAGTGAAATCGGATCTGTATAAACAGTCTGTCACGTCAGCTCATGACTTCACTCTTCACGCCGCTTTTTAAACTGCCAGGTCAAGGGAATAGTCATTACTTTAAGCACAGTGTTGCGTAAAGCAGGGTGATTCCTCCAACAATCCCCTAAGAAAGTGCCCGACAGTGACGTGCAGGAACGGAAATCAAAGGCAGGCACAGGACACCCAGCTTTTCCACCTGTGGTCTGGTGAGAACAGACACCTGGCATGCTCGCCCTTGAGTTCCAAAAGCCCTCCGTTCCCTGACATGTCCGTTATGCAAAAGCCAATGTTTGCACCTGGCTTGAAATAAGGTGAGCTTTTAGCTTTAATTTGGTTGCCACCTGCTGGCTGAAAAGAAAAAAAAAACACACAAAAAGCAACAACAACAAAAACCCTTCATTCTCCAGCAGAGAAGGAAACACGTAAACAAAAGAAATCCTCACCCTTAGCAGAGTAACAGCAGATGAGTTTGGGTTCCCTTGTAAATTGGAGGGGAGCTGATACTGAACATGCCAGACACTACACCGGTTCTCCAGATGTGTTGTTGCTTGTCCTTGTCTTCTCACTCAAGTCATGTGACTGCCCACCATTTTGAAGAAGGAAGTGATAAGCAAATGGGCATCAGAGGATACCACCAAAGAGTGATGGTGAATTACAAAACAAGCTAGACAAAAACATTTCTCCATGCCACACATATGCTCTTTCCATCATCCCATGAGTTTTTGCCGCCTTGAAATGCCCAGGTAACCTTACAGCACATAGAAAATGCTGACTGGAAGGCCTTACAGAAGGCCTGCAACAGGTTGCCAAGTCATAAAGCAATCCCAGGAGTTCCCAGCCAAGCAGAGGCAGACCAGAAAAATACTTCATCTCTCCTGCAGGGGGAGCCAGTGACAACTCGTCAAAATACAATAGCCTAAGAACTTTGTAAGAAGCAGTAAAGGGTGCAGGGATCAGGAATTTTTTTTTTAAATATAAATTCATGATAAGAATTCAGTCTTTCAGCTAAAATGGTTTCAAGAAGAAGAGAGAATGTCTAGTTTATTAGCTCCACTCAGTGCTCACTTGTTTCCCCGAGACTCCCTGTACTGACTGGTGCTGCTACCTGAGAGACACAAGGTTCAGGGCTGATCTCAGACAAGTCACAGCCTGGTTGGACAGGCACGTAAGTACTGGGCTTACTATCTCCTCTTGTGTCTGAGAGGCATTATGGATGGCTAATGGCTGAGGGATTAATTTCGTCAAGCATTGTCTCATCACTTTATAACTAAATCTTCACACAATGATAAGAACGCCCTGTTTCTGGTGTCTGTCTTTCTGTCTTTCTTTCTTTTTCTTTCCTTCTCTTTCTTCCTTCCTTCCTTCCTTCCTTCCTTCCTTCCTTCCTTCCTTCCTTCCTTCCTTCCTTTCTTTCATTTTGAGGAGAAGTGCTATCTTACTCTTTCTTTAATGGATGTTAAAGTCAGCAACTTGTATAATTCCACAAAGATCTCTCAAGTGATAGAAGCAGTGTGCAAACCCCGGCACCCTGCGCAGTTCACATCTTGAACCTCTAAGAGGAAGGTGACAGCTCTTGCTGCTCAGAAGAACAGAGGTACAAAGATCAGGGCAGATCAGCTGCTGTGCAGGTGTGCAGCGGGCAAAGACAGAGGTAGAGTTAACTCTTAAACTACCAGTGAAGACTGTTTCCTGCCGTCACTGTCATTTTTCCCCTGAAAATAAGAACAAGTCAGGCAGTGAGCTGGCTCAGCAGGGAAAGGTGCTGGCACAGAGCCTCGCAATGTGAGCTGGATTCCTGTCCTCTGACTTCCACCTATACGTGGCATATGCATACATTAGAAATAATAAGTTGAATGAATAATGATGCCACTGCAAACATGAAAAATAGCCCTACACATTGCGTAATGAAGTTCAAAACCAGGTTGATGAGAGGAGAGGAACTTATGGATGGGCTGAAGGAAAGGAGGCTTGCTCTAAGACACGAGTTCCTCTCCTCTAATCTTGAAGCCGGCTCCCCTCCATGGAAAGCCTGACATGAAGAAGCACCTCCTATGTGCTTCGAAGGTATGAATGGTCATCAACATGGTCTAATCAAATCAGAACAGCTGTCAACTTGCGGGCCCAATTCAAATGTCAGCTTGCTATTCCAGGGTCAGTGGGAAAGAGGTAAGAAGTACAACCCACACCCGGCACCCTTCCGAGAGGCACCCCCCACTCCAGGATTATCCCAGATGAGACCGCATTTGGAAGTTTTGGAAGGAATAGCGATTCTTGTTTCTGAGCCCTTTCTCATGCTCGTCTGTGACTGCTGTGATTGAAAGCGGTGGTTAGGACCTGCACTTACTGCAAATCAAACAAAATAATGACACCAAAGGCAGTGCATAATGGGGAAGACAAATCAGGGAAAATTAACCTGTCCAGAACTAAAGAGACATAAAATCACAGCTAACGATCACCACTGAGAAGACAGACATTTCTTCTTTGATTCTTTCTATTCAACTTCTCAGGGAATTGGTGATTAAATGGCATGCCCCAGACACCTTCCCCCCACCATATCATAAGACAGACCCTTTCCTTCTCCGTTAGATGTAGGCCAGAGGAATGTGAAAGTGCAATTGGGAGAACGAAAAGTGCCATGTGGGGCTGGAGAGGTGGCTCAGAGGTTAAGAGCACTGGATGCTCCTCCTGAGGTCCTGAGTTCAAGTCCCAGCAGCCACATGGTGGTTCCCAACCATTTTTAATGAGATCTGGTGTCCTCTTCTGGACTGCATGCACATGTGCAGGCAGGATACTGTATATATAATAAATAAATAAATCTTAAAAAAGGAAAGTACCATGTGATATGCCAAGGACCCTAGAGAAAATTTTATAGCAACATTACAACTTCTATTGTCCTAAAATACTTCTTAGTCACTGCCAACCTCCTGAAAAGGCTTGCCTGGTACTCAGTATTCTAACGCTAAATAAATTACATTTAACATAACAGTTCAGGAAAAATGTTTATCTAGGGAGGATAATCACAGTGGTATGAGATTCCCAAAACATATTCCCAAACATATTAAGAAAAAGGAAAAGGGAGTAGGGACATGAACCTCCAAGAAAGAGAAGCCAGGCCAGCGAGATGACTCAGCAGAAAAAAAGCATTGCTAATCCAACTCAGTCCCAGAAACCCACAGAAGGTGGAAACAAGAGAAGCTACTCAGGAAAGCTGTCATCTCGTCTTCACACCTAAGACTACACACACACTTACCATGTACACACACAATGTTTTTTAAATCGCTATTTAAAATAAAAAATGATGAATAACAACAAATGTTTACTGAATGTGTCTGATGTTCTGATGTATCAGATAACATGTTAAATGATCTACATATGTTGTTTAGTCATTGTGACAGCATCAGATATGACTCAAATTTACAGATGAAGAAATTGAGGACTGGAATAGTCTTATATTTTTGGTTGTGAGCCTAGCCTTTAACAGCTGAGCCGTTTCTCCAGCCTGAAAACTGGGATACTCAATACTCCAGAGTTATCCAAAATCCTAGGCTGACAAGAGAGACTGGTGACACATTGTGCTCTGTCTCACATCCCAGCCTTTCAAGCCACTTAGAAACTGTGTCCTCCATAGGCAAGGGCCCAGCTCAGCTGCAAAGATGGTACTCACTGGAACTGTTGCCTCCAGCCTGGGAATACAGATTTAAGTTGGCTGTGACCTCCCTGCACAAACAAGGACTTATATGACTGTGGGTACATCAAACTGGAAGAAGTTGGATTTTTGTTTGTTTTCTGCTGTTTTGTTCTGTTTTTGCTGTAGATGGTACTATTAGGAGGGATGAAATCACACAGAGACCGACTAGGATGCATGCCCTTTTGTGGTACTCCTTTGTGTGAAATGAAACAGAAAAATGTGCAGAATGAGGATTAATGAGTGAGACTGTAGGTCCTAATCTCAGTGAGTGTTGACTATTCTTGATATTTTAGCAGTCTATTTGATGTGGTTCTTAACAGTGCATTGAACCAAAAGCCAAGTCTGGGTTCAAATTTTCTAATAAAATTCTAAATTTAATTCTAATTGTTATTATTTTTCTATCTTTGAAGCAGTGTCTTTCAAACAAATCAAATTTGGAGTCCCTCAACTGCTGAGATTACAGTAGTAATTTTAAGCAGTTGAAGTATAATTTAGCATTGCAGATAAATGTTTTAAAACATCCACAATCAGCAAAAACCTTTCATGTTGACAGCCTGTATTGAACAATGCTTTCTCAAATTTGAACTTTTTGATGATAATACTCATTATTTTTCTATCAAAACAAGGTTGTGGTTAAAAATAGATATTGATGGAAAACCCATTATGCTCTACAAATTAAAACTGTCATTTCTATTCTTAATTTCTCTCTACTCTGTTATAATTTTTATTATATGTGTTAACCATTTCATACACGTCTATAACACATTCTGGTTCTCTTCGTCCTCCACCCTTTTCCATCTCCTTCTCACTCCTGTCAAGCCCCACTCTTCCTACAAATCCTCTTCTCAAATTCCTTTTGTTCTATGATCCACTGAGTTTAAGCAGGGCTGTCTGTGTCACCTTGAGCTTGGAACTGTCCACTGGAGCCTGCTGAGCTTACCTATGACTGACTACTCGACTCAAAAAAAAAAAAAACCTGCCTTTTCCCCAGGATCCACCAAAAGAACCTACAAGACAGAAAATATGGAAAGGGGCTTTGGAATACTGCCTTCTGGACATGATGCCTTCATTGCATGATTGTAATAATTCCACAGCAACTAAGGGTGCCTACGCTTGCTTGGTCAGCACAAGACTAGAGAGAGGCTAACAGGGTCCATTAGCTCCCCCTTGCTGAATTTCTCCACTTTAATATCAGTTTCTGCACTTTAGATTACCTCATAGATATGCCCTATGGAACTCCTTTCAGCATCTTAATTCTCTTTGCTCACCCTGTTATGTGAAAATTATAGACAGATGTCCCATTTCAAATGTGTTAGGACTGACTCACAGTTGACCTGAAGGACAAAGTAACAATTAGGACAGCAGGAGAATAATCGGTGGGACCAGTCTACAATGCATTGAGTTGGTATATCTGAGGTATAAATGTAAATCCAAGGAATCCTACAAAGAGAGATCTGGACAAGGGAGGTAAACACAGATAGACTTACAGGATAATGGCCAAGAGGCCAACGGCCATGCCAGCTAGACATGAGGTAGCTAGATTTTGTCACTCAGGGGATCATCTTAAAACTTGTATGATTAGAAACTCTTGATTTTGTTGATTTTTTTAAAGAAAAAATTATATGGCTTCAGGAGAGCCTAAAAGTAGAAACCATGCTCATCTCTGGCATTAGGTCTTCATACATATAATGGCTTCTAATATACTTGATAGAAGAAACTTGACTCACTAGTTAAGAGTACTCACTGTACAATCATAAGAACTTGAGTTCAAACCTCAGGACTCCTGTAACACGCAGGGCAGCACACATACAGCCGTGAACTCCAAGGAGGGCAGGGGCAGGAAGGTCACTGAGACTTGCTGGCTTCTAGTCCCATGCTCAGGCAGAGACCCTGCCTCAGAGGACTACTTGGAAAGGGATCGAGAACTCCTGATGCCCTCTTCTGGCTGGCTGGTGTCACACAGGGACACACATGTATCTACACTCACACAGATATATAAATAAGAACACAAGTTGACTACACCTCCCTAAATACTTTAACCCTCGTAACAAGCCAAATGCAATCCAGAACTGTGTAGTGACATGGTTTATCGTCTCATGATATTCAAATAACTCTACCATAGTGAAGAAATAAGCAAATGCTAGCCCCAGAAACCCCCATCTCTTATTTTTCAGTAACCAGTCTCTATGATCAGGACTTATGGCTCTTTAAAAATAAACTTATTGCCTAAACACACATTCATAAAATGTTGGATTGGAATTAGTTGTTTTCTGAAATTGCTACGGATACAAAAATATAGTATTTGTTCCATAATGTTTCTTTTTCTCTTAGAATTACGCTTACAATGTATGTATGTTATTTAAATGGTGGTTATTCTTTTGATAGCCTATAGTGCTCCATTACAGGTATAAGACCATTTACCCATTCTGTCATAGATAGAAATTGGACCTATTTCCATCTTTTAGATCCATATAAAGACATTGCTATGATGACTATTTTTCTTTGTGTATTAGCCCATCCACAAACACATTTCATTGAGTATCCACCATGCTGGGTCATTGGGACACATACCATCAACTTTATCAGAAAATACTAAACCTTTCCCAGAGAGTTTGACACTGTAACATTGTCATCCCTTGACATTGTCAGCCTTTTGAATTGTAGCCAGTGTATTTATTTATTTGTTTGTGTTTTGATTTTTCAAGACAAGGTTTCTCTGTGTAGCTTTGGTGTCTATCCTGGAACTCACTCTGGTCTTGAACTCACAGAGATATCTGCCTGTCTCTGGCCCCTAAGTACTGGGATTAAAGGTGTACACTACGGACCACCTGGCCAGTAGCCAATTTATTAAGTGAGAATTTTCTCGTATTTGACAGGACCATGTTGTGTAGCCCAAGGTAGTCTTTAACTCATGTCCCTACCTCAGTTTCCCTAATACTGAGATTACAAGTCTGCATCACCACCTAGTCTGGGGGGTGGGATCTAAAACAATAGAGTTGAATTTTATCAAACATTGCATACATTTAATCAGAAAATCATGACAGTCATTTATCTTTTGTTAATGTGATAAATTGTATGGGTTCTTTTGTGTTAAATCAGTGTTAGATTTCTGTAGTAAGCCTAGCTAGTGGCTAAATGGTAGACTTTTTGTACTTTATTAGAATTTATGTGCATCTAGGTTCATAAATAAAGTCATAGCAAGCAAAATAATGCCCTTTTCCGTAAATGTCCTGATCTCTAGAACCTATGAAGGTCATACTATACAAAAATGAGAAACTGAGTTTGTCAATCAGCTGATCAAAAAAATAGGAAACTGGCCTGGATTATCCATATGAATCAGAAATAAGCTTAAAAAAGAATCCTTAGATGTGAGAGGAAGCAGAAGAGGTCTGGATGATACCACACAGTAAGGACTAGATTGCTGTGCTTGCCTTTTAGAAAAGGTGGCTGGGGAGATGAGGAAGGTAGGTAGCTGCACAAGGGGTCAGGGTTCTCTATGAGAGTCTGAAGCGGGCACACAGCCTACACAATTTCAGCTCCATTTGTAGCTCACATAACTGTAAGATAACGAATTCAGAACACTTCAGATGCTACATACAGTATAATTTGCTTACAGCTTCAGCAGAAAAGTACTATATGTGCCCTACAAAGACATCCAAGATATGGCCAGATTAACTGTCCGTCATAATTGTCTGAGTGTTTGATATCATGGTTATTCTGGTCTCAGGATAAATGTTATGTGTTCCTCTTTTTGCTGCCTTATGTAAAAAACATAATCATCTAAAAAACCATCTGCATTTATTTTTAAAATATCATGAACATTATTTTTCAGGTTAGCATGCAAAGTAAGGAGCTTCATTATGGCTTCTTTGGACAACGTTTCATTATGTTTGGTTCTCATTTGTCCCCCTTCCCCAGGGTCTTCCCCAAGCCCCCTTCCTGCAGGCAGCAGTTTCCCATGCATCCTTCAGCCAGCCCTCCCTTCTGCCTTGATGCACGCAATTCATTCCTTTCTCTATTTCTTCTTCTCCCACAAGATCTCTTCCTCCCCTCTTATGATCTACTTCCTAGTTTCATGACGCATATGCATGCGTACATGTGTGTGCACACACATGTACATTCAAACACACATATATTTACATGTATACACCATTTTAAGTGTTCATTCCACATAGGGGAGAAAACACATGGTATATTTGTCTGCCTGAGTCTGGCCTATTTTCTTTAGAAACATTCATCTTAAGTGTTCTGTGGAGTTCATCCGTGAAGCCAGCTGGGCTGAGGGAACACTGTGAGCGGCTTTAATTACAAATCCAACCTATATGGCAATTCCTGGGTTTTCTTTGTAATGTCTTTTTCTTCTTTAGTGTTATGCTTACTTGGAATGTATAAATTTCAGTAACTTTTCAAATGTATGAGTACAAAATTGCTGATGGAAGTCCCTTAAGCACAGTGATATCATAGTTTGTTTTGGTTTTTCTCATTATTACTGTGGTAGCCTCTTTTCTTCATCTAAGATGAGCTTTGTTATTTTATTAGACCTTTCAAAGAATCAGATTTAGTGAATAAAATTGTTATAAATTTTATTTTTATTTAACCTGTCATTGAAAGTTTGCCTTTTAAAATATATATTTCTTTTTAAATGTATTGCTCGTGTGGCTACATATTTGTATATATGGGGTGCACCTGCCATGGCACATATGTGGGGGTCAAAGAATGACCTATGGGAATCGGTTCTTTCCTCCTACCATGCAGGACGCAGGGTTGAACTGAGGTCCACAGGCTTGGCAACAAGTGCCTTTCTCAACCCAGCCATCTTAATCTATATTTTAGGCTAAACTTCACTGTATTTTCCCAGTATCTGTCACCAAGTGATTGATATAGTTAGATCTTCTTCTTACATGGCTTTATACTTCCTTACCAACAGGGATTGATGATATATGGTGTCATGATATCATTTGCAGGAAACCTTAAGCTATTTTCTTATTCTAGATTAAATAAATATAAGGAATACTACATATCAAGTAACTTTTTCTGTTTTGTGCGTTTAATCCCTAATTACTTGTTGACATGGGGAATGGCAGGTGCAAGTAATCTAATGATGGAACTTGTGAAAAGGGGGCTCCCATTAGGGAGTGGGAGAGAGATAATGAAGAAGGAGGGAGGATGTTAAAATAAAAATAAGAATGTCTGAAAGTCATACAGAATCAACTATTAACTATCTAAAAAATAAGCCCATAAAGCACATAAGCTTGTCTATTAATATACACACATCATTAAAAAGAAATTTTCTCATCTCTAATGGGAAAACTTTCTCAACGAGACAAAGACCATCTAACAAAATCTCAACCAGGCTGAGAAGCCTTCTTTTGAGTGTTAGTCAGGGTTGTTCAAAAGACTCCTCAAACATTACAGACTAGTTATTGCCCTTGGATGTTTCCCCTTCCAAGAGGAAGGGAAGCCCCTATTGCTGACTACACCATGCACTTTAGACACAGGACCCGGTGGTGCCTCGACTGGAACTGACTGTCTCCTCCATGACACTAGCTTTCATGGTGCCAGAATGCATCCTGTAAGCCTCCAAAGGCAACCAACAGTCCTACCCAGCTATGATGCCTATGGTTCACAATGACCAATGGCACAGTAACCTGAAGCCTGTAGTAGTGCATTCATATGTTGGTGATGACCAACTGTTCTCTAAGTGGACATAAGTCTCACTCAACAAGAGGGAAAGCATGTCTAGCACTGGAAATCCAGTCAACTTTTCAAGGCTTGTGAAGCCAAGAATGTTAGAAGAGAACACACAACCACCACTTTATTTAGCCAGCGCAATCCTAACTACATTCTAAATATTTGTCCTGATCTCCACAAATAAGCATAGCCCTCACCCCTCATCAAGGAAACTTCTCTTTGCAACAGATGGAGACCATTGCACAAACCTGTCACCAATCAAAACACAGAATTACTGAGCCCAATCTCAATGTATACATGTACAAAACAACCTCCATACCTGAGACTCGGGGGACACTGAGGAAGAGGGTTTGTCTCCTAATACTGTCAGAAGCTACACCTGTAAAGTCTCACTAACATGACTGACTAAACATGAGCAGAACAAGGACAGCAACAATCCATGTGCCAAAAAGAATGAGGAAAGGACCAGGAGGCTGCAACCCTACCCAGAGAATACAGGCAACTAAGGAATGCTGAGAGGGGGAGAAACAGTCTTCCCCAGCAAAGGACACACACCAAAATTCTGAAAGAGAGCAAGGCAGGGTGCACATTAAAGGGTTTGGAGGGAAGAAAAGAAGTGGGGAAATGATTTAGTTATACTATCAACGATAAAAGAAATCAACTTTCAAAGGTTAAAAACTAGTATCTTTTAAAACAAGAATATGGAAGTATCTAAAAAGAAACTCATGAGAAAAATGCATATAAAAATGCTGATCACCACTTTGTGGATCTTATTTGAAATAAAATCCAGCAAGATAGCAATAGTGAACAGTGACAGAAAAATCAGAATGATGGATTTAGAGCTAGGTTTGACTGAAAAGCATACAGAGAGACAGCTACTGTAGTGGGTGTGCTTCTCATCCTGGCCTTGGATGATGACTATACTCCATACAGGCTCCTAGATGTTCATTAAGCTGAGCACTGAGCTCACCTGTTCTGTGCACCCACAAACCAAGCCTAAAGTCTGGCACTGAAGCAAAAAAAAAAAAGAGTGCCCACTTATAGAAGAAATCTTCTCTACCACCAGGGAATGACTGTAAACATTGAATATCAAGCAATAAGAAGATCTTATATTAAAAGAAGAAAACTGAATGATACATAGTGATAATAAGCATCTTCTGACCAAAGTAAAGTATATAGCTAGAAAAATAACACTAATTTTGATGTTCTAGATTCACTTCTTATTGGCATCCTATTTAATTATATTCTATTATATTAAAGTTTAATATGCTTCTTAATACACTTTTTGAATGTATAGCAGTTAAGTATTCATAGCAAAAAGAAACACCCATACACACAAAACCCAAATAAGCATGGAGAAAGTTGTTTTTAGCCCCACCACAGAGAATATTTTCTTCTCATGTTGGCAAAATAAATTATTTACTCCGTTACTGGAATATACCCAAGTTAATAGGGTATTTTTAACCATAAATTTAAGGATCCTTTCCAACATTAAAAAATCCAATTCTAGTTGGTTTGCTTCTTATGAAAAAGAAAAAAAAAACAGACCAAGAAACAGCTAAGATATGTTCTGCTTAAGGTTTTCTACAATAAACAAAGGGATTGGGGTTTTTGTGGCATTTACAGTCAGTTCCAATCACATCTGAAAACCTACCGAGTCTGCTGAGATGGGTTTGGGCTTGTGCCAGCTCGTTTGTAGGGAATACGATTGCAGACTTTGCAGATTTTGAACACATAAGGGCCCCACAAGTTGAGAGTCTTGAGAGTCAAGTGCATGAGCTAGAGTCAGGGCCCTAGGCAGCACTATTCCAGGCAAGGGAGGAAAGTGTTCAGTGCACATAATGAAAACTTCTTGTGTCTTTTTCACCTGAGGGAAATCAGAATTCCCAATGCTAAAGTTACCCCTAAAAGATCCTACGACAGAAAACAATGCTTCTATGGGATACTTCCCACATGTAGTTGGGTACCTCAGTTTCTCCCAAGCGACAGCTGAGTCCTCCCAAGTCCTCCCATGTGACAGCTGAGGACATCTCAAAGCAAGGCTGTAATCTCTGAAATGTCAAATTATGGGTGCATACTCACTGTGACTTCAAAGCTCCAGCCTTTCAGAGGCATGCAGAGTGCTACCACAGCAAGCTCACTGCCACACCTGGTGGACAGACATGATGGTGGCTTCACTGCCACTTTTTGTGGACACTATAGTAGTAAATACCTTTTATTCCTGTAAGTTCCAGTAAGGTTCTTCTCCCTCTGTTTCCTGAGATCCAATTCCCCAGTCTCATCCCCAGTTCTGCAGCAGAACATCTGTGGCAGCCTTTCCTGGCCCCTCCCCCATCTCCTGTGGACCCCACAGACTTTTCAGTCCTACCCTCCCACTTCCCACTTGTTGCTTTATACCAGCCCCCAACTCCAGCAGTTACTCCTCACAAACCCACAGACCACTTCTGCCAGGAAAACAGGCTGGCTGGCTGTAGATTGTCTGTAGACCTTCCTCTCTCCCTCTGTTCCTCTAGAACCAACCCCCAGCCTTATCCCCAGTACTATAGCAGACCTTTGGGTGACCTCTCATCACTGTCTCCCCACAATTCCAAGGAGACAATATAAGCAGATCCTCATTGAACCCTCAAATCTTCCCCTTTTTGGGAACCCCTTAAGACCCCTAGCCTACCCCCATTTCTAAGTCTTACCTCACAATACCCAAAAACATATTTTTACCTGGAACTCCCAGTGGCCACAACTATCGGGTCCAAAAAAAAAAAAAAATTCAGACCAAGCAACACACAGCCATCATGCTCTCTGAAAATCCAGAGAGGAAACAGAAACTAAGGAATAAAAAACACCCACCCCACAACGACAAACCCAGAAATCAGCATCTAGACTGTTAACCATCCCAGGCACCAGCATAAGAGTACAATCAATAAGAACCAGGGCAATATGTCTCCATTAGACACTAACTATCCTACCACAGCAGGCCCTGAATATTCCAACATGGTTGAAGCACAAGAAAATACCTGAAAATCACCTGTATGATGGTGATGGAGGTCCTTAAAGATGAAATTAATAAATCCCTTTTTTTTAAGAATCCAAGAAAATACAAATGGTATAGGAAATGGATAAATTCCTTAAAGAAATCCAGGAAAGCACAAATAAACAATAGAAGGAAATGAATAAAAATGTTCAATAGCTGAAAATAGAAATAGAATCAATAAAGAAAGCACAAAGTGACAGAATTGTAGAAATGAAAAATTTAGAAAATTAAACATGAACTACACAGGTAAGTTTCACCAACATAATATAAAAGATGGAAGAAAGACTCTCAGGCATTGAAGTTATAGTAGAAAATACATATACATTGGTCAGAGAAGATGTGAAATCTAAAAATCCTGACACAAAACCTCCAGGAATCTGGGACATTATAAAAAGACCAAACATTGGAATATTAGGAATAGGAGGAAGGAGAGGAATCTCTGCTCAAAAGCCCAGAAAATATTTTCAACAAAATCATAAAAGAAAATTTCCTAACCTAAAGAAGGAGATGCCTCTAAGAGTACAAGAAGCATGTAAAACACTAAATAGATTGGACCAGAAAAGAAAGTAACATCAGTACATAATAATCAAACCACTAAATGTTCAGTGAAAAAAAGAGAAAAGAAAAAAGGAAAAAAGAAAAAAACAGAAAGAAAAAATTAAAAGCTGCAAGGGAAAAAGAGCAAGTAAGCTAAAAAGGCAGACCTAGTAGAATCACACCCAGCTTCTCAAAGGAGACTCTAAAAGCCAGAAAGGCCTACACAGATGGACTACAGCCCCTAAGAGACCACAGATATCATCCAAGACTACTATAACCAGCACAACTTTCAATCATCACAGATAAAAAGAAGATATCCCATGAGAAAGCCAAATTTAAACAATCTCTATCTACAAGTCCAGTCCTACAGAAAGTACTAGGAGGAGTACTTTAACTTACCCATAAAAACACAGGGACTAATTCCCCCAATAAAAAAGACAAAGACTAACAGAAAGAATGTGAAAACAATATCCATACTACCACTGTATCCAAGAAACAACTCAACCTCAAGGGTTGACATTGTCTCAGGGTAAAGAACTGGAAAAAGATTTTCCAAGTAAATGAACCCAAGAAGTAAGCTGGTGTAAACATTTTAATATCTAAGAAAATAAACTTCAAACCAAAACTATTCAAAAGAGTTAGGACACTAAATAATCAAAGAAAAAAATCCACCCAGATGATATTTTAGCTAAGGGCTTTGCCCCAAACACTAGGGCACCCAAATTTGTAAAAGAAATAGAAGCACTACTATAGCTTGAATCATGTATTGATCCTCACACACTGATAGTGGAAGACTTTAATACCTCATTCTCACCAATAGAGAATGCTAAGGCTAACAGATGTTATAAAGCAAAGAACCTAACAGATATCTACAAGACATTTTACCTTTACACAAACAATATACCTCCTCTTCTTCATCACTCGGAACTTTCTAAAAGCACATACTCAGATACAAAGCAAGTCTCATGAGATGCAAGAAAACTGAAATAACTCTCACATTCTATCAGATCACTATAGATATCAGCAACAGAAAGTTTATGAAGTCATGGAAACTGAAGGGTCAAGACAAAAATAAAGAGAGAAATTAAAGGACTTCTAAAATTCAGTGAAAATTAATACACAACGTACCCCAACTTATGGGACATAGTGAAAGAAGTTCTAGGAGGGAAGTTCAAAGCACTAAGTGCCTATATAAAACAAACAAACAAACAAATTCATCTGAAGATCTCAAACTAGCAACTTAACAGCATATGTGAAAGCTCTAGAACAAAAATAAGTAATCATAACCAAGAGGAATAGACAGAAATGGTAAGAAATAATCAAACTCAAGGCTTAAATCAATAAAATAGAAACAAAGAAAACAAAACAAGGAATCAGTGAAACAAAGACTTGGTTCTTTTAAGAAAATAAACAGACAAACCCTTAGCCAAACTAACTAAAAGGCATATAGAAAATATTCAAATTAATAAAATCATAAATGAAAAGGGGGACATAACAACAGACACACAGAAAATCTACAGAAAAATATATGCTCCATCAGAGTAGGAAATTATAAAGCAATGAGTAATTTTTCCAATAGGTATCACTTACCAAAGTTAAATCAAGACATAAAAATAATTTAAACATACTTATAATTTCTAGTGAAATAGAAACACTTATTAAGATCTCCCAAGCAAACAGAAAACCAAGGGCTAAATGATTTTGCTCAGAATTCTAACACACTTTCAAAGAAGAGTTAATGTCAATTCTCCTCAAATTATTCTACAAAATAGAAATAAAAGGAACATTGTTAAATTCATTTTATGAGGCTAGTTATCCAAGTGATATAAAAAAACCCAACAAGAAAAGAAAATTACATACTAATTTCTTTTATGAACATAGATGCAAAAATACTCAATAAAATACTTGCAAACTGAATCTAAGACCATCAATCAAAAAGATCATTTACAAATATCACATACCAAAATTAAATCAAGACCAGATAAACAAATTAAATAGACCTATAACTGCTAAAGAAATAGAAACAGTCATCAAAAGTCTTCCAACCAAAAAAGGCCCAGGGCCAGATGGTTTCAGCTCAGAATTCTACAAGATTTTCAAAGAAGAACTAATACCAATACTCCTCAAATTGTTCCACATGATAGAAATAGAAGGAAAATTGCCAAACTCTTTTTATGAAGCAACAATTACCCTGAACCCAAAACCACAGAAAGACATTACTAAGAAAGAATTACAGACCAATTGCACTCATGAACATTGATGCAAAAATACTCAGTAAAATACTGGCAAATTGAATCCAAAAACACATCAGAAAAATCATCCACTATGATCAATTTGGCTTATCCCAGAGATGCAGGGATGGCTCAACATATGACAATCTGTTAATCTACCATATAAACAAACTAAAAACAAAACTCATGATCATCTCATTAGATGCTGAAAAAGTCTTTGAGAAAATACACCATTCCTTCATGATAAAGGTCTTAGAGAGAGCAGGGATACATAGAACATACCTAAACTTAATAAAGGCAATATACAGCAAGCCAAGAGCCAACATCAAAATAAATGGAGAGAAACTCAAAGTGATCCCACTGAAAACAGAAACAAGACAAAGTTGTTCACTCTCTCCATATCTATTTAATATAGTTTTTGAGGTTCTAGCTAGAGCAATAAGACAACAAAAGGAGATCAAGGGAATACAAATTGGAAAAGAAGTCAGATTCTCACTATTTGGTGATGATAGAATGGTTTACATAACTGACCCCAAAAATTCCACTAAAAACTTCTGTAACTGATAAACACCTTCAGTAATGTATCAGGATCAAGATTAACTTAAAAAATAATCAGTAGCCCTTCTTTACACAGATGATAAATGGGCTGAGAAAGAAATCAGAGAAACATCACCCTTCACAATAATCACAAATAACATAAAATATCTTGGAGAAAACCTGTATGACAAGAACTTTAAATCTTTGAAGAAAGAAATTGAAAAAGACACCAGAAAATTGAAAGATCTCCCATGCTCTTGGGTAGGTAGAATTAACATAGTAAAAATGACAATCTTACCCAAAACAAACTACAGATTCAATACAATTCCCATCAAAATCCCAGCAAAATTCCTCACAGACTTCAAAAGAACAATATTCAACTTCATGCATCACAATCCCTGACTTCAAACTCTACTACAGAGCTACAGTACTGAGAACAGCCTGGTATTGGCATAAAAACAGACAGGAGGACCAATGGAAATGATTTGAAGACCCAGATATCAATCCATGCACCTACAAACAGCTGATTTTTGACAAAGAAGCATATATATATGTATATATATATATGAAAAAATCATATTCAACCAACATTTAGAAGAATGAAAATAGATCCATTTGTGCCACCATGCACAAAACTCTAGTCCAAATGGATCAAAGATCTCAGCATAAAACCAACTATACTGAACCTCATAGAGGAGAAATGGGGTAGTACACTTGAACACATTGGCACAGAAGACCACATCCTAATATAATCCCAGTAGCACAGACACTGAGAGAAACAGTTAATAAACAGGACCTCCTGAAACTGGGAAGCTTCTGTAAAGCAAAGAACATGGGCAACAACACAAAATGGCATCCTACAGAATGGGAAATGATCTTCATCAACCCCATATCAGACAGAGAACTTATCTCAAAAATACACAAAGAACTCAAGAAATTGGTCATCAAAAGAACAAAAAATCCAATAAAAAATGGGGTACAGACCTAAACAGAAAACTCTCAACAAAGGAATCTAAAATGGCTGAAAGACACTTAAGGAAATACTCAACACCCTTAGCCATCAGAGAAATGCAAATCAAAACAACCCTGATATTCCAACTTACACCTGTAAGAATGGCCAAGATCAAAAACACAGATAACAACTTATGCTGGAGAGGATGTGGGATAAAGGGAACACTCCTGCTTTGATGGTGGGAATATAAACTGGTTCAGGCACCTTGGATTTCAGTATGGTGATTTCTCAGAAAATTTAGAAACAACCTACCTCAAGATACAGCAATACCACTTTTGGGTATATACTCAAATGATGTTCAATCATACCACAAGGACATGTTCTCATCTATGTTGATATCAGTATTGTTTGTCATAGCCAGAACCTGGAAACAACCAAAATGCCCCAGGGCCAAGAATGAATAAGGAAAATGTGATATTTACACAATTGATTACTACACAGCAGAAAAAAATAATGACACCTTGAAATCTGAGGGCAAATGGGTGGATTTAGAAAACATTATATTGAGTGAGGTAACCCAGACTCAGAAAGTCACATATATGTACTCACTCATAAGTGGCTTTTACACATAAAGCAAAGAAAAATCAGCCTACAATTCACAATCTCAGAGTACCCAGACAGCAAAGAAGACCCTAAGAAAGATATACATAATCTAATCCACTTGGGAAATAGAAAAACACAAGATTTCCTGAGTTAATTGGGAGCATGGGGACTATGGAGGCAGATAGAAGGAGAGAGGAGGGGAAGGAATAGGAGCTGAGAAAAATATATAACTCAATAAAAACAATTTAATAAAAAAAATCATCCACCATGATCAGGTAGACTTTATCTTATAGATGCAGGGATAGTCAATAAATAAAAACCAAGAACTCTAATCTACCATATGAGAAACTTTATGGCAAAAACCATATGGTTATTTCATTAGTTGCAGAAAAGTCCTTTGGCAAAACCCAACACCCTTTTCATGATAAAATTCTTGGAGAGATTAGGAATACAAGGGACATACCTCAACATAATAAAGACAGTTTAAGGCAAATTCATCCACTAAAATGGAAAGAAACTCAAAGTGATTCCACTAGCATCAGGATAAAGATAAGGTTGTCTACTATCTCCATATCTATTCAATATAGTACTTAATGGCTTAACTAGAGCAATAATACAACTGAAGGAGATCAAGGGGATATAAATTGGAAAGGAAGAAGTCAACATATCTTTATTTGAAGATGATATGATAGTGTATATAAATGACCCTAAAAATTATACTTGGGAACTCCTACAGCTAATAAACACTTTCAGAAAAGTAGCTGAATATAAAGTTAACTCACAAAAATTAGTTCCCCTTCTATATACAAATGATAAATGGACTGAGAAAGGATTCAGGGAAATAACCCCTTTGGTGTAACTCTAACCAAGCAAGTGAAACTTCAAGACTTTGAAGAGAGAAATTGAAGATGATATCAGAAGATGGAAAGATCTTCCATGATTCATAGATCAGTAGAATTAACATGGTAAAAATGTCCATCCTACCAAAAGCAATCTACAGATGCAGTACAATCACTATCAAAATTCTAACATAATTATTCATAGACTTTGAAAGGACAATTCCCAACTTCATGTAGAAAAGCAAAAAACCCAGGATAGCTAAAACATTTCTGAATAATAAAAGAACTGCTGGAGGACCCACCATTCTGGATTTTGAGTTGTACTACAGAGATATAGTAATACAGAGTATGATATTGGCATAAAAACAGACATTTTGAACAATGGAATGGAATTGAAGACACAGACATAAATCCAGATACCTATGGATACCTACCTTATTTTTGATAAAGAAGCCAGAAATATAAACTGGAAATAAGACAGCATCTTCAACAAAATTTATTGGTCAAACTGGATGTCTGCATGTAGAAGAATAAAAATAGATCCATGTTTATTACCCTGCACAAAACTCAAGTTGAAATGGATCAAAGACCTCAAAATAAAATCAGAAACACTAGACCTGATAGAAGAGAAAGTAGTGAATAGCCTTGAATGCATTGGCACAGGAGACAACTTCCTGAAAAGAACACCAACAGTGCAGGCTCTAAGATCAACAATTAGCAAATGGAACCTTGGGAAAGAGAAAAGCTTCTATAACGCAAAGGACACTATCATTTGAACAAAACAGCAGCCTACAGAATGAGAAAAAACTTTCACCAATTTCACATCTGATAAAGGAGTAATATCCAAAAGAAATCAAGAAGTCAAGAAACTAATTATAAAAATAGTCCAAATAATCCATAAAAAATGGGTACAGGCCTAAATGCAGAATTCTCAGTAGAGGAAACTCAAAGGATTGAGAAACACTTAAAGAATGTCCATCATCCTTGGCCATCAGGGAAATGGAAATCAAAACGACCTTGGGATTCCACCTTACACACATCAGAATGGCTAAGATCAATAACACAAGTGGCAGCTCATGCTGGCAAGGATGTGGAATAAGGGTAACACTCACCCTTTGCTGGTGGGAGCGCAAACTTGTACGGCCACTATGGAAATCACTATGGCAATTCATTTGAAAGTGGGGAATTGATTCAGATGTATGACTGGGCATATAACAAAAGGGAGGTGCATCCTATGGAAAGGACACTCAACCATGTCCATTGATGCCTTTAGTCATGATAGCCAGAAACTGGTAACAACCCAGATATGCCTCAAACAAAGAATGGATAAAGAAAATGTGGTACATTTATACAATGGAGGATTACTTAGTTGTTAAAAACAAATGACATCATGAAATTTGTAGGCAAAAAAGAAAAAAAAGTCATCCTGAGTAAGGTAATGCAGACCCCAAAAAATGAATATGGTATATATTCACTTATATGTGGATATTAGCCTTTAAATAAATGATAACCAACTGATATGGGATTCCCCTCTGTATACTGTAAATATGTTATATTGCCATTGGTTAATAAAGAATCTGCTTTTGGTCAATGACTTAACAGAGTAAAGTCAGGCAGAAACTCTAAACAGAGATGTAGAGAGAGAAAGTAGACATAGTCAAAGAGACACCATGTAGCTGCTGAAGAAGATAGATGTCCAGAACCTTACTGGTAAACCATGAGCCACATGGTTAATACACAGAATAATATAAATGGGTTAATTTAAGAAGAGCTAGCTGCTGGGTGGTGGTGGTATATGCCTTTAATTCCAGCACTCGGGAGGCAGAGGCAGGCAGATATCTATGAGTTTGAGACTAGCCTGTTCTACAAGAGCTAGTTTCAGGACAGGCTCCCAAAACTACAGAGAAACCATGTCTTGAAAAACCACAAAAAAGAAAAGAAAAGAAAAGAAAAAGAAAAAAAGAGCTAGCTAAAAATATGCTTAAGCTATTGGCCAAACAGTATTTTTATACTGTTTATAATTTATATAATTTCTGTGTGATTATTTTGGGTTTCAGCAGCTGGGAAATGAACAAGCAATCTCTGCCTACAAATTGGTGCCCACCATCTGGGACATGGATCCATATAAGACCTAAAAAAGCTTAAGGGAAAAAAAAAAAGAGGGCTTCTGTAGTTAGAAGCTGCCTGCCCATATGATGAAATAACCACACAGAAACTGTATTAATTAAATCACTGCTTGTCCAATCACTTTAGTGTATTGCTAGCTAGCTTTTACATCTACAATTAACCCATTTTCATTATTTTATATTTTACCATGAGGCTCATGGCCTACCAGCAAGGTTCCAGCTGGCTGCTTGCTTCTTTCCCCTCTGGTGGCTGCATGGCATCTCTGCAACTCCATCTTCTTTCTCCCAGCATTCAGTTTAGTTTCCCCTGTCTACCTCTGTTCTTTCCTGCTATAGGTCCAAAGAAGTTTCTTTATTAATCAATGGTATTCACAGCATACAGAGGGGAATCCCATATCAGGCTTCTACACCCAAAAAATGGGAGCCAAGTGTGACTTCTTGGTAGCCGTATTTTATTTTTCCAGTTTTGCTCTGTTTGCTAGAAGCAAGCAGAGGCACAATTCCTTTAAGAGAAGGCTTCCTGACTCAGTGGTAACAGCAAAAATTGTGTGGCTCCTTTATAACAGCTTCCTGGTTTGTGCGAGGTGCCCAAACAGCTCTGGCTCTTTCAAGAGACCTAGTGTTTAAATGTGGTTTGTGAGCAGAGTGCTATAACTTGCTTAATGGCAACATAGACCTGCTGTATGCCTGGAGCTGGAGCTGTGAGCATGACTCGCAGAGCTGGCACCGAACAGACCTCTACCAGTGTGGACTGGGTGGAGCAAAAAGGCAAAGCAGCCTTAGTCCTAGTCATGCTGCTTAGAATGTTAATAAGTGTGATTCAGATATGCAATGAAGACAGATCCAGATGAAAAAGACCTCTGAATGGGTTACATTGTTGAAT
>NC_022030.1:775641-781933 GCF_000317375.1 Microtus ochrogaster
AAAAGAGGTTCTGCTTTTGTTCACAGAAGATGAGAGAACATGTGGATTCCTTTCAGACTAATGTAGCTTGATGGAACAAGACTCCCTGAAAGGTCTCCACAAATCCCCAAAATACTTTGTCCAACAAAAAGTGGGAAGCAGTTTGAGAGAACTATGCCCAAATTCCCAAATATTGTTTATAAATGTTTGTTTACATTTAAAGGGAAATATGCTATAGAGATGAATACTTTGCATTGGTATGGTTCTTGGTTTATTGATACAAATTTAAGTTCAACTTTGTTTGATATATATTTCTGCTCTTGATTAAGGTGTTGTATTTATGCAGCTCATTTAAAAATGTAATATATAATTAAAATGGAGGTTAATAGATAATCATCTATAATAGTCAAGCTTGTGGTAATGTTTGTTAGGTTTTCTAGATATACAGAGATATATTTCAGATGGATATGTATTATTCAAATTTTTCAAAGATGTATAGAGTATGACATTGAATATGTTTTAAGAACTTAGGACTTTTCATGACAATGAGACACATCTGCTCCTGGCAGCACCAATCTACTTCAAGAGAATGATGGACACATTGAAGAGGCCTTTTTTGGAGTTTGTTAGCCATCTGGGCAAGAAACTGCTCTTCCCTGGACTGCTTGATGGTATGCTGTATAAACTGGACATGCAGGACCTACAGAAAAATGACTTCTGAAGTTGTCTAAAGAAGGTGAGACAGTCCTTCAGGATTCTTGCTTCATAAAAGAGTCTGCCAGACATTCTGCAGGACATAGAAGAAAGTGACAGACAAACTGCCAAAATAGACGGAACTGTCCTTGAAATTTCCTGTTTCATGGAAAAGTTAGTTAGATACTATGGGCCAGTAGGCCGAAAATGGATGCCCCAATGTTACAGAAGAACTTTGGATGTCCAGGAAACAAGATGTTTATGTCAATTCTAGAGTTTTTGGAGTTGCTTTCAATGCATTTCCTGTTTACATACACACACATATGTGTGTGTATATATATATTATATAATATTATATCATTCTGGCATCTTTGATGGAGTTGAAGAAAGATAGTTATAATTATAAAAGATAGATTAGATATAAAACATTATACTCACAAAGATAGGATAGATGATAGAGTATTTTCCTTAATTTGCCAAATGTAAATGGAGTAAATATTGTAACTATAATTCTTGCTTGATAACTGTTTTGTTGTATGCAATCTTGCTATGTTAAAGTCAAAATCTTCCTGTATAATTAGACAAAAAAGGGGAGGTGATGTGGGACTCCCCTCTGTATGCTGTGAATATATTATATTGCCATTGGTAATAAAGAAGCTGCTTTTGGCCAATGGTTTAACAGAATAAAGCCCGGCTGAAAATCTGAACAGAGATGTAGAGAGAGAATAGATGGAGCCAAAGAGACACTATGTAGCCATCAAAGGTTTACTGGTAAACCATGAGCTTCATGATAATACACAGAATAATAGAAATGGGTTAATTTAAAATATAAGAGCCAGCTAGAAATACATTTAAGTTATTGGAAAACAGTATTGTAATTAATACAGTCTCTGTGCGATTATTTCGGATCTGAGCATCCAGGAAACAAACAAGCAGTCTCCACCTACAACCAACCAACAATGTGTAGACCCCCAGAGGGTAGGTATCAAACAAGGAATTAGGGGAGCACATGAATATCCCTGGGAAGGGGAAATAGATTTTATGGGTGGAATGGGGGTGGGGTGGGACAAGAATAATGATCAGGTCGGGAGGCAGAAAAGAGTTTGCGTTGAGTGAAAGAATGCAGAGAGATATAGTTGGAAATGAGGAGCATTTGAGGGATAGTATGGAGACCCAGTGCAGTGGAAACTTCCTAAAATAATATGAAGGTGATCCTAATGAGGTTTCCTAAGTGTGGAGGGCGGATACAGAATCCCAACTGACCATCTCTTGTCACCAAACAAGGCTTCATGTAGTGGGACTAGGTAGTATTCACTTGAGTTGCTGGCTAAGGTGGCCCATAGAAATCCTCAAACCACCCACGCTGTTGCCAAGACAATAGTTTGTTCTCTTCAAACTGAGGGCAGAGCCTCATTGCCAAGGACAATACCCACACAATTCACTGAACAAGGTGAAATCGAGCTGGTGCTTTTGTGGAACTTTCATCCATGTTCTTTGGTGTAGGAAGATACGCTGCAGGTTACCAAAAGAGAAATGTAAATACCATCCCAGCCACAAAGCTTTTGATCTACAATCTGTCCTGCATGCAAGATATGCTAGGCCAGTGGTGGTACAGAATTTGTGGGAATAAGCAGTTAATGTCTGAGTTGACTTAAGGCCCATACCTGAGATATAATCCATACCTGCCACTGCATGGGTGACCGTGAACCAGAGACTAGATATCCCAGATACCTAGTGTAAGACCAAATACTACTGATGTAAGAAATAACAATAAAGTGACTCCTAATGATAGCCTGCTGTATCATAGATGAGTGACTTCTCAGTCATCATTAGGGAAGCTTCCTCCTGCAGCAGCTGGAAACAGAGGCAGTAATGTTAGACTCACTGTCATTCAACAGTAGGGGCTGAAGGGAGGTAGCACTGAGAGGCTATGATCAATATACATTATATAAGGGTCTGAAATGTTCAAATAATAAAAAACATTTTTGATAAAGAAAAAAGTATTAGAATAAAAAGCAGCTCACATGCCACTGAATTCTACATTCAAAAACAGTTAAAATGATCAATTTTATGTTGTTTAATATTTCATCACAATAATAAAGCCAATGAGTATTTATCTGAACATTACATGAAAGAAAAGTCAGATAACATTAAAGCCTACAATTATTTGAAACACATTGAGAAGGTCAATAATTTTGCTATTGTTGCTGCTGCTGTTGTTTGAGACAGGTTCCTATATAATACTAACAAGCCTTACAATGTACGGTTGAGGTTGACCTTGAACTTTGAACTTCTGATCACCCTGCTTCTATGTCTCACAGGCCAGTTTAGAGATGTGTGTCACTGTCCCTGGGCAGACTAACAGTTTTTAAATATGTTTATATGAAATTGAAACCAAACTAAGGACAAAAGCAAAGCCATTGAAGAAAACAATAAAAGCAAAGATACACAATTTTATTATGAAATTAAAACAGCCCCTTAGCTAGAGAGAATAAGAGCAGCGTTGCTGTAAATGGCATCCCCATTAGTGTCATTTCTATTACAAGGGGTGACTTATAGCTTGTGGTTGATTATCAAGTTAGTTAACTGGTTTTACAATAGAACACATTCAAAAACTCTATAAATGTTGTTTATGGAAGAGATTGTTTAAATGTGGCTCATAAGCCTCTTCCAGGAGCTATCTCAGTCCTGTGGCTTTCAAGCAGTTTGACAGCTGAGACACAGTTGTCAAAACAGATCCCGAAGCCATTTACTCTTCATAATTTTTTTCAACAGGGACATTTCTCCATTTGGATCTATCAGCTCTGCAGCAACTGCACCGTTCTAGAAGGAAGGAGCAGTTTGCTTAGAGCTGAGAGCACTAGGGTTTGTGACATAGGTGGGAAAAGCTGGTCCACTTCCCCTTTGCCTGACATCCACAGAACTGCCAGGGAGACAGATCCAACACATTCTGAATCATTGTTTTGTCATTATCTTCTTTTAAATAAATATGCTTTCAAACTGGAGCAACTATAATTTCCCAGAACTTTCTTCTAAGCTATGCAAACTGAAACCGGCAGACCATGTGGGAAATTACAGGTAGAGCAGGTACCTGGGTGCATCCCTGTCGTTCTAGCAGAAGTGTCTGCATACTTTAGGCTAGCCTGGGCTATATAGTGAGATCTGGCCAATCCCCATCCAAATCAAGTAATTGCATAAAATGTGTCACCTAGCAACAGGAAAAGTGCTTTCTGGGTAACAGATGCAGCAGGAATAACATTGTAACAAAAGGGAAACTTCTGGAATTTTCTCTGCTTACCTTTATATCTGTTACTTTTTATTAATCAAATGCAAAAGAGAAAAAGAAAACCATGCAAAGTATTATCTGTTTTGTGGTTTGGTAAGAAAACTGGCTTGTTACTGAGACTGAGGCAGGGACCCTGCTTTTTTATAGCTTTTTGTTGTTGTTGTTTTGTTTTTTCTGAGACAGGGTTTCTCTGTAACTTTGGAGCCTGTCCTAGAACTAGTTCTTGTAGACCAGACTGTCCTCGAACTTACAGAGATCTGCCTGTCTCTGCCTCCCTGGTGTTAGGATTTAAGGACGTGTGCCACCGCAGCCCGACTTTTTTTTTTTTATAGCTTTTTAAAGTGTGCTACAGTTAAAGTAGCCTCTCACCATAGCTCCTACTGGAAACTTATCCCCAAATTCTTGTATCAATAATATTTGGAAGTGAGTCACTTCAGAGATAACTAGGATTGAATAAAGTCATGAAGGAGGAGAGCCTGGGCACCATTAGTGACTTTAGATGAGGAGGAAAAGCAGAGCTGTACTTGCTCAACCCCCTGTTGCTCATCAGTCCTATCTACCATAACAGGAAGTAGTACAATGCCCAGCATGAAACAGACTTCAGCAGACATTTGGTGCCATGCTGTTTGACTTTCAAATCTCTAGAATATGAGCTAAACTTCTTTTTTTTAAGGAAATTATCCAGCCTCAGGTACTTGGTAATAGCAACAGAAAACAGATGTACTACAATCTGTTAATGGCTACACTAAAGTAATGAACTGATTTGTCTGCTTTGTTAAGTTGGATAATCCAGAGAGAAAAACAGCTGTACAACAGTTTATATATAACTACCATGGCCAACCAAATATCAGCTTCTTTCTGATCTCTCCACTGAGCAGACAATGACCCACAGAATGCCAGACAAATCCTAGCCCTGACTTTAGGCAGCCCAGATTAATGATACCAACCTGGCCAAAGTCCAGATGTTGGCCTGCTATTTCTATTACAATTTCTAGACTAAATAATCCACATAAATTAGAGTATGAAGTTATTTTGAATCAGTGCCCAATCTGTTTCAAGAGGGAGGAAGAGAGATGTCTGCAGGGCTAAAAGATGTCTGAGAAGACCCGTGATTCAAGATAGAAGGATACGAAGTGAAAGCTACATCCCATTAGCCAACCAAGAAATACAAGAGAGAGTCCCCAGAACAGCATCACATCAGGTAGGACTTATCATCAAGGCACAAGGAAGGAGAAACTGGGACCTGCTTCTGGAATGTCTTGTGAAACATGGCACATTCAGAGCTGGGAGAAAGGAAGTTTTGATGCATTCAACATGTCCTTTGGTTTTCTCCAAAAGTTTGAAAGCATCTCTAGATGATGTCAAGCTACTAATGGTGACAGAGATGCAGAATAGCACGCTTCATCCATCCCAGTGGGGGAAGAGGCAAGAACAAGTATGTAGACGTGAGGATGACCTCTGACAAGACAGCGCACAGGGATTTTCTCTGGGCTAGTAAAGCTTTCCCCTCATCATTTGAGCTGTGTTTCACCAGGAGTGAGCCAGCTATTCGAACTCCTTAACCCTGTTATTCTAAGTAGAGAAAGTACACACTATCATTCACACTGAAAGAATGTGAGTTAGAAAAATATTTCTGTGAAAACTAAGTTGAATGCCATGAGGGTCCTTCAGAAAAGCAAGGTACCAAGAGAAATAGCTGCCAAACATGAAAAAAGTTTGACATACAAAGAAAGGGGAAAACAAATAAAAAATTCAACAACCACATCTGAAAAGGCTTTAAGCTCTAGCACAACATTTTTATTTATAGAACAATACATTTCAAGCTATGTGCTTGTCCATGTTTCTTTGTGTGTTGTATGAGTGTAAATCAATGGGAAGATGCACATGGCAAGCTAGAAATGAGTTTCTTCTTGTATACAATACAATTTAGAAAGTGATTGTGGACCAGAGGGAAGGACAAAGAGACAGAGTCCCAAAGCAAACTTACAACATACATAGCACAGCGAGTCAAGAGAGGATGAGCATTAATAGATTGCCAACCCTGGGACTTGCGCGATGGTTCAGTGGAACCAACCAAACAAACAAACAGAAAAAAACCCTTACTCTGCAAACATAAGTGACCTGAGTTCTAATTCTCAGCCCCAGGCATGGCTGCTGTACCTGTAACCATAGCATTAGGGGGCAGGAATGGGTAGATCTCAAGAGCTTTCTTGCCAGCTAGGCCAGCTGAAAATGGTAAGCTTCTAGTTTAGTGAGGGACTGTTTCTTAAGGCAATAAGGTGAACACCAACAGAAGAACATACCTGATACCCTGCTCTGGCCTTGCATATATAC
>NC_022030.1:782458-782886 GCF_000317375.1 Microtus ochrogaster
ACAAGGGTGTGTGTCCATATTTATACACAAAGGTGTGTGTGCCAAAGTTTACACGAGGGTATGTGTCCATACGTATACACAAGAGTATGTTGCTCATGTATACATAAGGGTGTATATGCCCATAGATATACAAGGGTGTGTGTGCCCATATATACACAAAAATGTGTGTACCCATGTATATATAATGGTGTATGTACCCATGGGTATACAAGAGTGTGTGTGCCCATGTATACACAAGGTGTGAGTACCCATTTAGATACAGGGGTATGTGTGTCCGTGGGTATATAAGGGTGTGTGTGCACATGCATATACAGGGGTGTGTGCACATGTATCCATAAGGGTGTTTACACACCAGTCTGCTCACATGCATGCAATACACAGCGCATACCCCACATGCATACCCTCACACCTGTCAATCATTTTAACTT
>NC_022030.1:783117-796791 GCF_000317375.1 Microtus ochrogaster
AGAAGAAGAAGAAGAAGAAGAAGAAGAAGAAGAAGAAGAAGAAGAAGAAGAAGAAGAAGAAGAAGAAGAAGAAGAAGAAGAAGAAGAAGAAAGGCTATAAAATCAACTAGATTCAGAGAAAAAAACAATCAATGCCTAAGCCAGGTATAGTGTTGCATGCATGTAATCATTGCAGTCAGAAGAACTGAAGCAGGAGGATCACAGTGAATTCTAGGCCAGTCTGCATTGTATCACAAGTTCCTGACTACCCTGAGCTACATATTAAGACCTTGTCTCCAAACAGAAAACAAGATCAATACCTAAACATTTCAGGAAAATTACTTTTGATCCCCACTGACAGAGTGCTCACAAAGGCTAACGACTTTAGTGAACTACCCCTGCCACTCAACTTCCAAAATCTAAGACCCAATTTTCAGGAGCTAAAACATCAGTCACTGGAAGTCTCTAGGCTCTTATTCCTAGTGGCACAGTTCTTGTTTTGCTTTTGGTCCAGCTTTGCCTGTAATATGTTTAATGCTTATCATTTATTTACCCATGTGTGCATTTGTGTGTGCATACCACAGCGTACATGTGGAGGTCAGAGGACAATTTACAGAAGTCAGCTTTTCTTTCCACCACGTGGGTTCTGGGGCTCAAAATCAGACCATCTTGTAATCAAGTTCACTGGTGGGGGCCTTTACTGAGCTATCTTGCCAGCCCTACCTGTAGTATTTTAACAGAAAGTTGAGTTTGTGTTCTGATATCAATGGCCCATAGATTCACTTATCAGTCACAGTCACTGGCCTTCTAGAGATTGTCAATGTTGGCCCCAGGCTGGCTCTTTAGTCAGGCATTCCTGTTGTGGGTTATCATTCAAGAGCAAGAACCTGGCGCCACCACTCAACTTCCTAACACAAACCGGAGACTATTGTCTATTAATTATAAGGGACAGAGCATTTATTAAGCATGAGAATGCATTTCCAAGTATATGAGGAAAATATCCTAAGGATATCTTCTTGTTGTACGTTTTAAAGAGTTTAGCTAAGAGAGAAAAAATGCAATGGACAGGAAATATGAAAGAAAAATTCTAGCTTTACCACAATATAAGCTATCAATTCTACAAAATCTGCATGTAGAGCTGAGACTACATCTTTTCATGATATCATAGCGATTCTGTTGAGAGCTTAATATTTCCCCCTTCCAATAAATCTTATACTTTAGTAAAGCTTAAACAAATAAAACAAACAAGCCCTAGTTTAATCTTTCTTCTCTGATGATTGAATTATTTGACAAGCTAAAATAGCAGCCACTATTTACATATTTGTCATTCACTGTGCATTAGGTACTGTACGTAAAAGTTGGGTTTGCAAAGAGGAGAAGGTGTAAGCTCACTGGAGTTACCCAACTTGTTTATATTGCCATCTATATGGAAAATGGAAGAAACGTCTAGACACTTCTAGAGTTCCAGAATTCCAGACAAAAGCAGGCACAATGTGATCAAGGACACAGCAAAGGACAAGGGCATATAGCCTTAGCCCTCTGCATCTGCTGTTAGCTCCAGTGATCAAAGTCTTGGGAACAGACTTCATTTTCTTAAAGAAGAAGATAAAAGCCAGGCAAGGCAACACAACTGTTTCGTTCTAGCACAGGGAGTTGGAGGCCAGCCTGGTCTACATAGTGTGCTTCGGGCAAGGCAAGGCTACATACATAGTGAAAATCTGACTCAAACCCTCAGAGACAGGGAGAGAGAGTGTGTGATGAAAGCTGCAGAGGAAGGGAGAGATGAAGGGAGAAAGAGAGAGAAAGCAGTGGGGAGTTAATAATCTGCCCTGATCTGGAACCACTTAGTTCAAGAGGACAGTGTAGAAAAACCAATACACACAGAAACCATTTCAATTTAACTATGTTAGGTTTCTGTTTTAGGAGTCCTGTGATCTAGAACTGGTCTGCTCATACTTCTGAGGGAAAGAGAGGAAGTAAAAAATTCTAGCGCTACTATAGACTGGCGGCTGCAAAGCCATAGGCATTCAGTGCGAGATAACAGTACCAGCACTGGGCAAAGCCATTCCCAGGGTAGCAGTGACATTTGCTCCCACTGGACAGGATGGAGTCAGTCCACAGAAGGGCTCCTGGCAGCAGACATGGTTGTGCCTTCAGTGAGGCTGCCTTCATCTTATGCAAGAGTTCTGACAGAAACGTATCTGGTCTGTTTCTCCTGACAACTCTTCTTAACCCGTCTTAATAATACTCTTGTTTTGTTTTCAGCTCCCCACAAGCACATCCGGCATTCCAACTGGATCACCAGTCACTATTACCATCATTACTATCTTTAACAATAATGTTAGAATGCATTTTTAAGGTAGTTAATTCTATACATCTTTTCTCTTGAAAGCGACAGATAGATCAGAGGTTGTAAACACCATAACGTTCAGAACTATTCCTATGACTCATGACAAATGTAGAAGACAAACAAATGGGGATGGGAGATCAACTAATTCGACCAACAGGATGAAATTATCTGCTTTTCCATTTTCCTTTTCTGCCAAATCAGTGACTATATCACATGTCTGACCTGAACTTTGGCATCAAGCCTGCCCACATGAATTGGAAACTCAAGAGAGGATAGAACCTCACAAGCTGCCCTCTGACCTCCACATGTGTGCTACACAGCATACACATGTGTGCACCCCCCCACACACATACAATGAAATATACTTTAAAAACAGATCGAAGAAAGAGAAAAGAAAGCATCTACTGAATCACATCTGAAATCACTCAGCTATTTTTTTTTTCTGTCTCCGTGAACGTTTGAGTCAGTCTTATTGCTTACCCTACTTCTGTGCTCCGGAGGGGGAGGGCTGCCGGCAAAAGAGCATTAGTCATCCGCAATTAATTACTCATGCAGTGTTCTAAGCCAGGACCATCGTTCCTTTGGAGCTCTCATCTAAGTAGCTCTAAGAACTTTTGAGTATTAATTATAATATGATCTTGAAATAAATTTTTAGCTCTGATTAAAAATCTTTGCTCCCCTTTCAGTTGCTTTCCTCGGGTGTGGGGCCTGAAGGCCAGAAGGTTAGGTTCTGAAGTACGTGAGGCCCCTCCCTCACCTTCTAAAGATGAAATGTCTGGGGCTGTGTAATTAGGGGCATCCCTATTTCACCTGCTATGCAAGAATCACAGTTGCAGGGAATGAGGCCCTGGCATCCCCCAAGGCCTTCCCCACCCGTGTGCCAAAATAGAGCCTTTCCCTCTTTTACCTGCTTCCCCTTACGTTATTGTAAAGGGTAAGAGTCTTCTTAGATGAATCTGGCAGGTAACTTTTAATACTGCATCTGGAGGCTTGGACAAGGTGGTTCTCTCCTTGAATTTGTTTTATGTTATATTTATGTTCCCCACTGGAAGTCAGAATAATAAAGAAAGGATCATCTTATGTTACGATCAATGGCATACAGTTTGGGAGATTAAAGAAACCGGTTAAACCCAAGAAAGTTGACCTTAAGCACTGAAAATAAAAAAAAAATTACTTCAAGATCATATCATAATTAATAGTCAAAAGTTCTTAGAAATACTTAGAAACTGGAAAGATGACTCAGTGGTTAAAAGCACTGGCTGCTTTTCCAGAGGACGCATATCCAATTCCCAGCACCCACATGGTTGCTTAGAATTGTCTGCAGCTCCCGTTCCAGAGGCTCTGGTGCCCTCTTCTGGTCTCCAAGGGCACCAGGCCACACATGTGATGCACAGACATACATGCACAGACGTATAGGCAGAACACCCATAAAGTAAGAGATTAAAAAAAAATTTAAAAAGAAAAGTCAACTTGACTAACATTATTAGAATTTGGGTTCCAACAATTTATTTGTAAAAGGTGAGAAAAACAGGTCAAACTGTTTATTTTTTTCCCATCTACATTTTAAAATTTGTTTTAATTCTTTGACAGTTTCACACACAGTACAATGTAGTCAGATAGTATATACATCCCCACTCTCCTTCCCTCCAATTTCTCCCAGCACCACCTCCATCACTCTTTCCACTTTGTATATCTTCTTCCCCCACCCTCCCTTCTTCTTTTAGAGCCCAATGAGGGAGTTAGTGCTAACTATATTAGTTAGTGCTGCCCATATTCCCACAGGTGGGGACCACCACCCGCTGGAGCACAGGCCCCCACCATGGACCCCAGTGCAGAAGAAAGCTGATCCCCACTGTCTATTGTCATTGCTACCCACTGTTAATTGACGCCATCATGACACAAAAAAGCCCCTGTGCGGTTAGTTGTTCGTTCTTACTCCATTTGCCTTCCTAGGTTCTATGCATCAAACACAATAGGGATAATGGAGTAAAGAAATTAAAATTCCATGTCAATATGGTGGTTCCATGTATAGGGGTACGTGCCACCAATCCTTAGGACCTGAGTTTGATTCCCGGGTCCTACATGTTGGACGAAGACAACCAACTTCCCCAAGAAGCCCTCTGAGCTCCACATATGTTCCATGACACACACACACATGCACATGCTCCCACATATAAGCCAAAGCACACATAATAATGGTTAAAATTATAATAGTTGAAATAGAAATCAATTGGGTTATGGAACCCACACTCTGTCAGTTTCACAGCCTAAAAACAGAGTCCTCCAGCCTTTCGCTTCACCTCTGCAGATGGAGCGTGGAAGATTTTTGGCCCTGTTCCTTTTGTAATGTCGGAAGCCTGTATTCATGATAACAAACATATTGTCATCCAAAATAGCATTGAAATTCATTTCCTAGAGTTGACAGGAACAATCCTGAACTCTATCATCCTTTTCTATCATCCAATTTACTATAATTGTGCTACAGCGAAGGCCATAGTTGTTGAATAGACATGATGCCAAGGAGAACCCGTTTTGGTAATCTTCTGCCAAAATAAATAAATAATTGGCTCTCTGCTTAGATTACCAAAGTTCCATCCCAAATTAGAAATATCACAGAGTTTCATATTGTATAAATAAAAGGTCAGGTGTTCCTGACATTGATTATTAGTCTGCATTCAATGAGACACTTAGAAAATAAATTTGACAATTGTTTGAAAGAAGGGTTGCATGTGGCCTATAAATATCACTATCTCTTTTGTTCTCACGCGCCATCTAGCGGTCATTGGGGGAATAGTTCACTGAATTTTCATGCTGGATCCTGGCTAGGAAAAAAAAAAGAAAGCCCAATTCAACAAAGACCTTATCTAGTTCAATGAACTACCTTTGTTTTTTCCCACGAAGCTAAGTCGCTACTTTCTGGTGGTGGGAAACACAGGTAATTACTAATAAATCAGGGATTTGACTTTATTTTGAGATTGTTGAAGAACAGTCTTTGACTTTTATTATTCATCATTATCAACTGAATACTTTCAGCAGAACAAAACCAAGAACTACACCATGTCCACTAAAAATATTTAAGCAACAGTGGGCTAGAGAAATGGCCCAGTGGGTAAGAGAACTTGGTGTTCAAGAATGAAGACCTGAGTTCAGATCCCAGCACCCATGCAAATGCCAGGCCTGGTGACACATGCCTAGATCCCCAGCACTGTGGAGGCCAGAGACAGGAGGCTGACTAGAGCCTACTTTCTGCCAGTCTAGCAGCGTGGGACCCTGTCTCAAGGAATAAGATAGAGAAGGAAATAAATGTAATGTTTAATTTTAAATAGCATAGCATCTGATATCTTCCTGTGGCCTCTGTATATATACATACACCATTCTCTCTCTCTCTCTCTCTCTCTCTCTCTCTCTCTCTCTCTCTCTCTCTCTCCATCATATACATACACAAAAGAATTAAGTAATACAGTGCTATTGAAATTAGACCAATAGCTGAGCATTTGGATAATGTATATACTTTTTTCAGATGCAGTTCATCATCTACAGAATGGATATCATACCCACCAGCTATCTACCATGGCTACCTCACAGAGCTGTCACGGATTTTTTTTTTTTTTGCAAGAATACCAAAGTGCCTAATAGAGCCCAGAATCTATGACAGTATCAACTAGCAACAGCCGTCTTTAACGCTGAAGGAATATTGTGACCCACATGGACAACTCAAACACCGACTGTTAATTCACTATAGTTGATTTGTCCTCTGACAGCTCTTCCCTGGTTTAATGCAGTGCAGCGTCCTGGGCAAGAGCAATGGCCACTTAAGCAAGTGGGAACTCAGCCCTATCCTTCTTCATGTGTGCCGGCTGAGTGACCTCAGGTTTTCCATTCAACTCTCTATGGGAACATTTCAACATCTGTGCAACAGACCACCAATACCTACATTAATACCCATCATGGTTTTTATCATGTGAGTTTTAAGTGTATGAGGCGCATGTGCCTCACCTTCCCTAAGAAGTACCTCAGTCACCATATATACAACTAACTTCCTTTGTATTTGCTCTAGTCTTAAACCAAACAGCAAAAAGTAACTTATTCAGCACATGCACTAATAAAACTGTTCAAGAACCAATATTTAACAAAGTCTAAATTCAATAAAAGTCTGCTACAGTATAAAGGTTGAGTTCCTTAATCTCAAATAACTAGGAAAATGTGTAAGTTTGTGTAGCTTATGCCGATCTAAGATTTGAAATCCTCCTGCCCCGCCTTCCTAAGATGTGGGGTTACAGGAGCCACACCCAGATAAAATATTATCTTCTTGAAAAATCTTTTTGGAATAAATATTTGGTTTTAACAGTAATATAACCATCCTTTTCCTCTACTCCATACCATGCTTGCACTTACTGTTTTTACCATAACAAGGAAAGTAGGAGAGCATGACCTTTCTACAGTGTATGCACAATGAAATGTAGTTGTCTATGTACAATACAATGTAGCTGTCTACATAGAATGAAATGTAGACTTCTACATACAATACAATGTAGCCATCTACTTATAATGCAAGGTAGCCAGCTATATATTAATACAATGTAGCAGTCTACACATAATACAATGTAGCTGTCTATATGGATATGATATAGTAGTCTACATACAATACAAAGTAGCTGTCTATATAAAACGCAACAGAGACGTCTACATAAAATATAATGTAGATTTCTACATATAATACAATTTAACTGTCTATATACAATACAATGCAGACTTCTACATACAATGTAGAACTTCTACCTATTACTGAAGTCTTAGAAGAGTAAGTTCACAGAGCTCATGTGCAAGAGGCAAGAGGAGGAACAGCTCTGTAGAACACTGGCCCAGTATGCACACAAAAACTGGCCCAGTGGAGACAAAAACTTCAAGAATGCTGTGACGATGATGATGATGATGATGATGATGATGATGATGATGATGATGATGATGATGATGATATAACTTCCTGCAAACCATTAAAACGGGATCCCACATGCAAGGCAGACAATCTGTACCTTCTAAAGCAAGCTGTTTAACTGCTCTCATCAGTTTCCCTTAGATGCAAACAATAGTGACAATATCAGATGGTCCAAGATGTAAGTTTAGTGTTATTACCCTATGATATGAATGCGAAATCTAAACATTTGCTAAGGGCTTGTTTTAATATATTTGAACTGACTATTACAAAAATATTATAAACTAGATAGATAGTAAAGCAAAATTCTCATTGTTCAAGATCAAGGCAGACTGGGTAGGTTTTTTTTTTTTTTTTTTTTGAGGGTCTGCTTTCTAGTTCTAAAGTACACTCGTATTCTGCGTCTTCACACGGGGTTGTCCAGGTAGTTCTCTGTGGCCTCTTATGAGGGCATTTCCTATAATAGTTATTGTATGTCACCATGATAAAATACCAGGCAGAAAGGACTTAAGTGAGGACAGATTTATTTGGGCTCACAGCTTCAGTCTGTCACAGCAGGTAAGGCACTGACACATGGCTTTGTCTGGAAAAGTGGAAGTGGAAGTGGAAAGTTGCTGTTCACATGGCAGCAGGCAGAAAGAGACAGTGGGGCTGAACCTTTATAGCCACACCCACACCCGTCCAGTCACCCACATCTGTCACCTAGACCTCGTCTTCTGAAGGTCCTGTTATGATTTAAAAATATAAGCGCGTGCATTTGAACACTTGTTCCCCAGCTCAAGGCTGCTTTGGGAAGGTTATTAACTGTGTAGGAGATGGAACCCTGTCAGAAGAAGTGGGTCACTACAAGCAGGCTTTGAAATTTTAGGGCCTGGCTTCACTTATTGTTTGTGCTCTGCTTCCTATGTGCAGGCGGTCTAGGACCAGTCAGCCTTCCACCCTGGCCAGCACGCTTCCCTTCCATGGTGGAGTGTGTTCTCTGCGAGCCAAAATGACATTTCCTCCTCGGTTATTTTATCAAAGCAACAAAGGAAAGTAACAAATATAGCCCCCCAAATAGCTACCAGCTCAAGGCCTCAAATCATGAGCATGTGGCAAATGTTCACACTCAAGCCAGGGGAAACGTGGATCCTAACCTCAAGGTCCGGATCCAAAATTCTTACCTCCTATTATCACCCCCATGAGGGTGAGGATATCAACCTCTGCATTTGGGCAAGACACCAGCTTTCAGGGCACAGCAGGATCTTTCTGTTGGACTCTTTAAGTGGTATTTTAAATAATGTCATCTATGTAAGAGTAATTCAGAACTCAAATTGTTTAAGATGGTCATTCTTGCCTAAATAAAGTATCAAATATACCAGGTATTATCCTTTAAATTACTCAATATAATGCTACTTGCTAGATTCCACATATTTTCTTATACCATAATATCTTGATATTGAAAAGTAAAATATCTCTTTACTAGTCATCCTATTAATTTATATTAATAAATGTAAACTAGAGAGAAACATATCACAAGTGACTTAAATATTAGCAGTAATGAACTTCTGATACTTTACTTTTATATTTCATATTGGGTAAACAGTCATAAGAAATATAATAGCATTTGTCTTAGCTATTTTTCTTGTTTCTGTGATAAAAAAAATACCCTGACAAAAACAACTTAGGAAAGAGTTTATTTTAGCCCACAATTCCAGGTTACAGTTCATCATGGAGAGGAGCTAAGCAGGCAGGAGTTTGAGGCAGCTAGTCTCTTCATACACTCATACAGTTCCAAAGCTCCTCCCTAAGGAATAGTGCTACCCACAGTGGACCGTCCTCCCATCTCCAATAGAATCAAAACAATATTGCACAGACATGCCCTCTGACCAACCTGATCAAGACAATCTTCAATGAGATCCTCTTTTCAGTTGATTCTAAAGTATGTCTAGCCAGGCGGTGGTGGCGCACGCCTTTAATCCCAGCACTCGGGAGGCAGAGGCAGGCGGATCTCTGTGAGTTCGAGACCAGCCTGGTCTACAGAGCTAGTTCCAGGACAGGCTCCAAAGCCACAGAGAAACCCTGTCTCGAAAAAACAAAATAAATAAATAAATAAATAAAGTATGTCTATTTGGCAACTACAGCTAACCACCATATCACTTACTGTATATACCTCTGACATTTGTAAGTGGACTGTTTGATACTATAGTCCTGGCATGATAGATATCACTGAACTCAATGTAAGCCCCATAAGTCACACTGCTCAGCTCTGCAATGACGTGATCAAGAGCAGTTTATGACATAAGAAAATGGAACACATCTTAACAAATGAACACATTGTGTAGTATCTATATTTGGAGAAAGGAAGAAATGGAAAACATTTCTATAGTCCTGGGAACCTCTGAAGGATCCATAATCTTTCATATTTGCATTCTCTGTGCATTACTTACAATCCTAATATGCTACTTATTCATTTTCTCAGTGTGTGTGTGTGTGTGTGTGTGTGTGTATCTGTGACATAAATGTGACATGTGGTAATGTATATGTGTATACATACATTCTTGGGCATAACTGAGTATGTGCATGGCACAGCATACAGGGTCAGAAGACAGTCACCTTAGAGTCGGTCTTTGACTTCCACCTCGTTTAGGGTCCGTTGTTTACCACTGCAGAAGGCAGACTACCTGATCCAAGAGTTTGTGCACAGCCTCCCATTTCTGTCTCTATCTCTCCATATAAGCACTAAGGTGCCAGATGCAAATTCCCATACCCAACTCATATGGGTTCCGAGGATTTGAACTCAGGTCCATTCCCAACTCATATGGGTTCCGAGGATTTGAACTCAGGTCCCACCCTTGTACAAGCACTTTGCCATACAGTCATCCCCTCAGCCACATTCTCTAAAATTTTAAAATTTTATTCTATATAGTATAAATGTGAGTAGATATGGGTATGAATATGCCATAGCATGAATATGGGGGTCAATGAACAATATTCAGGGGTCAGTTCTCTCCTCCCACCATGTAAGCCTCAGAGATTAACAAGGTTGTCAGGTTCGGCAGCCAGTGTTTTTACCCACTGAACCATTTAGCCAGCCCTCATTTTCTAATTTTTAATTGACCAAATTGGATATATTTTTCATTTATAGCTTGTTTCAAGATATGTATACATTGTAGAATATCTACCTAGGTTCATTAATATATGCATTATCTCATACTTATCATGTGGTGAGAATAATTAAAACTACTATTATCAATTCCAATATAATACATTATACTTAACAACAGTCATCATCATGTACAACAGATCTCTTAAGCTTATTCTAACTACAGGAAATTCTGAATTATTCAGCTGCAATCTTACCAACCCATTCTCTTTTCCAACCTTTGTCCATTTACAACTACCACTCAGACTCTGATTCTCTGGGTATGGCTTTTTTCAATCCCCTTATTAAAGATTATATGGCCTTTGTTCTTCTATGCCTGGCTTATCTTACTTACCTTGCTGTTTTTTTAGGTTCCTCCATTGTTGTTGTTGTTTGTTTGTTTGTTTTTCAATAAAGGGCTTGAAAAACAACCTGTAGCTTTTGGAGCCTGTCCTGGAACTCACTCTGTAGACCAGACTGGCCTCAGACTCAGAGAGATCTGTCTGCCTCTGCACGCATGCTGGGATTAAAGACAAGCACCAGCATTAGCCGGCCTCCTCCATGTTCTTGCCAATAACAGAATTTTCTTATTTGAGGCTGAGTAGTAACACACTGTGCATTTACACTACATGGTCCTTGGTCCTACTGGTGAGCACACTGACTGACTCCATTTCTTGACTAGCATGAATAATTCCACCATGAACGCGAGACTATGACATCTTTTTGCATCCTGACAGTATAATCTTTTGATATCTTCCCAGTGATGAAACTGCTGGACCATATGGTAGTTTATTTTTAAGTCAAGCAACCTCTGAATATTTTACATAATGGCTGCACTAAATTACATTCCTATCATGATGTATTAATATTATAATGTATATCTTTCTCTTGATCCGTCAAAATTCAGGTTCCGTTAAATTAGGAACTACTCTTCTAACCTCTGTATCACTGGTACCTAGACTGTATAATTACCTAATATGTATTCGGTGGGTACTCAGAACATGGTAATATCTTTCTGGGTAACTTTTGACCCTTACCCTTTGCTGCTAGTCGTTGCATTTTCTGTCTCTCTGCTCACTATGGCCATTCTCCTTGTGCAGCTATCTGAAAAGTCTTCATGATGGTAGATGATGATGATTTGATATTATTTGTTCATGCCTTGCTTGTGAACTCTGTAGAGAGGCACACCTCTGAGTGTGTGACCTTCCCTATAGATAAGGCATATTTCAGGAAGGTTCTGTATCTTTTGAAATTTCTTTCTCGTGTATCTTCTCATAGGTGAGACACTCTCATTTAGGATGTGAGTTTCGCATATTTCCATCATTGCCAGGGCTGCAGCTCTCATTCTGTATTGTCACTTTTATCTCCTAAGCAACCTGCCATCAAGAGATGCATGCATATCATCTACTCAGCAATAACCCTTGCTTCCTGAAAGACAACGTGACCTTCTGAAGGACAATGTGGCCATCGTTACATACTGTGTGAGACAGAACAACCCACAACCTCAACTCACTTCAGAGCACCCCCTCATACAACGTTTGTTCTGGTAAAATCTGTGCCAAGATTGTAACAAAAAGGCACGAGGCTGAGCACCAGGGGCATCACATAGTTTACAGTCTCTACCTATCTCAGCTGGGAAACATGAAGGGAACAGTAGTTGGCAATAAGCCATGACCTGGTTTGTAAAATCAACCATTTCTGAGTCTATCTACAGGCACAAACTATGCAGAGCATCATAGCCCTCTCACGAACAACAGCAACAGTTGTTAGACAAAGGCAGACTTGCTGATAGCTTCACACAGAACCGTTCCATATATAAGTGAACTGAAGTGGCATTTCATTTTTATTTTAATAAGTAAAGCTTGCCTGAAACTTAGATAGTAAAACAGCTACACTGGCCAGCCTTACAGACCAGGCTTCAATAACACACATCTTTTATCCCAATAGTCACACTAGTTTGCCTTCGAAACCGGGTGGTGAATGCCTTTCATCCCAGTGGCGCATGCCTTTAATTCCAGTCCTAGCGAGGATCATATGATGAGAGGAAACAGCTCTCAGACACCAGTCTCACTCTGAGATTCCTGGAGGCAGGATCACCATGTCAGACTGAGGTCAAGGTAAGAGCCAGTGACTGGCTGATTTGCTTTTTTGGATCTTCAGGTTGAACTCCAATTTCTTTCTCTGAGTTTTTATTAATCATGCTTCAATGAACTGTATTCACTCTTACTTTTTCTACTTTTTCCTACATTTCTCCTGGTATCATAATAAGCTTCCCCGACCAACAACACAGACAAATCTCTTGCTTAATCAAAACTGGCTGGACACAAACCTTCGGCCTTTGCAGATCTTTACAGTGGAAGATGGCAACTCAAACAGTCATAACCACAACTAATGAGTTTTCAACATAGATTGCTGGGTACAGTTTCAAGAAATCCTGATTCAGATAGATGATAGGCAGATATTTTCTTTATATCTAGGCAATATCTATTTAATATCTAGGCAACACACGTACATTTCTTAAATTTGATTCAGTCCCTGCACTTCTTTCAAACCACAATTCAACCATTTCCCTCATGTCAGGGTTCATCTAAGTTCATCTTGGGAATACAGTGATCTAAGCTGTAGGCCTATAACAATTCAAAACCAATGGTAGATAACTTTATTCGGCTTTCAGTAAGAGAAAGGTTCATTTATTTGTTCAATAGGCTTCAAGCTGAAACTCTACAGGTAACTAAAAATAACCAAAACAGTAAATATGGGCAATAAGAACTGCATGAACTTATGGGCACTATTTAAAATAAAAATGAGGTTTCTGGTTAAGAACATATTAAGAATTTTAGGAAAGCAAGAGCAAAGCATTAAAGGGAGGGCAGACTGCACTTATGCCTAAATAAAAGTCCATTCACAAAGAAGCTCAATGACCTAAAATACCTGCTATGAGTAGAGCAAAAAACAAAAGTTGCAGTGTTGTTCTCTAAACAAAGGGATCCTCAGATCTACACCTGTGGCATTGGCCTAGCCTATAAAAGGGATCTATAATTTCTTCAGTCAGAAACTTGACTATTATAACAGGCAAATAGCAATGATTTTTTTTAATAATTTATTTAACTTTATTTTATGTGGATTGGTGTGAAGGTATCAGATCCCCAGAAACTGGAGTTACAGACAGTTGTTAGCTGTCATGTAGGTGCTGGGAATTGAACCCAGGTCCTCTGGAAGCACAGCCAGTGTTCTTAACCACTGAGCCATCTCTCCAGCCCCCAGCAATGATTTTTTTTTAAAAATATT
>NC_022030.1:797015-811023 GCF_000317375.1 Microtus ochrogaster
TCAGTTCTTCCAGTTGAATAATTCACTGTATCTTATACTTCTAGATGAGTGTTCTTAAGATTGTACCAACATAGCTTCACATGGGGGTACACACCTTTAATCTTGGCACTTGAGAGGCAATGGTAGGTGGACCTCTATAAGTATAGCCTGATCTACATAACTAGTTTCCAACAAGCCAAGGCTACATAGTGCTATGTCCCAAAACAAAAACAGAACATAACCAAAGCCCACACAAACAAGAACAGTAACAACAACAAAACCCTGCAGCCACATTAAGAGTAACAATAATGAGCTAACATTCTCTCTTGCTCTGTGATTGCTCCAGGGACTACAGCTTCCTAGAAGCCTTGAGCTGAAGAAGTAAGTGCATTGGTGTGTTTCTAAGTCCCAGCTAGATGGGCTGAGGCAGGTGGATTTCTATAATTCATGAGAATGAGACTAACTGAAAGCACATAGAAATGTTCTAAGTCCCCTCCCCTAAGAAAGACCTTAGGGGAAAAAAAAAACCCTGATGTGGGAGTCCCCTCTGTATGCTGTAAACACCATTGGTTAATAAAGAACTGCTTTGAGCCTATAGCAGAGCAGGGCAGAACATAGGTATGTGGGGAAAACTAAACTGAATGCTGGAGACAGACCCTGGACAGAACTTTACCTAGTAAGCCACAGCCATATAGCCATACACAGATTATTAGAAATTGGTTAAATTAAGATATAAGTGTTAGCCAATAAGAAGCCAGAGCTAATAGGCGAGTCTTTCAAATAATATAGTTTCTGTGTGATTATTTTAGAAGTCTGAGTGGCTGGGAAATGAACAACTGGCCTTATTACAACAGCCTCCTTTGTAGAGCAGAAGGAGGCAACTATTGGCTGGAGGAGCGGAAGGACAGGCAGCTATGAGTGGCATCCATGCCCTAGAAAAGAATTACAGGCCTTCCCTTAACAACAACTTCCAAACATCCTTTTTAATCTTAATAAAGTGCCCAAGAGAACATGTAAACTTTCACTGAAACCATCCAGGTCAACATTTGAGTAATCCAATTGCACTTAATACATGAGCCCTTTCAATCTATAGATAATTATTCTTGTTCAGCCATTTGTCAAGCTTATATTTCTATACTAAACATCAACTCTCATGATGCATAGTATAGAATTGCATACCTCAGGGAGTTGGTAGCTGTTTAGTTGTATGGATTCAGTGATCTATAAACCAAAGTTTCAGTAATTATTTCTAGACTTTTAAGAGCAAATATTTAAAAAAAAAATATGTCAGAAGTGCTGGCCCTTCATGCACAGAACTTGGGAGCTTTGTGTGTGTTTCACACTTGTTGGATACTATGCTGGCTGCTAAAGCACCAAGGAACTGGTATTTCTATATTCCTTATTTCACTGTTGTTTTCCTTATTTGTATTGTGATGTAACGCTCAGTTTCAAAGAATTACAAATAACAACAACAAAACACTGGAATGGAGGCCTGAGGGGTGACTCAAGTGGGAAAGTGCTTCACAAGCAATGAGTACCTGAATTTGGATTCACAGCAACTATGTACAGACTGTGAAAGACTGGCCATCTTTCTGGGTGAGGTGGGGGGAAAGACAGATCCTAGGGGATTATCTACCAGCCCACCTAGCCAAAACAGTGAGCTCCAGGCTCATCAAAAGATGCTGTTTTAAAAATAAGATAAACTCCTAGAAAGGAGAAAACACAGCATCCACCGCTGGCGTGCACATGTATACTTATGCACCCATACACATGTGAATCCCACATGCACGGGCATAAATACAAAGGCATTTTTTAAAAGATCAGTTTAAAAAAGAAACAAACAGGGAGTGATAGAGTATGTGGATCCTGTGGAGGCCGGAAACGAATCTCCGAACAAGAGCACACTCTCAGAGCACAGGGCCTCTAGAGTGTAAAGAGCAGGTGGTTTCTCCCATTAGCAGTGTAGGAAGAACCAAGAGAGACTTCCCTGATGCCGTTTCCTCTTCTAGAAGCCAATTGGCATTGTGAAAGCTGTGTAAGAGTAGCAAATGTGAACCACTCATGCTCTCTTCAAGAGAAAGTCTCATTCCCTTTCCAGAAAAGGGGAAAAGGAGTTTTGCACACAGAACTGCAGCCAGATTTACTTGTTGAGACATAGGTTTTCAAATTCACTATGAGGAATGAAAAGACTCTGTGTTGCTGAACATGGTATAGCTTTCAGAATACGACTGTATTGCAATCTGCTGACAAACCCAGCAGCCACACTACAAACAGAACCCCAGTTTGAAGAGTTTTTTTTTTAATGAATAATGTAATGAAATTCCTACCAAACTGTTGCTTCAAACTTGCAGTCAAACATCTCAAACACACCAGAGTCAAAACCTACATAAAAGATAGTTCAAAAAACAAGCCCATCACACATCAAAATAGCAGTTCTCAACCTGTTAGTTGAGACCGCTTGGCAAACCTTTATTTCCAAAAATATTTACATGGCAATTCATAACAGCAGAAAATCACAGAAGTAGGAACAAAACTAATTTTATGGTTGGGGGTCACTGAAGCATGAGGAACTGTATAAAACAGCCACAGAATTAGGAAGGTTGCTGACCACTGCCTTTGGATCATTCTCTTTAAAAATGTAGGACACCCATTGAGCTTCAGATTTGTAAAGTCTGAGGTGAGGCCTAAGATCATTTTAGAAAACAAGTTTTAAACTCCCTAGGTGATTCTGAAATACAGCTTAGGGCTCCAAATTACCGTTCTAAACTAATGCTTTGGAGAATGGCACCTAAGAACAGAGCCAGCTGAGAACTGAGGCCTAAAGCAAAGTAGATCACCCAGGTGTGGTAATTTAGGGACCCCTGGGGCTCTAAGGGACAGGGGGTGATGCTACAAGCCCTTAGGAGATTATAATAACTAAAACAAAGCTATCAGACCTTGTTACTGCTTTTTTTCTGTATTCACAATCAACATTAACATTAGCATTTATTACTCCATAAAAGGCCTAACAGCAGCCACTTTGACAGTGTCCTCACAGTTGCTACTCTGACCTTAGCTTGCAGCTCCTCCCTCAGGTCTCAGCAAAGGTCAGTGAACTTCAACTACAACTCAGCATTTCTCCTGTGTAGGTCATATGTCACAAACGCTCAAATGTATCCTGTACAATTTAGAAGTGAGCGGAGGCCATTTGTTCTGATAATCCTTTCAGGTACTAAAACAGGTATCAGGCCAGATTTGGCCCCAGGGCTAAAATTTATCCAACTCCTAAGTGTAAGAAAAGGATGCAGAACAGCCTGGGAAGAGATACTAAGAAATGAGCACCCTCTTGTAAGGAAAAATTTCTCCAATCTGGGAGCTGCTTAAGGATAGACTCTAAAGAAAAACATACTTAATGTTGTTTGTCACTTTTCCACGAATTACCATCAGTTAGGTGCATCCACATGCATAGAACCAAAGATCAAAGCTGACGCCACACAGACTGGAGTTAAGGAGAGAACAATCCTTTAAGTAAGCACTTAGAAACAATGCGTTAACACTGATCACACTATTGTACAAGTGAGCACATGTTGTAAAGAGGAGCTGCTTGTTGGTTCCCAACTGTTTAGCCCCAAAATAATCACACAGAAACTGTATTAATTAATAACTCTTTGGCCCATTAGCTCTAGCTTCTTATTGGCTAACTCTTTTTTTTTTTTTTTTTTTTTGGTTTTTCGAGACAGGGTTTCTCTGTGGCTTTGGAGCCTATCCTGGAACTAGCTCTGTAGACCAGGCTGGTCTCGAACTCACAGAGATCGGCCTGCCTCTGCCTCCTGAGTGCTGGGATTAAAGGCGTGCACCACCATCGCCCGGTTTGGCTAACTCTTACATCTTAATTTAACCCATTTCTATTCATCTGTGTATCACCACATGGCTGTGGCTTACCCACTAAGTTCTATCTGCCTCCACCCTTCTTTCTCCCAGCATTTTGCCTAGCTTTCCACACCTAACTAAGTTCTGCCCTGCTATAGGTCCAAAACTTCAACTACAACTCAGCGTTTTCTCCTTTGCAGGTCATATGGCAGGTGGATCTCTTGTGAGTTCGAGACCAGCCTGGGCTACAGAGCTTTTTTCAGGACTATTAGGGCTACACAGAGAAACACTGTCTCCAGAATTAAAAAAATAAATAAATAAAAAGAAGAAGAAAGGAAAAGAAAAATAAAATGAAAAAAGAAAAGGCAAATAAGAATCCTGGCTACGTAGACAGGTGTACTCGCAGAATTTCAACATTTGGAAGTCAAGGGTCACAAATTCAAAGCCATTCTCAAGAACAAAAACAACAATGGTTAAACCTCCTAATTGAGGCAGGGAATACAATATGAGGAATAGTGTGGGTTACCAATACAAACTGTGCTCTGTCATGGACATTGAATTGTCTGGAGACAAACCGAATTCAGCCTTATTTCATAAAATAAGTTACAGGAAAACTAACCCTAGCTTGAAAACTCAACAATCCAGACATGGCATATCCACCATGCATTGATTTGATGGCATAACATCCCTCCCATCCATACTATGGATGATTCATTCATGCAGCAGCCACACTATCAAATGTGAAATACTCTAGTGAATTCCACTGTGCTTCCAAACTCCAGTCTCCTCCCCACTCCCCATGATCCCTTTCTGCTTCCCTGGCTTCTTCGGTTATTTCAGGTTACATACCTAAAGACATGGAACTAAAACCCATGGGTCTGGGTTATCTCACTCAGTATAACACCTCCCAGTCCTATACATTTCCCTGCAAATTTTATTTATTCTTCTCAACATGAAGAGGAAGCCTCATCCATGAAATCTCAACTATGTGGTTGCCTAAATAAGACCTCCATTATGGTGTCACCGATTGACATGCTAGAATAAATGGGGGAAGATTCACAAGGTCCTTCTTATAGATGACAAGCTATAGGCAATCAATAGCTGCTGAGTGAGGGATTGTAAATTTTTTCTCCCAGGGACAAGCTTCCTCATAGCTTATCCAATCCCAAGTACATACACTTGCATACAAGTAACACTAAATGGATGCTGTGGTGTGTGTGTGTGTGTGTGTGTTTGTGTGTGTGTGTGTGTGCGTGTGTGTGTGTGTATGTAAGCACACATGTAATACTATAATTAAAGAAGATAACCAATTCGAAAGGGAGTGGAGGGTCCAATAAGGAGCTGCAGTGGGGAGGAGGAGAATGGAAAATATAAATACAGGAATCAGGTATGAAATTTTCAATTTCTTTTTAAATTTAAAATGAAATAGAGTTCAGTTTTTGTAGCCCCTGTTTCGCCTGGTATCCTACATCTTTGTGTCAGGTACACTGTGGGCCTTACCTCTTCACCCAGCTTACACACATTACTAACATTCCCTATTTCAGACACACGCATTGACTCCATCATAGCCCCCACAATCTCCTCCAATGAACTCCACTGTATGTAGCAAAACCACCTCTATAACAAAGACAAAGCAAACAAAACCTACCGGTACTATGCTCCCTGATTTTAACTCTACTCCAATGAAGGGCCAGGAAAGCGTGCTCTTAGATGTGTCAGGACTGGAGATCCATCTCATCCTAGTGAATTGCTAAGAGAAAATGAAATCCACACCATTTCCAGCCCCTGCTTCACAGCTCAACTCGCTGTAGGAAACCTCATCGCCCTCCTGCGTGGCTTTGGAGATACACTTTACAGTTCCTAGGCTGAAACTCAGTAAAGGAGGAGATGTCCCAACCCTGACACAATCAATAAAATCAATAAAATCAAATCAATAAAATGGGAAGCACTGAGATTTGCATTGCATAGTTTGTCTCTGCCTCCAGCATCATAATTAGAAGATGGTGAAAGAGGAGAGGGTGAGCCAGAATCATTGCTAATCCCACACATCCAAATATGCAAATAACCATTGTTTTCCTCTTCCTCTTGATGAAGATATTCTAGGGGACTGCTTACAAGAGAGTTTAACAGGACACTGCATGTCAAACAACACTCACGACAGTTACTGCTAAGTAAGAACTTAGAAACACACGTTCCAAAAGCCATTGCCCCATAGAGAGGGCAAGAACTCGTCAAGGCAACGGTCTGGGAGATGGCCTTTTATTTTGTGGTTGTTATTTCCTCAGGTAAGGTATCAGGTCATTGGGGCCTTCTGAAAAGGGCATGGCTTTTTATGTGAAACACAGAGAGATTTGTGAATGTAGTAGACCTTGGAGAGCTACAGTGTGAGCAGGTCAGAGGCCAGGCGTCAGAGGGGATTCCCAGTGACTTTTGTAGGGTTGCAGATAAGCACAGAACTCATAGTGGGACTGTTGTTAATGGTATTACCTGTGTATAATAATAATAATAATAATAATAATAATAATAATAATAATAATAATGGAGGAGGAGGAGGAAGAGGGGCAGTATAGCTCCCCTCCAAGGAAAGCAAGCTAAAAAGAGCTGTCTTTCTTTTGTGCAATAAAACTATTTAATTCAGTTAAATAGTTAGGGTCTTGTACTTCAGAACAAACTAGAAACAGGGAGTTTCAGCCCCCTCCCTAGAGGCAATGTGCTTATATGTGCTTTTTGTCCTTTTTTATCTGGCTTTGTTACAAGGTGTTGACTGGCTGCAATCATTATCCTTAATTGGCCTTCTTCAAGGCTGAGACACACCTCCCTGGCCTTGCCTCCCTGCCTTAATTTCATGTGTCAGGTCCATGTTCACAACTTGTATAGATCTGTTGAGGAGAACAGCAAGTGCTTACGGGGCGGGGAGGGTGTTAGGGGGTAGGTGGGGAGCGTTAATTCTATAATAAAGCAGGTGTTAAAGCAACAGCGGATGGTGTCAGGAGTGATAGTGTCACTTGTTTACAGTTGAGTGTGCCCACAAAGGAATGCATCCTAAGTCCCAGCTGGCATTTACATAGACATTAAAAATGTTGCCCACAAAGTGCAACTTTTCCCCAACTATTACCCACTGAGCATCACATGCAGCCATGATGCTTCCTTCCTCTTTATCTTCCACAGTTTTTCTTTTTTGTTTTATGTTTGACAGGAAAAAAAACTCCAATCCTTTGATATCTAAGAGAAATAAACTACTATTTTGTGTAAGTTATTGATGCTTATCATTTAAGTAAGAACGAGAGTCATCTAATGTCAAACAGGAAGAAGGCATCTCCTGCCCCACGATCAGGTTGCTGAAGATCAGGTACCACTCACAAAGCTCCTCCCACTTCATTTGCTTGCAGAGTGCTTCCTTCTTTTAAAATATCCAGGCAAATGGATAGCAATGGAAGTTGTAGCTGCAATTAAATGGCCATTTGGATGCATTTTCCTTTGGAAATGTGTGTTTAATTTTATTCAAAGGCTTTTGGTTTTAAGTTTCAAAAGCCCACCATTCTCTGGCTTTCTTTATATGAAGAGCCATCTGGAAATCTGATTCCTCAGTTTCCAGCACACACACACACACACACACACACACACACACACACACACACACCTAATTGCATTTGGAAAATGGCCCTCTGCTTTTCAGCTGATGTCTCTGCAGAAAGTTTTGCACACTATTCACAGAATGAGTGATAATTTAACACAAAGTTATGTGCTCATTTCTTAGAAATAAATCCTGGACACTTTCTGACAATCAAAAACATCAGATGAGCGCAGTGCACACAGTCAGCTTTAGTTCAGTGCTGAGCAAGTGAATGCTGAATCTCAATATCAGCTGTTCCTTTTTGGCTGCAGTGGTAATTATTTGGAGCTTTTTGGGTTTTGTTTAGCTTTGTTTTAACCAGTTTACCTGTATTGCATGAAATTCCTTTCCTTAAAAAAAAAAAGGGCAGGAATCTTAATTTTTAAAAAATTATAAATTACCTTTAACCTGATCTCACAAATAGAAAGTTAAATGGCAGGTTCAAGGTAAAATTCTACCAAGCGTGGAATCCAAAGAGATCAATGTCAAAAAGAACAAGAATGCTGGGATTGATCTCCATCAGATTAAACATATTATATATTTAATCCTGGAAAGATCGCTCCCCCAGTCTCCATTAGGAACAAACTACTAACGCTGCCGTGGGAATACCAGCAGTAGTTAAAAGCTCTTTAACAATCCCTCTGAGATCTGTGGACCCTCTAAGTTAACAAAAACGTGCAGAAGCTCGCTCTCCTTACCGGCCGTGGAAGCAGTGCACCAGCCTAGCCAATGTTGTAACCGTCTTCCGCAGGTCCTGAGCAGGGGACCCCAGAGTCCCAAGAAGTGAGGAAATGTGGACATGAGAAAACATGACCATGAGTGCTCCACGAGAGCCGCTTTACTCCGGGCGCGACACCCCTTCTCTGTGCCGCTCCCTGCCTGACCCGTTTGGCTAGTCGGGATCTGGAACCTGTCATTTCTGCTCCATCATCCCAGCAGCTGTTTTAAGGACTGCGGGCACGTGGGCACCAGAGGAGAAGGAGGAGGACCCGCAAGCACGGAGCCTGCACAAGCTTCAGCTGGTGCATACTCGGGACCCCCTAGCTGCTCAGCTGCTGCTGAGGATCCAAAGCCGGGCTCTGGGCGGCGATCAGCTTTCCAGCAAGGAGCAGCAGCTGCGCACAAGCCGGCTGCCTTCAGGTCTAGTGCTAGCTGCTGTGCCAAGGGAAGCTCTCTGCAAGCACAGAAAGCGGGTGTCTACTGAGCATGCTCAGGCTCCAGCTGTCTCTCCGGGGCCTGTCAACTGTTGACATCTCTAAATATGAAAAGGGGATAGTGAGGGAGTGTTGCTAGATGAGATGCTGCGGAGGTCGTTTTAAAGTTGGGCATGACCTCCTCCCTCACCCTTCCGCTGTAAAAGCAAAACAAAGATGCACCGCTGTGGATTTAGCAATTCTTTTGACAGGTTGACAGGACCGGTTTGGAAGCTATCAATAGCTTTTAATCTTAACTGTCCCTGTGCAATTAAACCGCCACTGGGGTCAAGCGCCACTGGCATAAGCAGTGAAATCCATTACTATCATTGATGGCTTAGGTAGAGAATTGCCTGTGTTTCAAAGTTTAAGCAACGAGCCGCCAAATTATTGATGTCTCTGTGTATAATCTGCTGCCTAGACTGATTTCTTAAAGCGGTGTGAAGCGATTTGCAACAAACGAGATGGAAATGTTAATCTATATATTACACTGATATATAAATTATTCTATCTATTCTAATAACATACATGTTGAAACTTCAGTCTCAACCTCAGGGTCAGCAGAGAACGTCTGCTAATTCCAGATTGTAAACAGAAAAAAAAATCTTTGCTCTATGCTTGGTAAACAGCAAGAACTTTATTAATGTTTGTGAGAAGATGAACCCTGGGATTGGTAGGTAATCTGCTCATCGCTCTTAACTGAAGAGCCAGTGCTCTTGAATTTCATATGAACAGAGATCCCGACTCGACCTCTATCTTCCCAGTGGGGCTAGTTCAGTATTTAAATGTAGAATATACTGTACATTTCCATCATAAGCAAATTGGCTTGTTGACACTGATTGTATTCCGATGTTTTAATTGTTTATTTCTTTGCCTTGCTGGAGCTAAACCAAGTTCAGAGCCTATGCTCTGCCACTATTGAAAGCAACAGGGACTCTCCGTGGATTGTGGATAAAGAAATTATTTCACTTGGTAAAGCTGCTGCACTGTTACACCGTCAAGTCCACAGAGGGCGAATCTAAAAGGCTTTCATGGCTCAAAGAGCCTGAAATAGCCTGACAGCCCAGTCTGTTAAAAAGTCTACAGGAAAGAGCTTCTGAAATGGCTCGGCAGGCAGATACACTTGCAGGGCACTCCTGAAGACCTGGTTTGATCCCCAGATGGAGAGAATCCATTGGGCAAAGCTATTTTCTAACCTCCATATACCTACCATGGCATGTATGCCCAACAACTATACCCCCACCTCACACACAATATTTTTTTTTTTTAAAGTTCATTGGGAAACCCAGAAGTTAGCTGGGAGTCAGAAAGTTCCAGGATCCTTACAGGTTTCTCCTGGTCTCATTAACCCAGTCCCAAGGGGCAGGAGAGCCCGTTTTTCTCCCGCCTCCTCCTCCCCCCCCCATTCTCTCCCTGTTCATCCTCCTCCTCAACCCCCTCTCCATCCTACTGCTCCTTTCTCAGCATCCATCTACCTCCCCCTAGGAATCTGAGTGTCTCCTAAGATCAGAGCCCCATCTGGCTATGCACCCTGACTACCCAGCATTCACTTGATTACCACAACTTTCGAATTGTTTCTAGTTGAATTCTGTCTGAACACCAGCCCTCAAGTATTCCTAACTGGTGCTGAGCAGGCTGGGTATTTCTGTCTATGATTGGAAACGTCTGCCCTCTTGTTATCATGGACTTTCAGAAGAGATGGTGGCCCAGGAAGAAAGCCTCCTGTGGGACGGCCACTTGGAAAGCTGATGGAGCTCATTCATCTAGACACATTTCCTAGAGGAAGTGATGTTAGAAGAAGAAAGAACTTTCTCAGAATCAACCAATGCAAAGATCTCATAGCTGGAAGGGAAGGTATGGGCCAGTTCGTGCATCCTCGACAAGAATAGATGGCTAGGGTAGAGACATTCTGTGGTTTCTGTGTGTATTTTTTTTCTATCATGTGTGAGCATGTGACAGAGGACAATGTTGTTGGTCTTAGTCAGGCACTTGTAGTCTATCACCTTCTTTTAATCAATCTCTCCCACCCCCATGTGTTTGTACACACACATGTGCACTTTGGCATTTGGAAACCAGAGGCCAGCATTAAAAAATGGCATGCTTCTTGACCATTAAAGGTGGTGGCGCACACCTTTAATCCCAGCACGTGGCAGAGGCAGGTGGATCTCTGTGAGTTCAAGGCCAGCCTGGTCTACAAGAGCTAATCCAGGGCAGGCTCCAAAGCTACAGAGAAACCATGTCTCAAAAAAGAAAGAAAGAAAAAGAAAAAAAAATGGTAAGCTTCTTTTTTAAGACACAGTTTCTGTTTTGTTGTTGTTATTGTTGTTGTTGTTGTTGTTGTTGTTGTTGTTGTTGTTTGAGACAGAGTTTCTCTGTGAAACAGTTCTGACTGTCCTGGAACTCTCTTTGTAGACTAGGCTGGCCTTGAACTCACAGAGATACACCTGTCTCTGCCTCCCACGTGCTAGGATTAAAGGCTTGTGTTGCCATTGCCCAGCTTTTTTTATGTTCTTTATATAGCAGGAACTTGCTTCTTAAACATTATATATTGGGATGGGAAGTCCTTCTGTCTATGTGTTGCTTTGATTGGTTAATAAATAAAGAAGCTGCCTTGGCCTGTGATAGGGCAGAGTAGAGCTAGGCGGGGAAAACTAAACTGAATACTGGGAGAAAGAAGGCAGAGTTGCGAGAAGCCATGTAGCCACTGCCAGAGAAAGACACACTGGAAACTTGCTGGTAAGCCACAGCCACATGGCAGTACATAGATTAATAGAAATGGGTTAACCAAAGATATAAGAGCTAGCTAGCATACATTTAAGTGATTGGCCAAGCAGTGATTTAAATAATATGGTTTCTGTGTGATTATTTGGGGCTGAGCAGCCAGGAATGAATAAACAGCTTCCTGCAACAATGTATGGCATCCTAATTTCCAAAGCCAAGACTCTCAGTTTTAATGCCAAAGTCATAGCTATTACTAATTTGTACCTCATTATCTCCCAGGCCACAGTTTAATTTTTTATAAACATCACATTTAGTTACCACAAGACCATCTCTTTAAATTTCACATTTAAAATTGTCAATATGAAGTAGGATGCTTGGCACTATTGGGAACAAACCATACACAAACAATAGTCAGCAATGAAGGGTCAAAGAATATTATTACCTGCTGCTGTTGCTGCAACCTGAGGATTGAAGAGCACAAGATGATACAACTAGCAAGTAGAGCAAGGTGGGTATGAATTCTAGGCCTAGTCTAAATTACATTCCCTTTCTTCGAATACCTTCCCCTAAAGAAGTAGAACTTAAAGCTAAAAATAAGGACAATTCCAAGTTGACTTGATGCCAATCCTGGGCTTTAGTGCTCAGTTACACAGTCTCACTCCTCTATAAAACCCTTTCCTCTTTGAAATCTTCAAGTCTGCTATTATTTTCTCTCTATTTTAGTTTTTCCTTTTCCCTTTCCCTCCTTTCTTTCTTTCTTTCTTTCTTTCTTTCTCTCTCTCTCTCTCTGTCTCTTTCTTTCTTTCTTTCTTTCTTTCTTTCTTTCTTTCTTTCTTTCTTTCTTCTTTCCTTTCTAGTGTGGTTCTTAATATAACCCAGCTTTCCTTCTTACTTGCTATAGCCAATAATGTTCTTTAACTTTTGATCCTTCTACCTTCTTCTCCCAAGTGCTGGGATTATAGATATGTATCACCTTATCTAGTTTGTGTAGGGCTAAACCCAGAGTTTTATTTAATTCTAGATAGTCGAGATGACAACCAATAATCACAGTCCCCAAGAGTCACTTCCATCAAAATTTCTTTACTATCACAACAAAATTTGTTTCTTACTTTGACAGAATCCCTCCAGCTTTCACTGGTGTGGCATATGTAAACCAGGGAGCATGGCAGCCTGAATGCTATGGCAACCATCTTTATTCTTGAAAAGTTTAGTCTTAAGAAGGCGTTAACATTGGACAAAATGAAGTTCAAGGTGAAAAACATTGATCTCTGATGATATCTCTGACTTGATTGACATGCCCAGGTGCCCAATGGACCAATGGTTCTCAACTTTCCTAATGCTGTGAACCTTTAATATGGTTCCTAATGTTGTAGTAATGCCCACCCATAAAATTATTATCTTGGTTCCTTCATAACTGTACTCTTGCTACTGTTATGAATAGTAATGTAAAAATCTGCTATGCAGGATATCTGCTATAGCAGGATATGCAATCCTTGTGAAAGGGTCAACTGACTGCCCCCCCTGCAAAGGCATCATAACTGACAGATTAAGAAACTGCCTTGGACCAATAAAGTCTGTTTAAAGTCAATGAACTAGGTTTTCTACTCACAGACAACAAGCCTTTTGTCTGAGCTAAACTTCCCATCTTTTCCTAATCAAAGTGCTGAAATGCTTTAAAATAATACTAAATGTCTGCACTTGGGGGAACAGTTCAGTGGAGGCTGCTTGCTTTACATGCACCAGGCTTTAAGGATTTCAGTCTCCAGTTTCGGAGTTGGATAGCACAACCCCTTCGAGCTTGTCACCATAGACTCCCATTAAACTTAGCCATGTTCTTCCCATTCTAGCTGTGCTCTAGCCTTACCATTTGCTGGCCTGTCTGCCAGCTACTTGTCCTGCATCCTCTATCTAACCCAGCTCTTAAAATCAAGATTTGTTTTTGTAAAATATGTTTGCAAAATTAATATTTTTTTATTTCTCTTTGTTTTTCAATTTTTATTTGATGTGTATGGTTGTTTTGCTTGCCTGTAAACCACATGCTGACATGCCTGGTATCCAAGGAAGTCAGCAGAGTGTGTTGAATACATTGGAACTGAAGTTACAGACTGTTGTGGCTACTGGGAACTGGGCTTGTAGAAAAATAGCCAGTGCTCTTAACCACTGAGCCATCTCTCCAGCCCTATTGTTTGTTTGTAAAGACAGGATTTCCTATGCTGCAGGCTGGCCTTGAATTAGCTCCTACTTCCCCAAGTGCTGGGATTAGAGGTGTGCCTCTGAACCCAATTTATGCATTGCTAAGGGTAGGAAGAAAAGCTTCATGGATGCCAGACTATCCCTCTAACTAAAATATCTTTTCAGCCCCCGAATTAATATTTCTGCATTTTTATATATTGTGTAACCATGTGTATATGTAAGTTCTCAAAGAAGCCAAGCATCCAAGATGGGATTAAACAGGTATTGGTTAATGTGAGAAAATATTCAAGACAAAAATTGAAGAAGGAGCCAGGAAAGGCAGAAGAGACATCAGACTATGATGGAAGCATGACCTGGGGGCAGGGAAGAGGAGGAACAGAGGAAGCAAAAGAGGAAACAAGAGAAAAGGAGAAGGAGGGACAGAAGAGAGTGAGAGAGGGGGAGAGGGAGGAAGGAAGGG